>NW_016810097.1:171756-215247 GCF_001698545.2 Rhinopithecus bieti | reverse complement strand
AAGACTCTTTTAAGAATCGCAATACTATTGTCAAGTTTAAAAATTAACATTTTATGCAGTTATAGAGGCAATAAGAAAGAAAAAGAAATTAGAATTAATTTCTTTTTATTATTATTATACTTTAAATTCTGGAGTAAATGTGCACAATGTGCAGGTTTGTTACATAGATATACATGTGCCATGTTGGTTTGCTGCACCCATCAACTCATCATTTACATTAGGTATTTCTCCTAATGCTATCCCTTCCCCAGCCTCCCACCCCTCAACAGGCCCCAGTGTGTGGAGTTCCCCTCCCTGTGTCCATGTGTTCTCATTGTTCAACTCCCACTTACGAGTGACAACATGCAGTGTTTGGTTTTCTCTTTTTGGTGTTACTTTGCTGAGAATGATGGTTTCCAGTTTTGTCCATGTCCCTGCAAAAGACATGACCTCATCCTTTTTTATGGCTGCATAGTATTCCATGGTGTATATGTGCCACATTTTCTTTATCCAGTCTATCGTTGATGGGCATTTGGGTTGGTTCCAAGGCTTTGCTATTGTGAACAGTGCTGCAGTAAACATATGTGTGCATGTGTCTTTACAGTAGAATGATTTATAATTCTTTGAGTATATACCCAGAATTGAGATTGCTGGGCCAAATGGTATTTCTAGTTCTAGATCCTTGAGGAGTCACCACACTGTCTTTCACAATGGTTGAACTAATGTACACTCCCACCAACAGTGTAAAAGCATACCTATTTCTTCACATCGTCTCCAGCATCTGTTGTTTCCTGACTTTTTAATGATCGCCATTCTAATTGACATGAGATGGTATCTCACTGTGGTTCTGATTTGCATTTCTCTTATGACCAGTGACAAGGAGCATTTTTTCATGAGTTTGTTGGCTGCATAAATGTCTTCTTTTTAAAAGTGTCTTTTCATATCGTTCACCCAATTTTTGATGGGGTTGTTTGATTTTTTTCTTGTAAATTTGTTGAAGTTTCTTGTAGATTCTGGATATTAGCCCTTTGTCAGATGGATAGATGGCAAAAATTTTCTCCCATTCTGTAGGTTGCCTCTTCACTCTGATAATAGTTTCTTTTGCTGTGCAGAAGCTCTTTAGTTTAATGAGATCTCCACTGTCTATTTTGGCTTTTGTTGCCATTGCTTTTGGTGTTTTAGTCATGAAGTCTTTGCCTATACCTATGTCCTGAATGGTATTGCCTAGGTTATCTTCTAGGGTTTCTATGGTTTTAGGTCTTATGTTTAAGTCTTTAATCCATTTTGAGTTAATTTTTGTATAAGGTATAAGGAAGGGATCCAGTCTCAACTTTCTGCATGTGGGTAGACAGTTTTCCCAACACCATTTATTAAATAGGGAATTCTTTCCCCATTTCTTGTTTTTGTCAGGTTTGTCAAAGATCAGACGGTTGTAGATGTGTGGTGTTATTTCTGAGGCCTCTGTTCTGTTCCATTGGACTATATATCTGTTTTGGTACCAGTACCATACTGTTTTGGTTACTGCAGCCCTGTAATATAGTTTGAAGTCAGGTAGTGTGATGCCTCCCACTTTGTTCTTTTTGCTTAGGATTGTCTTGGCTACACAGCTACACGGGCTCTCTTTTGGTTCCATATGAAATTTAAAGTAGTTTTTTCCAATTCTGTGAAGAAAGTCGGTGGTAGCTTAATAGGGATAGCATTGAATCTATAAATTACTTTGGACAGTATGGCCATTTTCACGATATTGATTCTTCCTATCCATGAGCACGGAATGTTCTTCCATTTGTTTGTGTCCTCTTTTATTTCCTCGAGCAGTGGTTTGTAGTTCTCCTTGAACTGGTCCTTCACATCCCTTGTAAGTTGGATTCCTAGGTGTTTTATTCTCTTTGTGGCAATTGTGAATGTGAGTTCTGTCATGATTTGGCTCTCTGTTTGTCTGTTATTGGTGTATAGGCATGCTTGTGATTTTTGCACATTGATTTTATATCCAGAGGCTGCTGAAGTTGCTTATCAGCTTAAGGAGATTTTGGCCTGAGATTATGGGATTTTCTAAATATACAATCAAGTTATCTGCAAACAGAGACAATCTGAATTCCTCTTTTCCTAATTAAATACTCTTTATCTCTTTCTCTTGCCTGATTGCCCTGGCCAGAACTTCCAATGCTATGTTGAATAGTAGTGGTGAGAGAAGGCATCCTTGTCTTGTGCCGGTTTTCAAAGGGAATGCTTCCAGTTTTTGCCCATTCATTATGATATTGGCTGTGAGTTTGTCATAAATACCTCTTATTATTTTGAGATTGCCTGGTTTAGCCTTTCATCAATCCCTCATTTATTGAGAGTTTTTAGCATGAAGGGCTGTTGAATTTTGTCAAAGGCCTTTTTTGCATCTATTGAGATAATCGTGTGGTTTTTGTCGTTGGTTCTGTTTAGGTAATGGATTACGTTTATTGATTCATGTATGTGAAACAAGCCTTGCATCCCAGGGATGAAGCTGACTTGATTGTGGTGGATAAGCTTTTGATGTGCTGCTGGATTCGGTTTGCCAGTATTTTATTGAGGATTTTCACATCGATGTTCATCAGGGATATTGGCCCAAAATTTTCTTTCTTTGTTGTGTTTCCACCAGGTTTTGGTATCAGGATGATGTGGAACTCATGAAATGAGTTTGGGAGGATTCCCTCTTCTACTATTGATTGGAATAGTTTCAGAAGAAATGATACCAGTTCCTCTTTGTATCTCTGGTAGAATTTGGCTGTGAATCTGTCTGGTTCTGGACTTTTTTGGTTGGTGGGCTATTAATTATTGCCTCAATTTCAGAGCCTGTTATTGGTCTATTCAGAGATTCGCCTTCTTCCTGGTTTAGCCGTGGGAGGGTGTATGTGTCCAGGAATTTATCCATTTCTTCTAGATTTTCTTGTTTATTTGCATAGAGATTTTACAGTATGCTCTGATGATAGTTTGCATTTCTGTGGGATCAGTGGTGATAATCCCTTTATCATTTTTTAATTGCATCTATTTGATTCTTGTCTCTTCTTTATTAGTCTGGCTAGCGGTCTATCTATTTTGTTGATCTTTTCAAAAAACCAGCTCCTGGATTCATTGATTTTTTTGAAGCATTTTTTGTGTCTCTATCTCCTTTAGTTCTGCTCTGATTTTAGTTATTTCTTGTCTTCTGCTAGCTTTTGAATACGTTTGCTCTTGCTTCTCTACTTCTTTTACTTGTTGTGTTAGGGTGTTGATTTCAGATCTTTCCTACTTTCTCTTGTGGGCATTTAGCGCTATAAATTTCCCTCTACACACTGCTCTAAATGTGTCCCATAGATTCTGGTACATTGTGTCTTTGTCCTCATTGGTTTCAAAGAACATCTTTATTTCTGCCTTCATTTCATTACTTACCCAGTAGTCATTCAGGACTAGGTTGTTCAGTTTCCATGTAGTCATGCAGTTTTGAGTAGGTTTCTTAATTCTGAGTTCTAATTTGATTGCACTGTGGTCTGAGAGAGAGTTTGTTGTAATTTCTGTTCTTTTACATTTGCTGAGGAGTGTTTTACTTCCAATTATGTGGTCAATTTTAGAATAAGTGTGATGTGGTTCTGAGAAGAATGTATATTCTGTTGATTTGGGGTGGAGAGTTCTGTAGATGTCTATTAGGTTCGCTTGGTGCAGAGATGAGTTCAAGTCCTGGATATCCTTGTTGATTTTCTATCTCATTGATCTGTCTAATATTGACAGTAGGGTGTTAAAGTCTCCCACTATTAATGTGTGGGAGCCTAAGTCTCTTTGTAGGTCTCTAAGAACTTGCTTTATGAATCTGGGTGCTCCTGTATTGGGTGCACATACATTTAGGATAGTTAGCTCTTCTTGTTGAATTGATCCCTTTACCAATATGTAATGTCCTTCTTTGTCTCTTTTGATCTTTGTTGGTTTAAAGTCTGTTTTATCAAAGTCTAGGATTGCAACCCCTGCTTTCTTTTGCTTTCTGTTTGCTTGGTAGATCTTCCTCCATCCCTTTATTTTGAGCTTATGTGTGTCTTTGCATGTGAGATGGATCTCCTGAATACAGCACACTGATGGGTCTTGCCTCTTTATCCAATTTGCCAGTCTGTATTTTATAATTGGGGCATTTAGCCTATTTACATTCAAGGTTGATATTGTTATGTATGAATTTGATCCTGTCTTTGTGATACTAGCTGGTTATTTTGCCAGTTAGTTGATGCAGTTTCTTCATAGTTAAGTGGTCTTTACAGTTTGGCATGTTTCTGCAGTGGTTGGTACCGGTTGCTCCTGTCAATGTTTAGTGTTTCCTTCAGGCGCTCTTGTAAGGCAGGCCTGGTGGTGACAAAATCTCTCTGCATTTGCTTGTCTGTAAAGGATTTTATTTCTCCTTCACTTATGAAGCTTAGTTTGGCTGGATATGAGATTCTCGGTCAAAAAGTCTCTTCTTTAAGAATGTTGAATATTTTCCCCCACTCTCTTTTGGCTTGTAGGGTTTCTGCCAAAAGATCTGCTATTAGTCTGATGGGTTTCCCTTTGTGAGTAACTCAACCTTTCTCTCTGGCTGCCCTTAACATTTTTTCCTTCATTTCAACCTTGGTAAATCTGACAATTATGTGTCTTGGGGTTGCCCTTCTCAAGGAGTATCTTTGTGGCATTCTCTATATTTCCTAAATCTGAATGTTGGCCTGCCTTGCTAGGTTGGGAAAGTTCTCCTGGATAATATCTGAAAAGTGTTTTCCAACTTGATTCCATTCTCCCCGTCACTTTCAGGTACACCTATCAAAGATAGATCTGGTCTTTTCACATAGTCCCATATTTCTTGGAGGACTTTTTTGTTTCTTTTCACTTTTTTTCTCTAATCTTTTCTCTCACTTTGTTTCATTAATTTGATCTTCACTCTTTGATATCCTTTCTTTAGCTTGATTGATTCAGCTATCGAAGCTTGTGTATGCTTCACGAAATTCTCGTGCTGAGTTTTTCAGCTCCATCAGGTCATTTATGTTCTTCTCTACACTGATTATTCTAGTTAGCAATTCATCTAGCCTTTTTTCAAGGTTCTTAGCTTCCTTACAATGGGTTAGAACATGCTCCTTTATCTCTGAGGAGTTGGTTATTATCCACCTTCTGAAGCCTACTTCTGTCAGTTCATCAAACTCATTCTCCATCCAGTTTTGTTCCTTTGCTGGGGAGGAGTTTTGACCCTTTAGAGGTAAAGAGGCATTCTGGTTTTTGGAATTTTCAGCCTTTCTGTGCTGGTTTCTCCCCATCTTTGTGGTTTTATCTACCTTCGATCTTCGATGTTGGTGACCTACAGATGGGGTTTTGGTGTGGACATCCTTTTTGTTGATGTTGATGCTATTCCTTTCTGTTTGCTAGTATTCCTTCTAACAGGCAGGCCCTCAGCTGCAGGTCTGTTGGAGTTTGCTAGAGGTCCACTCTAGACCCTGTTTGTCTGAGTATCACCAGAGGAGGCTGCAGAATAGCAAATATTGCTGCCTGATCCTTCCTCTAGAAGCTCATCCCTCAGGGGCACCCTCCAGATGCCAGCCAGTGCTCTCTAGTATGAGGTATCTGTCAGCCTGTACTGGGAGGTGTCTCCCAGTCAGGATATATGGGGGTCAGGGACCCACTTGAGGAGGCAGTCTGTCCATTATCAGAGCTTGAATGCTGTGCTGGGAGAACCATTGCTCTCTTCCAAGCTGCCAGACAGGGACATTTAAGTCTGCTGAAGCTCTGCCCACAGATGCCCCTTCCCCCAGGTGCTCTGTCCTAGGGAGATGGGGAATTTATCTATAAGTCCCTGACTGGAGCTGCTGCCTTTCGTTTAGAGATGCTCTTCCCATGTGCGTGGAATCTAGGGAGGCAGTCAACCTTGTTGAGCCTAGTTCAGACTTCCCTGAGGCTTTCTTTACACTGTGAGCATAAAACTGCCTACTCAAGCCTCAGCAATGGTAGACCCCCCCTCCTCCTGCCAAGCTGTAGCATCCCAGGTTGATCTCAGACTGCTGCGCTAGCAGCGAGAATTTCAAGCCAAAAGATCTAGCTTGCTGGTCTCCATGGGTGTGGGACCTACCAAGCCAGGCACTGGAGGGAATCTCCAGTTGCAAAGGTTGCAAAGACCATGGGAGTATCTGGGCATGAGTGTACCATTCCTCCTGGTACAGTCTCTCATGGCTTCCCTTGGTTAGGAAAGGGAACTCCCTCAACCCCTTGCATTTCCCGTGTGAGGCCCTGCCATGCTTTGGTTTGCCCTCTGTGGGCTGCATCCACTGTCCAACCAGTCCCAATGAGATGAACCAGGTACCTCAGTTGAAAATGCAGAAATCACCCATCTTCTGCATTGATCTCACAGGAGCTGTAGACCAGAGCCCTTCCTATTCAGTCATCTTGCTGCAAATCCCTAATTTCTTAATATAATTAAATATCTAATCACTATTCAGACTCTCTTCACTTTTCGCCCTTTCTGTCCATTTCTCAGTTTGTGTTCAAATCAGGATACAAAAGTTTCATATGTTACAATAGGCCAACAATAGATTACTATGTCCCTTCACAGTCTTTTTTCATCTTTTCTTTCTCTCTGATTCTCATTTCAATTTATTTATTGTGGAAACTGAGTTGTTCATCTTGTAGAGTGCATTAATCTATTTTCATGCTACTAATAAAGACATAACTGAGGCTGGGTAATTTACAAATGAAACAGGTTTAATTGACTCACAGTTCCACATGGCTGGGGAGGCCTCACAATCATGGCAGAAGGCAAATGAAGAGCAATGTCAAGTCTTAACATGGTGGCAGGCAAGTTCCCCATGTTCAGGGGAATTCCTATTTATAAAACCATCAGATCTTGTAAGACTTATCCACTACCATGAGAACAGTACGGGTGAAACTGCCCCCATGATTCAGTTATCTCCACCTGGCCCTGCTGTTGACACATCAGGATTATTGCAATTCAGGGTGAGATCTGGGGGGGGGGGACTCAGCCAAACCATATCATAGAGTTTCTCATTATTGACATTTTCCTGATTATAATCCTGCATTGTCATGTAACATATTCCTATGCCTCTATATTTCCTATAAATTTATACTAATTTCTATATTTCCTGTGGATCTAGAGGCTTGATCATATTCAGACTTGATTTTTTTTTGGAAAATTATCCCTTTTTAATATCTATGTAAAGTATTTGGGCTTGACATGTCATATTATCAGAAAGTCATTTTGCTTATTTTTTATTTCTGTCCCACTCTTAAATTTTTTGAGATCACAGAAAGTACAGGAGAACTCTGGCTGTCTCACTCTCATCTCCCAGTATGATAAAGGATAATCTGTCTTCAACTTTAAGCCAAACCCTAACTTCATTGTAACACCTAGCCAACCATATGCCAATCTTAAACCCTCAAAAGTCTTAGCACTAAAATTGGGTGATGGTTGCAGATTCCCTTTTCTCATTGTGTATTTTGTTCCAATGAAAGTCTTCAAGTAAAGATCCTCTTAATCTATTAGTTACTTTCTATTAAAAAATTGTCTTGACCTTGAAATTTTGCTTACAGAGGCTCCATGACCCTAGCATTTGTGACCTTCTTCAGCCTTTGATCTGTTACAAAAAAGAATTTATTGTCCTTACAATTACATATCTAACAGGAAACACTACATATTCTAAAAGCAAAGAAAGTTTTGGGGAGAAATGATGTCAACAAGATGGTGAAATAGAAATCCCTGGACACTTCTTTGCCTCACATACTGATTCAGAAACAACTCATGGACGAATTTCCTTTGTAATACATCAGAAACTAATTGAAAGGCTCCTGCATCCCAGAAGAATATGAAATCTCTCTACTGACTCACTGAAGTCAGTAGAGAGATTTGTGACACTGACACTGCCAGAGACCTTGCCCCCAGTGCAGTGCCATAAAATGAAAAAGAGAATCCCTAGCTCCCAGTTTTACCCAGGAGACGGAAGGGCTTGGTTTGTGCATCCAGCCCTTCTGGATTGCAAAGTTGGTTTGCCCAACTTCCGCAAGAAGACTCCCAAGCAGATTGGCTTCTGTCTTACCAGTCTTAAAGCCCTGATTGTTCTGGCACAGTCTAGCCACATAAGGGAGACTGGAAGTAACTGCTTGGGCTAGGAGATGCTATTAATCCTCTCATCTGCTCAACATCGAGCAAGTAGACAAGAACTAGTAGCTAGCTCACTAATCCAGATCTCTAGCAGGCCTGCCACATTCTATCTAACTTAGGGAGAATTGAGGCAGCATCTTGGATGTCAGCATCTATAGATGCCATAATACCCCAGTCCCAGCCACCTGCCAACCTCATCTCAGCACAGAGCAAGTGAACAACCACAACTGCCTACTTCTCTCTAGGGAGCAAAAGGTTTGGCAAAGATCCCCAGAATCTCTGAATGGGCTGATTGGTGGAGGTTTCCTCCTGCATGAGGCCAGTCCCTGAGGACTGGGAGAGGTGCCTGCATTGTCCCACATGTAGTCACCAACACAGAAAATCAAGGAAAATGAAGAATTAGGCAAAAGCAGACCAAACAGAGGAACAAGATAAATCAAAAACTGACCTTGATGAAACAGAGTCATATGATTTACCTGGCAGAAAATTAAAAACAACTCTCATGAAGATGTTCAACAAGATCAAGGAAACAAAGCACGAACAAGGTAAAACTTTAACAAAGTCAGAAAATATTTAAAAGCACCAAACAGAAATCATGGAAATAAAGAACACAATAATTATACCAAAATGTTGCTAGACAGGCACGACAGCAATATACCATAACCAGCAAAACGCACCCTCAGAAATGAAGGCAAGATAAAGGATTTCCCAGACAAATAAAAGTGAGGGACTTCATCATCACCAGACCTGCCTTACAATAAGTGCTAAATGGACTTTTTCTAGTTGAAGCAAGAGAATGCTAAACAACACAGAATAACATAAGAAAGTATGAAACTCATTGTTAAGGTAATTGTATAGGCAAATACAGAATATTGTATTTGTGTAAGGTGGGGGCTAAATCATTTTTACTTCTAGAATAAATATTTAAAACAAAATTATTAAAATAATTATAACTGAAAAATCATTAAAAGATACACAATGTGAATAAACATAAATTACGACAATAACAACATAAAGTGTGGAGACAGGGAGTAGTAAAACTGTAGAGTCTTTGTGTGCAATTGAATTTAAGTTGTTATCCATTTAAAATAGACTGTCAAAATTGTAAGGTATTTTCTATGAGCCCCAAGGTAAGTACACATACAAGAAAATTCAATGAAACACAAAAGAAGACAGCAAGAGAGAAAAAGAAAAACAAAACAACCACAAGACTAACGAAGAACAACTAACAAAATGGCAATGGTAAATCCTTCACTATCAATAATTACTTTAAATGTGAATGTATTTCTAAAAACCCAGTTGAATCACAAAGGGAATCTAAATGAACTAAAAAACAAGACCCAACTATAAACCATCTATTAGAAATTCACTTTAAACTTAAGGATACATAGGCTAAAAGTGAAGGGATAGAAAAAGATATTGTGCACAAATGGTAGTGAAAGAAAAGTAGAGATGGCTATACTTATATCACACAAAAGAGACTTCAAGTCAAAACTGTCACAAAGGACAAAAAGAACATTTTATAATGATAAAAGGGTTGTTCCACCAAGAAGATACAAAAAGCATAATTATATAAGCATTTAATATTAGAATACCTAAATATATAAGCATTGAAAATGTGTATGGAGAAATAGACAAAAATATGATGATAGTAAGAGACTTCAATAGCCCACTTTTGACAATAGAAAGAACATTCAGACGGAAGATCAAAAAGGAGAGGACCTAAATAACACTGTAGACTAAACAGACCTAAAATTCAGACATATGCAAAACCCTCTGCCCAGCAGCAGAAGAATGCACATTCTTCTCCAGCACACAGGAATCTTTCTTCAGGATAAATCACATGTTAACTCCCAAAACAAGTCTTAACAAATCTAAAAAGACTGAAGTCATATCGAGTATCATTTCTGACCATAATGGAGTAAAAACAGAAGTCAGTAAGAGAAAGAAAATGAAATTCACAAATATGCACAAATTAAACAACACATTCTTTCTTTTTTTTCTTTTTTGAGACAGCGTCTCGCTCTGTCACCCATGCTGGAGTGCAGTGGCACAATCTTGGTTCACTGCAACCTTTGCCTCCTGGGTTCAAGCGATTCTCAGCCTCCCAAGCGGTTGAGATTACAGGCATGAGCCATGGCACCTGGCCAACAACACAGTCTTGGACAACTGTTGAATCAAAGAAAAAAACATTTTAATTAGAAAATACCTCAAGACAAATGAAAAAGAAAACACAACATAGCACAAGTTATGGGCTGCAGCAAAAGTAGTACTCACAAGGAAGCTCGTATTAAACACTTACATTTAAAAAAAAAAAAGGAAGATCTAACTAACTTTACATTTCAAGAAATTGGAGCCCAAAGTTAGCAGAAGGAAAGAAATACCAAAGATTAGAACAGAAATAAATGAAATAGAACAGAGATAAACAAAAGATGAACAAAATTAAGAGTCTGTTTTCTGAAAAGAGAAAACAAATGAATAATTCTTAGGTAGACTAACCAGGAGAAACAGAAAAGACAAAAATAAATGAAATCAATAAAGAGGAGACATTACAACTAGTGCACACAAATAAAAGATCATAAAAGGCTACTAGAAATAACTATACACCAACAAACTAATTATCTAGAATAAATGAATAAATTTCTAAAAACTATGTGCTACCAACATTAAATCATGAAGAAATAGAAAGGTTTTTTTTAAAAATTATTGTACTTTAAGTTCTAGGGTACGTGTGCACAATGTGCAGGTTTGTTACCTAGGTATACATGTGCCATGGTGGTTTGCTGCACCCATCAATTTGTCTTTTAAAGTAGGTATTTCTCCTTATGCTATCCGTCTCCCAGTTCCCACCCCCAACAAGCCCCATTGAGTGACGTTCCCCTCCCTGTGTCCATGTGTTCTCATTGTTCAGCTCCCACTTATGAGTGAGAACATGTGGTGTTTGGTTTTCTGTCCTTGAGATATTTTGCTGAGAATGATGCTTTCCAGCTTCATCCACGTCCCTGCAAAGGACATGACCTCATCTTTGTTTATGGCTGCATAGTATTCCATGGTGTATATGTGCCACATTTTATCCAGTCTATTATTGATGGACATTTGGGTTGGTTCCAAGTCTTTGCTGTTGTGAATAGTGCCACAATAAACATATGTGTGCATGTGTCTTTACAGTAGCATGATTTATAATCCTTTGGGTCTATACCCAGAAACGAGATTGCTGGGTCAAATGGTATTGAAGAAATAGAAAGTTTAAACAGACCTGTAAGAACTATGTAGACTGGAAATATCAGGGGATCATGGCGGACAGGAGGCAGGACTAGATTCCTGCTCCAACTCAGACCGATAGAGCAGCATGTGGAGTCTTGCATCGTGAATTTTTCCTCCAGAACAACTGCAGGAATAAATCAGGAAACTTGAGGGGACCCACAGACCTCCTGAAGAAAGCAGATTGCTCCTTCAGGACCCAGGAGACACCTCAAATACTCTGAGTACCCAAACTATGAAACTGGGAAATGGAGATTGTCCACCCCCGAACACACACTCCCAATGGAGAAACTGAAGGCCTAGATGACGGGAGAAGATTCTGAACTTATCTGGAGCTGAGTGAATTTAGAGAGCCAAGAAACATACAGGGTTAAGGGAAGAAGCAAGAAAAGCCCTAGGAGCTCACTGAGTCCCCTAACAAGCCGTTTGTGCCTGGCCTCACAGGGGTCCTACGGGAGGACAGACAGAGGCAATGGGAAAAGGCCAGAGGGAGAAGGACATCTCCAACTGAACTTCGTAACAATATGAAGTGACTGAGAAGCCTCCTAGCCAGAACTTGAGGGAGGGCATGAATCTGGTATGCAGACTCCAGAGATGGGAGAAGAAAAAAAGCCATATTTGCTTTCACAGCTGGGAGGTGGGTAGCCTGGAACAAGTTCTTAACTCTGCTCACTCACTGCCTGGAAACAGACTTGGTGCTGTCAGGCAGGGTCATGGTGGGGGTGAGCCCGGCCCTTCGGATTGTGTGGGAGCTGGGTGAGGCCTGGGACTGCCGGTTTTCCCCCACTTCCCTGACAACCTGCATGACACATTAAAGAACGTCATAATCCTCCTAGGAATGTAACCCTGTTGACCTGGGAACCTCATCCCCATCCCCCATAGCAGCTACAGCAAGGCCCACCCAACAAGAGTCTGAGCTCAGACACGTCTAGCCCTACCCCCACCCAGTGGTTCTTACCTCCCCACCCTGGTAACTGAACAAAAAGGGCATATACTCGGGAGTTCTAGGTCCCTGCCCATCACCTGTTTCTCCCCATAATTCCACAACTGATGCTTCCTGGAAAGCACCACATACTGGCAGGAAGCCAACCAGCACAAAAATAGTGCATTAAATCACCAACACTAATAAACTTTCACAGAATTCATTTCAGCCCCCTGCCACCTCCACCAGAGCTGGTATCCATGGCTGAGAGACCCACAGATGGTTCACATCACAGAACTCTGTGCAGACAACCCCCAGTACAAGCCCAGAGCCTGATAGACTTGCTAGGTGGCTAGATCCAGAAAGAGATAACAATCACTACAGCTTGGCCCTCAGGAAGCCACATCCATAGGAAAAGTGGGAGAGTACTACATCAAGGGAACACCCCATGGGACAAAAGAATCTGAACAGGTTCTAGCCCTAGATCCTGTTCAGCCCCAGATCTTCCCTCTGACAGAGACTACCCAAATGAGAAGGAAACAGAAAACCTACTCTGGTAATATGACAAAATAAGATTCTTTAACACCCCCAAAAACATTACACTAGCTCACCAGCAATGGACCCAAACCAAAAAGAAATCCCTGATTTACTTGCAAAAGAATTCAGAAGGTTACTTATTAAGTCAATCAGGGAGGCACAAGAGAAAGGTGAAGCCCAATGTAAGGAAATCCAAAAAACGATACAAGTAGTGAAGGGAGAAATTTTCATGAAAGTAGATAGCATGAATAAAAAGCAATCAAAACTTCAGGAAACATGGACACACTTATAGAAATGCAAAATTATCTGGAAAGTCTCAGCAATAGAAATGAAGAAGAAGAAAGAAATTTAGAGTTTGAAGACAAGGTCTTTAACCCAATCCGACAAAGACAAAATAATTTTAAAAATATGAACAAAACCTCCAAGAAGTCTGGGATTATGTTCAGTGACCAAACCTAAGAATGATCAGTGTTCCCGGGGAAGAAGAGAAATATAAAAGTTTGGAAAACATATATGGGGGAATAATCAAGGTAAAATTTCCTGGCCTTGCTAGAGACCAAGACATTCGAAGACAAGAAGTATAAAGAACACCTGGGAAATCTGTCATAAAAAGATCACCACCTAGGCATATTGTCATCAGGTTATCTAAAGTTAAGACGAAGGAAAGAATCTTAAGAGCTGGGAGACAAAAATACCAGGTAACTTATGAAGGAAAACCTATCAGATTCACAGATTTCTCAGCAGAAACCCTACAAGCTAGAATGGATTGGGAGGTCAGATCTTTAGCCTTCTCAAACAAAACAACTGTCAGCCAAGAATTTTTTATCTGGCAAAACTAAGCTTCATATATAAAAGAAAGATACAGTCTTTTTCAGACAAACAGATGCTGAGCGAATTTGCCACTACCAAGCCATCACTACAAAAACTGCTAAAAGGATCCCTAAATCTTGAAACAAATCCTGTAAACACTTCAAAACTCTTTAAAGCACAAAACACATTCAAAACTCTTTAAAGCATAAATCACACAGGACCTATAATTCACGTTAAAAAGCAAAAACAAACAAACAAAAAAAAACAAAGTACACGGGCAACAAAGAGCATGATGAATGCAATGGTACCTCACATTACAATACAAACATTGAATATAAATGCCCTAAATGTTCCACTTAAGAGATACAGAACCACAGAATGGATAAGAACTCACCAACCAACTATCTGCTGCCTTCAGGAGACTCACCTAACACATAAGGACTCACATAAACTTAAAGTAAAGGGGTGGAAAAAGGTATTTCACGCAAATGAATATCAAAAGTGAGCAGGAGTAGCTATTCTTATATCAGACAAAAAAAAATTTAAAGCAACAGCAGTTAAAAGAGACCAAGAGGGACATTATACAATGGTAAAAGGCCTTGTCCAACAGGAAAATATCACAATCCTAAACATATACGCACCTAACACTGGAGCTCCCAAATTTATAAAACAATTACAAATAGACCAAAGAAATGAGGTAGACAGCAACACAATAATAGTGAAGAACTTCAGTACTCCACTGATAGCACTAGACAGGTCATCAAGACAGAAAGTCAACAAAGAAACAATGGAATTAAACTATACCTTGGAACAAATGGACTTAACAGATGTATACAGAACATTTCATCCAACAACCACAGAATATACATTCTATTCAATGGCACACGGAACTTTCTCCAAGATAGACCATACAATAGGCCATAAAATGAGCCTCAATATATTTTTAAAAATTGAAATTACATCAAGCAGTCTCTCAGACCACAGTGGAATAAAGCTGGAAGTCAACACCAAAAGGAACCTTCAGAGCCATGCAAATATGTGGAAATTAAATAATCTGCTCCTGAATGAGCATTGGGTCAAAAACAAAACCAAGATGAAAATTTAAAAATTCTTCAAACTGAATGACAATAATGACACAACCTGTCAAAATCTTTCAGACACAGCAAAGGTGGTGGTAAGAGGAAAGTTCATAGCCCTAAGCACCTACATCAAAAAGACTGAAAGAGCCCAAACTGACATTCTAAGGTCACACTTTAAAGAACTAGAAAAACAAGAACAAACCAAACCCAAACCCAACAGAAGAAAAGAAATTACCAAAATCAGAGTAGAACTAAATGAAATTGAAAAAAAATAATGCAAACGATAAATTAAACAAAAATCTGGTCCTTTGAAAAGATAACTAAAACTGATAGACCATTAGCAGGATTAACCAAGAAGAGAGAAAATTCAAATAAGCCTGATAAAAAGTGAAACGGGAGATATTACAACTGACACCACTGAAATACAAAAGACCATTTAAGGCTACTATGAATACCTTTACATGCGTAAACTGGAAAACCTAGAAGACATGGATACATTCCTGGAAAGATACAACCCTCCTAGCTTAAATTAGGAAGAATTAGATACGCTGAACAGGGCAATAACAAGCAGCAAGGTTGAAATGGTAATTTAAAAATTAGCAAAAAAAAAAAAAAAGGCCAGGACCAGACAGATTCACAGGAGAATTCTTCCAGACATTCAAAGAATTGGTACCAATTCTATTGACACTGTTCCACAAGATGGGGAAAAGGGAACCCTCCCTATTTCATTCTATTTCATTCTGGCTTCATAGATATGATAATGGTATTAGTATCACCCTAATACCAAAACCAGGAAAAGACATAACCAAAAATGAAAACTACAGACCAATATCCCTGATGAACATAGGCATTAAAGTCCTGAACAAAATACTAGCTAACCAAATCCAACAGCGTATCAAAAAGTTAATTCACTATGATCAAGTGGGTTTCATAGAAGAGATGCAGGGATGGTTTAACATATGCAAGTCAATAAATGTGATACACTACATAAACAGAATTAAAAACAAAAATCACATGATCATCTCAATAGGTGCAGAAGAAGCATTAGACAAAATCCAGTATCCCTTTATGATTAAAACTCTCAGCAAAATCGGCTAACAAGGGACACACCTCAATATAATAAAAGTTATCTATGAAAAACTCACAGTGAACATAATACTGAATGGGGAAAAATTTTCAAGTATTCCCTCTGAGAACTGGAACAAGACAAAGATGTCCACTCTCACCGCTTTTATTCAACATAGTACTGGAAGTCCTAGCCGGAGCAATTAGACAAGAGAAAGAAATCAAGGGCATCCAAATTGGTAAAGAGGAAGTCAAACTGTCACTGTTTGCTGATGATATGATTATTTAACCTAGAAAACCCTTAAGATTCCTCCAGAAAGCTCCTATAACTGATTAAAGAATTCAGCAGCGTTTCCAGATACAAAACTAATGCACGTAAATCAGTAACTCTTCTATACACCAACAGTGACCAAATGGAGAATCAACTGAAGAAATCAAGCCCTTTTACAATAGTTGCAAAAAAATAAAATAAAATAAAACACTTAGGAATATACCTAACCAAGGAGGTGAAGACCTCTACAAGGAAAACTACAAAACACTGCTAAAAGAAATAATAGGCAACACAAACAGATGGAAACACATCCCATGCTCGTGGATGGGTAGAATCAATATTGTGAAAATGAACATTCTGCTGAAAGCAATCTACAATTCAATTTAATTCCCATCAAAATATCACCATCAAGCTGGGCATGGTGCCTCACACCTGTCTGTAATCCCAGCACTTTCGGAGGCTGAGGTGCATGGATCACTTGAGGTCAGGAGTTTGAGACCAGCCTGGCCAACATGGCAAAAACCCATCTTTTCTAAAACTACAAAAATTAGGCATGGTGGTCATGCCTTTAATCCCAGATACTTGGAAGGCTGAGGCAAGATAATCCCTTGAACCCAGGAGGCAGAGGTTGCAGTGAGCCAAGGTCATGTCACTCCACTCCAGCCTGGGAGACAGAGCAAGACTACTGTCAAAAAAAGAAAAAAAAATCACTCTTCACAGAATTGGGAAAAACAATTCTAAAATTCATATGGAACCAAAAAGAGCCCACATGGCCAAAGCAAGACTAAGCAAAAAGAACAAACCTGGAGGCAACCCACTACCTGATTTCAAGCTATACTATAAGGCCATAGTCACCAAAACAGCATGATACTGGAAAGAAAGAAATCAAAGACATCCAAATTGGTAAAAAGGAAATCAAAGTGTCACTGTTTGCTAGTGATATGCTATCATTGTTTACCTAGAAAATAGGCACATAGACCAATGGAACAGAATAGAGAACCTAGAAATAAATCCACCTACTTACAGCCAACTGATCTTTGACAAAGCAAACAAAAACATAAAGTGGGGAAAGGACACCCTATTCAACAAATGGTGCTGGGATAATTGGCAAATCACATGTAGGAGAACAAAACTGAATCCTCCTCTATCACCTTATACAAAACTCAACTCAAGGTGGATTAAGAACTTAAACCTAAGACCCGAAACTACACAAATTCTAGAAGATAACTTTGAAAGAAAACCTTCTAGACATCGGCCTAGGCAAGGATTTCATGACCAAGAACCCAAAAGCAAAAACAAAAATGGATAGATGGGACTTAATTAAACTAAAGAGGTTTTGCATGGCTAAAGGAACAATCAGCAGAGTAAACAGGCAACCCACAGAGCAGGAGAAAGTCTTCACAATCTGTGCATCTGACAAAGGGCTAATATCCAGAATCTACAATGAACTCAAACAAATTAGCAAGAAAAAACAATCCCATCAAAAAGTGGGTTAAGGAAATGAATAGACAATTCTCAAAAGAAGATATACAAATGACCAACAAACATATGAAAAAATAATCAACATCACTAATGATCAGGGAAATGCAAATCAAAACAACAATGCGATACCACCTTACTTCTGCAAGAATGGCCATAGTCAAAAAATAGTAGATGTTGGTGTGGATGCAGTGAAGAGGGAACACTTCTACACTGCTGGTGGAAATGTAAACTAGAAAAACCACTATGGAAAATAGTGTACAGTTTCCTTAAAGAACTAAAAGTAGAGCTACTATTTGATCTGCCAATCCACTATCGAGTATCTACCCAGAGGAAAATAAGTCATTGTACAAAAAAGATACTTGCACACACATGTTTATAGCAGCACAACGCAAAAACTTGGAACCAACCCACATTCCCATCAATCAATCAGTGGATAAAGAAACTGTGACACACACACACACACACACACACATATATAATGTAATACTACGCAGCCGTAAGAAGGAATGAATTAATGGCATTCACAAAGACCTGGATAAGATTGGAGACTATTATTACTCATGAATGGAAAACCAAACATCATGTGTTCTCACTCATAAGTGGGAGCTAAGCTATGAGGATGCAAAGGCATAGGTATGATACAATGGACTTTGGGGACTCAGAGGGAAAGGGTGAGAAGGTGGTGAAGGATAAAAGACTACAAATAGGTTGCAGTGTATACTGTTCAGGTGATGGGTGCACCAAAATCTCACAACTCACCACTGAGAACTTATTCATGTAACCAAATACCACCTGTTCCCCAATAACCTATGCAAATTTAAAAAATTATAAAGAAGTATGAAGATTGACTCAGTCATAAAATCTTCTCCATGAGGAAAAGCTTGATATCAGATAACTTCACTGATAATTTCTACCAAACATTTAAAGAAGCTGTAATGCCAATTCTCAAATTCTTCCCGAAAAACTGGAGAGGAAGGAACACTTCTAAAGTTTTTATGAGGCCAGCAATATCCTGATACCAAAACCAGACAAAGATGCTATAACAAAAGAAAGCTACATGCCAATGTCCTTAAGGAATATAGAAGTAAAAGTCCTTGACAAAACGCTAACAAACCAAATAAAAACATATTCAACGCTACATTAAAATGATCATACAGTATGACCAAGTGGGATTTATCTCTGGCATGCAAGAATATTTCAACATATGCAAATCTATAAATGTGATATGCCACATTAACAGAAAAAACAATAAAAATTACATGATTTTCTCCATAAATATGGAGAAAGCACTTGACAAAATCCGACACTCTTTCATAATAAAATAGAAATTGAAGGAATTATCTTAAAATAATACATCCCATATGTGAAAAGCAGCTATCATATTCAATGGTGAAAAAAGTGAAAGCTCTTCCTCTAAGATCAGGAACAAAGTAAGGATGTCCACTGTTGCCACTTTTGTGAAACATAGTATTTGGAATTTTGTCCAGAATAATTAGGTAATAAAAAGAAATAAAAGGCATACAAATGAGAAAGGAAGAAGTAAGATTGTTGCTGTTTGCAGATGGCATAACTGTGAAAACTCAAAAACAAACCATTAAAACATAAATGAATTTGTAAAATTGCAGGATACAAAAATAACATACAAAAATCAGTTGTTTGTTTTTTGTTAGTTTTTTTGGAGACCGAGTCTCGCTCTGTCGCCCAGGCTGGAGTGCAGTAGTGTGATCTCGGCTCACTGCAGCTTATACTTCCCGGGTTCAAGCGATTCTCCTGCCTCAGCGTCCTGAGCTGGGATTACAGGTGCGTACCACCACCAGGCTAATTTTTTGTATTTTTAGTAGAGATGGGGTTTCAAAGTGTTAGCTAAGATGGTCTCGATCTCCTGACCTTGTGATCCGCTTGCCTCGGCCTCCCAAAGTGCTGGGATTACAGGCTTGAGCCACCACGTCCAGCCTGTATTTTTATACTCTAACAAGAAACTATCTTTAAGAAATTAAGAAACGCCGGGCGCGGTGGCTCAAGCCTGTAATCCCAGCACTTTGGGAGGCCGAGACGGGCGGATCACGAGGTCAGGAGATCGAGACCATCCTGGCTAACACGGTGAAACCCCGTCTCTACTAAAAATACAAAAAACTAGCCGGGCGCGGTGGTGGGGGCCTGTAGTCCCAGCTACTGGGGAGACTCAGGCAGGAGAATGGCGTAAACCCGGGAGGCGGAGCTTGCAGTGAGCTGAGATCCGGCCACTGCACTCCAGCCCGGGCAATAGAGCGAGACTCCGTCTCAAAAAAAATTAAATTAAATTAAAATTTAAAAAAAAAAGTTAAGAAACAATTTCATTTGTAAAAGCACCCAAAAGAATAAAATAACTAGGGATAAACCTCACCAAGAGGGTGAAATACTTGTACACTGAAAGCTACAAGACACAAATGGAAAGACATCTCGTGTTCATGGACTAGATTTAATACTGTTAAAAATGCCTATATTATCCAAAACAATCTACAAATTCAATGCAATGTCTGTCAAAATCCTAATAACATTTTTACAGATACATAAAAAACAATTGATTCAAATAGAACCATGAAAGATCACAAATATCCAAAGCAATCTAGAGAAAAAAACAAATTTTAAGGACTTGCACTTTCTGATTTCAAAATGTATTACAAAAAAAAAAAAAAGTATTACAAAACTACAATGATTTTAAAAGTATGGTACTGGCATAAAGACAGACATATAAACCAATGGAACGGAATTGAGAGCTCAGAAATAAATTCACACATATATAGTACTGATCTTCAAAAAGGGTACCAAGAATACACAAGGGGGAAAAACGGTTTCTTCAACAAATGCTTTGGGGAAGACAATATATACTTGCAAAATATGAAATTGGACCTTTATCTTACACCCTATGCAAAAATCAACTGAAAATTGATTAAAAACAAATGTTACAATCTGGAGCTCTAAGACTCCTAGAAAAAAATATAGGAGGAAAGTTTTATAACACATTGTTCTTGGCAATGATTTCGTGAATATGTCACCAAATGCACAGGCAACAAAACCAAAAATAAGCAAATGGGACTACATCAAACTAAAAGCTGCTGCACAACAAAGAAAACAATCAACAGAGTGAAAAGGTAACTTAAGTATAATGGGAGAAAATATCTGTAAACCATATACCTTGGTATAGCTTGGATCTGTGTCCCTACCAAATCTCATGTTGAAATGTTATCCCCAGTATTACAGGTAGGACCTGGTGGGAGGTGTTTGGATCATGGAGGCATATCCCTCATGAATGGCTTAGTGCCTATCCCCTTAGTAATGAGTGAGTGAGCTCTTGTGAGATCTGTTTTCTTTTAAAGTCTGTGGCACCTCGCCCCACACTCTGTCACTCGTTCCTGCTTTTGGCATTTAATGTGTCTGCTCCACCTTCACCTTCTATCATGATTAGAAGCTCCCTGAGGCTTCACCAGAAGCCAGACAGATGCCAGCACTATGCTTCTTGTTAAACCTACAGAACCATGCGTGAGTCAATTAAGCTTCTTTTCTTTATAAATTACCCAGTCTCAGGTATTTCTTTATGGCAATGCAAGAATAGCCTAAGACATATGTGATAAAGTGTTAATCTCCAAAATATATAAAGAACCCTTACAATTTAGTAGTAAAAAAACAACAACTCAACTTAAAAATGGGCTAAGGACTTGAACAGACATTTCTCCAAAGAAGACACACAAATGACCCACAGGTATAGGAAAAAAATATTCAACATCACTAATCAGAGAAATGCAAATCAAAGCCATCTCACACCCGTCAGGATGACTCTTATTCTTTTAAAAAGACATCAAGTATAAGTAAGGAAGTGGAGAAATTAGAACCTTGTACACTGTTACTAGGAATGCAAAATGGTACAGCTGCTATAGAAAATAGCATGGGGTTTTCTCCAAAAATCAAAAAATAGAACTGCCATATTATCCAGCAATTCCACTTTTTGATACTTTCCCAAAAGAACTGAAATCAATATCTTGAAGAGATATTAGTACTCCTATGTTCATTGCAGCACTGTTCTCAAAAGTCAGTTGTGGAAACAAGCTCAATGTCCATTGGAATATGAATGAATAAAGAAAATGTGGTGTATACACACATAAAATACTATTCAGATTCTTTTAAAGGAAATTCTGAAATGTGACAAGATGAATGAGCCCTGAGGACATTATGCCAAGTGAAATAGCCCAGTCACAGAAAGACAAATACTGCATGATCTCACTTATATGAGGTATCTAAAATAGTCACATTCATAAAATCAAACTGTGGAATGGTTTCCAGGGACTAGGGGCAGGGATAAATGGCGAGTTACTAATCGACAGACATGAAGCTTCAGTTAGGCAAGGTGAATAAATTCTAAAGATTGAAAGATGCACAACAACGTAACTATAGTCAACAATACTGTATTGTACATTTAAAAATTTGTTAAGAGAATGGATCTCATGTCAAATGTTCTTATTACAATAACATTAAAAAGGAAAAAAATAAAATAAAAACATGTTCTGGTAAGTGATTAGCTGCCTCCATCTATACAATGAAATAGTAGGCAAATCTATCTGATAGACTCAGCCTCAAGATACAGGATTTAATAGAATTGTATAGGACCACAGAATTTCATAGAAGGGGTCACAGTAAGTCTAGAAAACTAGTGGTTTTTACCAGGGTTATCTGATGTAATATTTAAAATGTCATTATGAGTTAGGTCTCATCACTCTCGTATAATAGATAAGAAAAAAGGCTTAGTAACTTACCCAGGGTCACAAAAAAATCTCTTTCTACCATACCACATGATATTTAATCAATGTTCAAATTAGCAATAGTTGTCTAAGAAAAGACAATGACATAAAAAGAACCATATTTCAAAAATCTGCATAAGTCTGCCTGTAGACAATATTCAAAGACTGGCACAGCAGGGAAGGAAAGAAATAAAAAGAAAATTCTGCACACTTAGTTGGGCCTAGAAGATTGGCAGAGCACCCCAGGGGGTAATCTTCTGTTACTAATAGAGATGCAAAGTGCTGGTACAGCAGAGGCAAGACAGTTTGTTCTGTTTTCCAACTCCAAAGCCATAAGCTTATTCCTTGCTAAGGTGTGTATCTATCCTTGCCTCTTTCTCTCATCTGATGTCAGAGTGCTTTTGTGTAAACATCTTTCTTCTTTCTATTCAGCACTATTTTTTTAAATATCAGAGTATACGTAGTGGTAGGGTTTAGTTAAAAACGTAGGTTTTCTATATCAATTTGAAAAGAAATTGTATTTGATCATCTCTATAACATTTCCAAACACTAAGAGTCTGTTTACTCTATCACCTAGTCCCCAAATGTCTTCTGACTTGTTTAAACCTGAACAAGAGGGAGGACCATGAGTCAAGATCTGTAATTTTGTGTGCTTTTAAAATGATTAGAACCATTGCCAAATATTTAGCAGATTCTCCTTAAAAGGACACAGTCTATATAAGCAATGTATGATTGTTGTAATCACCTTTTCCAACCCCATCTTTTTCAAATCAATTTATTCCATCCATCCACTAATTTATCTACTCACTTATGTGACTATCCACTTATTTGTGCATTCATTCATTCATTCATTCAACTATTATCTGTTAAGTCCTTATTTTATATTAGGCACCACTGTTGAATTGTTCCCTACATTTCCCACTCTATCCTCTGCCTTTCTCTCTCCTTTACTTTTTTCTTTTCCCACTCAAATTTCTGGATCCACCTCAAAACTTTTATACCTCTTTTTATCACTTCCAGTGCTTTGCGTGAAGTAGGCGCTCAGTATCTATTGGTTGATTGATAAGAAAAGTTTAGAGAACAAGAAGCAGGACATCATGGGTAAACAAACTGAGACAAAGATTAGAAAGCATTTAAGGCATGACATGAGAAGATGTTTACCTAACCTGATCGAATTTCTAGGAATAAACATTTGAAAACATAGTATGTAATTTAGGTCCATGGAATATAAAAGATAGAAACGGAACATTGATTTTTTGTTAAGATTGGCAGCTTTTCAAAGGCTAAGTTGATGGTGATGACTGTTTTCTAAATAGATGCCTATTCAGAATGATAGAAGTTAGAGCATGTAGTAACTCTTTGATATATACCAAGTGATATGACTTTTTTAAAGTAGCCCCATCTGGATCCTTGCCGGGATTCACTAGATAGCATATACAAGTTTTAGAATGAGATAGATCTAAGTTCAAGTCCATACTCGAACACTTTCTCCCTATGTGAGCATTGGCAAGTTATTAACCTCTCCAAACCTTTGTTTCCTCATTAATTTAATATGAATAATAATTCTCTTCTCTACCGAGTTTCAAAAATTAAATGAAATACGTGTTAAAAAATTTTAACCCTGACCCCAGTATATAGTAAATGTTTCATTGTAGTAGATGCGTATGGTATCGTCATACAGATTTGATATTTCTAATCAGCATTCCTAGGTGTTTTGCCTTCTTTGTTTTTTCATATTTTACTTCTCCTTTTTTTTTTTTTTTTTTTTTTTTTTTTTTGAGATGGAGTCTCGCTCTGTCGCCCAGGCTGGAGTACAGTGGCGCGATCTGGGCTCACTGCAAGCTCCGCCCCCCGGGTTCACGCCATTCTCCTGCCTCAGCCTCCCAAGTAGCTGGGACTACAGGCGCCCGCCACCTCGCCCGGCTAATTTTTTGTATTTTTAGTAGAGACGAAGTTTCACCGTGTTAGCCAGGATGGTCTCGATTTCCTGACCTCGTGATCCAACCGACTCAGCCTCCGAAAGTGCTGGGATTTATACTTCTGCTTTTCTTAATGCAAAGAGTAATCAAATAAAAAGGTGTACTAGAGTCAATTTGCAAGAATGTATAATGTATCAGATACATATCACCTCTAAAAGAAATCCAAAACTGCTTACTGTATTGATGATGAGTTCTAAATTTAGAAATAGCAGCCAGGAAGAACTAAAATACTCAAAGTAAATAGTACGAAAAATAGTTGATGCTAGGTGATCTGCTTCTGACCAAGTCCATGGGCTTCGTTTATTAAATAATCACTTCTCCCTATTGCCTTTACTGTACAGTGTGCCGTAACCCTGCACAAATTAACCCTGTATGTTGTAATGATAAATTTTTAATGCACAGCTTTTGGCCAAAAGGTAATAAAATGTGAATCAAATAAGATTATGGAGGAGCTCTGCTAATCAAGATAGGAATGTTTTTAAAGTAATCTAGAAGCCAGCTAGGGTCACCCTACCTGTTAAAATCAAGACAAGAACTAAACCTCATGCCCTAGCAGTGGGAAGTTCAAACCCCTTCCAGATTCCTGCAAATGGTCTGGGAGCCTAGGTTCTTACAGTCATCTCGGTCTCCCACTATCTGCTTCTGCAAAAGTAGCTTAATTCATGAATTAATTTTACCATGACACTCATATTCTTACCTTTTTCCAATATTGTATTGATCCAGACTAAAAACTTGGACTCTTCTCTTGATTTCAACAGAGATAAGCTACTGACCAAAAAAAAAAAAAGTGTAGAACTGACTTTACTGAAGCTTTAGAGAGAGGGGCAGAAAAGGAGGTATTAAGTATCACAGTAATACAAAGAAAGTTAAAAATTGATTATGAGGAAAATCTCTTGTGTTGACCTTACTACTATAGATTGCTCACCCTCTGCCATTCTCTAGCTCATGCCCCAGACTCTACCAATTTTTTAAACACCTCTCTTTTCTCTTAGTTCTGTTTCCTCAATCCTTCTTAAAATGCCCCATAATCCAACAATTTTTCTTAGAGTATTTTAGTTCTGTATTTACTTCGCATATTTTAGTTCTCTCTGGCTACTGTTTCTAAATGTAGTGCCAAGTCTACTTTATGTTGGATGAATCCCTAATTGATCATGAGTTAGACATAACAAATGGCAAGTCTGTTCTCTTGGCAGCATTAAGACTAGTAGAAACCTTAAGGTTTCCTCTACCATGATACTCTCTCCTGAAAATTTCTAATTTTAAATAGTAATTTCTTCTTGTTAGTCAAGTATATAAATACATAAATTGGAAGTGAACCAAATAAACAAAATAAGGCTAGGAACAGAGAATATTGTAATAGAAGATGATTTTTCAAAAGTTAAGAGAATGATCACAGAAAGTATTCGATGGAATCCTTCATTGAGACTAATGTGGAGAAATTTTTGTGCCTTTCCCCGATCTGATATGTTATTTGCATAAACCAAAAATTGACTGAGACAGACCTCAATTGATTTAGCGGTTTATTTTGCCAAGGTTAAGGATACACATAGGAAAAATAAATACAAGTTACTGTAGGGTCCGTGGCCTGTTTTTCAAAAGAGGGTTTTGAGGACTTTAATACTTAAAGGGGAAACAGTGGGCAGGAGGAAAAGGAGAAGGGAAAAAGAAAAGAGTAGAGTAGATGGTGAGGCAAGTGTTACATTCATGTGATGCTATGATTAGTGCCCACTGAATCCACATTTTACGTGTGAAAAGAGAGGAGTGAGGGGAAAAGTCAACATCTAAAATGTAATATACATAGATAAAGTAAGCATGTGAAATTACAGCTATCTGGCAACAAAAGGAAGGCAGATTTGCAGATTCAGCTCCTAAGCTTAATTTTCCCTTTGGCATAGTTAGTCTGGGGTCCTGAGATTTTATTTTTCTTTCACACTTGAGATGTGGACATTTTATTGGCTTAAGATATATAAATTTGCTTTCAACTTCTCCTTATACCAATACAAAGCCCTGTGACTTTGAACAACCATCACCACCTCAAAACCTAATGAAAAAATAAAAATCAGTTCCAGCTACATTAGTGAGCTGTTTTGAGGAGCCAGTGAGAGAATAAATGCTTAAGAGCTTTACAAACCTGGAGACATAACTGAAGTCCTTTCTTTGACTTTTTAAAATATGGAGACCCATGAAAGGTACAACAAACTTTTTGAGAAGAACAGAATGGTCAACTCTAAAAATGTGTACTGGATATATGACAATTGCACACTAGTTTTTTGCGTCATGTTAATTCATGTTCAATCTTCTTGGTACATAACACAAAAACCAGAATGTAAAGGAAGGTAAATATCAAAGTAGAGTAACTACTAGGAGAGTCCGGTGTGCATTAATCAAAAAGAGTGGTGGACAAACAGGATATCAATTACTACATTTACAACAAGGTACATTATTTTTATTCAACCTAGAATATCCAATATAGTATTCATATAATAAGCACATTTTCTTTCAATATGCTGAGTTCCATGAAAAAGCAAGTTACAGATAAATGATTCCATGATGAGTGTGGGACCAAGGTAGAGAAATTAACTGTATGATTCTTGCTTTGGTTATTACCAAATTGTAATCCAAAGTATCCATTTTTCACAAAAGGAGCATATATACATTTGGTACCAAGTGGTCATGTTAGTTGCCAAGATATGGTGTTTTGGGTTTTTTTTAACCTAGAGATTATTTGCATGGATAGAGTACCTCTTGGACCCTCCTTTCCTAATTAACTAAGTTGACCGGCCACTTCTCTTTGTTACCTTTGTTGAAAATATGCAAACACTTTCAGTCAAGACTCATAACCTATGGGCCATTTAATATTTTTCTTTTTTCTTTCTTTTTTTTTTTTTGGAGACAGAGTCTCGCTCTGTCACTCAGGTTGGGGTACTGTGACTATCTCAGCTCACTGCAACCTCTGCCTCCAGAGTTCAAGCGATTCTCCCTCATCAGCCTCTGGAATAGCTGGGATTACAGGTGCAGGCTCCATGCCTGGCTAATTTTTGAATTTTTAGTAGAGATAGGGCTTCACCATGTTGGCCAGGTTGGTCTCAAACTCCTGGCTTCAAATGATCTGCCTGCCTCGGCCTCCCAAAGTGCTGGAATTATAGGCGTGAGCCACCACCCCCAACCCATACAATTTCATTAAATTTATTTCACGTATTTCTAGAGGAATCCACTGGGTCACCATCCAGTTATCATTTTACTCTCCCAGGTCTATATATTAGTCCGTTTATTTCTATCTAAGTCATTTGAGAGGCACTTTACTGTTATGACTCTGCTTCCCATCTCACAGACAAGTCAGTATGTTCAAAAAAGGAAATATAAGTGCGCCTATTACACCACCATCCACTTCCTCTCCAAGGTAGAAATTCACCTACACTTGTCTGTTGAAAAGCCTGAGGGACCTCCCTCAGGCACTGAACAAGGGGACAGAAGAAATAACAATTGTAATAGACGGTGAAAACACTGAAAAGCAAAGAGTGAAAACACTGAAAAGCAAAGAGTAGAGACTTCATCTTCTGCCTACCCTAATCCCTTGGGAAGGGTTTAACCCTCCTCAATAGCAGCAAAGAATAAAGAATACAATCAAGGCGATGGACTTGATCCTTTCCCTGTTCTTATGTTTTCTCCCATCTAGTGATGGCACAAGTTGGAACAGAACAGACAATGAAAATTCACAAACATTTAATTTATTTATCCTGGTTATAACAACAGCAGCAGAAAAAAAAAAAAATACAAGAGATCTGCAATATTTCTAAAATTTCCCAGTTCACACGCTTTATTCAACCGTTTACTTAACATGAAAGAAACATTTCTCTTTGACTTATACTTTGTGCATTGAGTAAAATCCTCAAAAATTACTTCTGTTAATTACATAGAGCTAATTACAGCATTGCTTTTTCAGCCTCTTATTAGAGTTGTTTGCATTTTGCTTTTCTCAGTATATCATAAAATGAGGAGGACCCAGAGCAACTAGGAGGGAAACCTATAAATTTCAGCCCCTTTTAGACTCTCTGCCCCCTTAGATTGAATGTAGTGCTGCAGTTGGCTCATCTAATGTATAAGGCCACAAAATTGTAAGCACTCAATAATCTTACCCGTATCATCTTTCTTTCTCCAAATGACCACCAAGAATTCACTGATTTAATATATTCTGTTTTAATATCAAATGCAATATGCTTTCTTCCTCTTATATAATAGATTTCTTTTTTGATCAATTCTACTAATGTAAGGGACTGTGGGGAGTGAAGGAAAGACATCTACCCCAGTCCGGAGAGACCCCTCAAAAGAGATGATAGCCAAAATGATTGTGGAAAGATGGGTGGAAGCTAACTAGTTAAGGAGGAAGAGGAAGGGATATCAGACAGAGAGATGACAACAGAGACAAGAAGGATGAGAAAAGGTTATTCCTTCAGGAAAGTGCGAGTTCAGTAAAAATGGAGTATCCGGAACATGTGATAGAAGGTCAAAAGAAGAAGATAGAAACAAACCTAGAAGCTAATCGACAAAGAGAACTCAAAACACGTGGTTATATTAATCACCATGAAAGCAATGACTATGTATTGTTTGTCCACTGCTGCAATCCGTAGGACGAGGCACAGCACGTGGTAGGACCTATATGTGATGAATGTGTAAATGAATAAATGAACAAATTAACAAATGAATATAAATAGCAGTCCTTTATAAATAGCAGTCCTATATGTAACACTTCCAATACAGCAGTTCTATCAAGGAAAATGTGAGAGACAATGATAATATATATTCATATAAAATACAGCACTTTGAATAGTCAAAATGCTTCTCACCCGGGCTGGGTACGTAGTTAGATCACAGTTCTACAACATTGGCTGAACACTGAAATCACTTGGGAAGCTTTCCTAACTCTCAAACCCAGTATCTTATTAAATCCGAATCTCTAGGGGTGGAATCCAGCATCAGTTTTTCAAAGTTTCCAGGTGGCTCCATTATGCAGATGCAGCAAAATTTCCTATTGTTTATGCTGCAACATTGTCCAAGGTTTATGCAGCATCAACCTTTATGCAGCATCATCTGTCCGAATCAACGGATGATTTTCTACTTTGGTATACATGGAAACCACCTGGAGACTTTTTTTCATAACCCACATGTCTAATCCCAACTACTGATTCAGTAGGGTAAAGAAGGGCCCCTACCATGTGTCCTGTGAAAAAGCTCACCAGTGGATTCTGATGGATGTCAAAGTTTAAGCACCAAATCTTTCATTATTATTATTATTACACTTTAAGTTCTGGGGTACATGTGCAGATTGTGCGGGTTTGTTACATGAGTATACACGTGCTATGGTAGTTTGCTGCACCCATCAACTGGTCATCTACATTAGGTATTTCTCCTACTGCTATCCCTCCCCCAGACCCCACTACCTGACAGGCCCTAGTGTGTGATGCCCACTCCCACCCCCCCGGCCACTGTGTCCATATGTTCTCATTATTCAACTCCCACTTATGAGTGAGAACATGTGGTGTTTGGTTTTCTGTTCTTGTGTTAGTTTTAGTTTGCTGAGAATGATGGTTTCCAGCTTAATTCATGTGCCCACAAAGGACATAACTCATCCTTTTTTATAGCTGCATAGTATTCCATGGTGTATATGTGCCACATTTTCTTTATCCAATCTATCGTTGATGGGCAATTGGGTTCATTCCAAGTCTTTGCTATTGTGAACAGTAAGCACTATATCTTTAGAAAGGGGATAGTGAGTTTTGGTCACCTAAAAGCAAAATTTTAAAAAAAAAAAAACTCTCCATTTCTTTCTCTTTTTTTCTTAAGTTTTCAATCATTTTGATTTTTGTTTTCAACTTCTAAGTTCAGGGATACATGTGCAGGATGGGCAGGCAGGTTTGTTACATAGGTAAACATGCGCCATGGTGGTTTAGCACACAGATTATTCCATCACCCAGGTATTAAGCCCAGCACCCATTAGCTATTCTGCTGTTTCTTTCATCATGAGCCGTGAACTGTCAGAGAGGTGCAGTGATGAAGACATATGCAGTGATGAAGATAGAAGGTGACATAAGACAAATGATTAAAAGCATCTCTTCATTCAGAGAAGTAGTTACACTTATCTATGTATGTGACTTGTTTCCTGGGAAACACATCAGGAATTGAAGCCACCTGTTGAGCTTCATGCATTAGTCTAATACTTGATCAGCAACTTGACTTATCTATATCTGTGCACAGTGGGTAGTGGTGAGAAGGGCCTCCAAGTCCTACAGTTAGTGTTCCTGGGCAGTATTATTCACATATTACACATCACCTGTTTCTGCATTGCTGACTGTGAGCATTGTTCTTTCTTTAATTAAACCCCTTGGGTAAAATGATCTATCTTCCCCTTCAGAATAAATTCTGGAATGCTCTGCAGAGGTAAGCAGATTAAAGAGAACAAAAATAGGATCCGCCAATTATTTGATAAGAAGTGGGAAGCAGGAGCTATCATGCACCTCTCTTAAAAAGAACATGAATCAGGGGAGTTTAAAAAAAAAAAAACTTAATAGTCATCTGCATCGTCTTCTCTAAAAGGCAAAATTTTTTACATTTTTAAAAAACCTTTGAAGACAGAATCAATGAGCTTCATTGCAGCACGGAGACAAGAATTTCTCAGACTCTCAAAAAAAGAAAAGTTAGCATTCATTAGCATTAAAGTGAGCATTTTCTCTCATCAAAGTCAGTAGGTATTCACTTGTCTTTATAACACTGCACTTATTAGCTTGTCTACTTCTATTATTAACTAAATGGAAGTGCATACAGATTCAAACATTGTTTTATTTTTACATAATTTGTTCTTAATTTTTCACCTTTTCTCATAGAAAATGAGTCTGGGCCTGGTGTAGTGGCTTACCTCTGTAATCCCAGCAATTTGAGAGGCTAAGGCAGGTGGATTACTTGAGGCCAGGAGTTCAAGACCATCCTGGGCAACATGGCAAACCCAGTCTCTACTAAAAATACAAAAAATAGCTGGGCGTGCTGGTGCGCGCTTGTAATTCCCCCTACTCAGGAGACAGAAGCACAAGAATTGCTTGAACCCAGGAGGCAGAGGTTGCAGTGAGCCAAGATCACTCCAGCCTGGGTGACAGATTGACATTCTATCTCAAAAAAAAAAAAAAAAAAAAAAAAAAAAAAAAAAAAAACAGAAAAAGAAAAGAAAAGAAAATGAGTCTGGAGTTGAATTATTCTTCTTATTCATAATAATTATTATTAATGAAATTTACCTTTCACATCTGTGTATACAATACCATGTAATCAAATTGTTTTGCCAATTTTAATACAAGTACTTCCATGCTCAAGACTTGTGAGCCTGTCCCATGTTAGAACAATTAATAAGTTTATGATACCTGTCATTTGCTCACATTTTCTCAGAAGAAAAAACTGTATCATGCTGACTGCCCTAATATGCTCTTTTATCTACTTCACAGCCCTTCTACTTCTAATGTCAGTAGTTAATATTTGCTATGCTTAATGAGGATTCATTCGAAGAGGGGCAGCAACCTCTTCAATCCTAAGAACCCCAGGGAAAGTGGCTATAATTACTGCGCCATAGCAAAGTCATAAACAGGGAAAACAGGAAAAAGGCCAAAAAACAAGAGATGCATACTGAATCTGATCCTAAAAACTGCTCAATTTAATATTAATGAGTGTCAAATTATTTCCTTTTTTAACAATCTGAAAAAGAAAGTAATATAAGTAGTAAAAGCTACTTATTAAACTAATAACAGATTGTCATATTTCTGTCCTTTACATGGATTACCTTATTCTTAATCTTTTAACAATCTTATAAAGTAGATATCTTAGTCCATTTGTAGTGCCATAACAGACTGTCATAGACTGGGTAACTTATATAAATAACAGAAATTTATTCTCCCAGTTCTGGAGGCTGGGAAAGACAAGATCAAGACACCAGGATCTGATGGCAGCCTTCTTGCTGTGTCCTCACATAGTGGAAGTCAGAAGGGCAAGACAGAAATTCTGCGTCCTCATATGGCAGAATAGTGAAAGAGGAAAGACTTACTTACACAAGCTCCTATTAGATCAGCATTCATCCGTTTACGAAGGCAGAACCTCCATGACCTAAACACCTCCCAAAGGCCCCACCTCCCAGCACCACTGCCCTGGGAATCAAATTTCCAACACATGAATTTGGGGGACACATTCAGATCATAGCAGTGTTACCTAGGTAACACAGAAAAGAAAACCGAGGCATACAGAGAGTAACTGGCTTGTCTAAGGTTGCACATGATGCAAATGGACAACCTGTAAGTAGAACCACGGCTAGCTGAAAATTTTCGTGGTAATATCTTTAAAAATGTTCATGCTTCTCACGAGGAGAGGGGCAGCACCCACTAAAGAATGTACCTTCCCATGCCGTATCTCATTTTGGAGAAAGTTAGTGCTGTGGCTAATTGCATTCTTCAAATATTGAATTTGTTAAGTATCTTCTCTCTGATAAGTGAATTCTGATGTTTAGAAATCAACAAGCAATTGTCCCATATTGAAAGGTTCTGACATTTAACAGTGGAAACTACGCTTTCTCAAAAGCTGACTTCTCTGGAGTTACTGAGTGTCTGTAAACATTTGATTCTTTTTCTCAACAGGAGTGATCGATCATCAGAAATAAGTTGCAACCATTCTTAGACATTCATGGACAAGCCCCTTTTAATTGCCATGGACTATCACAGATATACATTCTAATCATATTCTAAACTTAGAGTTGATCTGCTTTTGACGTGGTTAGGGGAAAAAATATTCAGCATCTGATGGCTAGGCTATATCGGTGGAGAATCAACAAAGGTTTGCCAGATACCTGCTCTGTAATTTGAAATGTGATAAATGCAGAAAAAAATATAAGCAAAGGTTCTTGTCTTTGGAAATTTTGCAATCTAATTGGTGAAATGAGACACTTATATATGAAATGATTCATAAAGGAGAAAAGTATGTAATAAAATAATTATGTGGAAGAAATAATAGTGTGATGAAGGTGTTAAAAAACAAGCATAGGCAGAATTGTATATTTCTTCAATTGTTGAATATTAATTTACTGCTTCAGTCAGATAATATGACATTTCAAAGACTAATTGGATATGAACTCTGTCCTCTTGACTAGAAGTTTATAATTAGGAAAATAAGTACCTATAAACAAAAATAAAACTGTATTACAAAGCAAAATATAATGTGTCTTAAAATATCTAACATGAAAAATTAGAGAAACTTTCATCAAAGAGGTTCTGAAAGAGTTGATTTTGAGGGTTGAGGAGACTTTCAATGGGTCAAAAGTGGGTGGAGAGTTCCAGAACAGAATTATACATGTGAGCCTGCATGTATATACATGCATGCATGCATGCCTAATTAAAAATTAAGAAAAGGCACAAAAATTTAACTGGTTACTTATGAGTTGGGTAACTACAAGGGCTTGTTTATTTTCTTAACCTGAATTTTCTCTCAAAAAGCAGTCTGAGACAGGTAGTTATTTTGGGAAGTGATTCTAAGCAACAGAATTGAAGACCCAGTGAGAGTGAAACAGAAAAGGAGAGAAAGTCAGTGTAAGTGTGCAGTCTTGGCTTGGTCACTGCTGCGGGCACCTAGACCTCAGTCCTGCTGAGATATTCTGAGAAGTCATGTGGAATATGCCTCAGAATTGAACACCTCAGGGACAGAAGAGGAGACATTTATTCCCTAGCTACTCTGCCCATTGATCAAGAGTTACCCCGGGGATGCTAACACCTGTGCACTTGCAGATTATCCTTATGTAAATACTAGGTGAACTCCCACAGCTTCACAGGTAACCAACAGAGTCAGAAGATTCTGCTGAGGAGAGGTTACACTGGCACAAAGCTAGTCACTCCAAAAACAGCTGGGGTAAATTGTGTGCCCAGAGGGTGTGAGGAAGGGTACAAGAAATGTCTACTACACCTGTCAACAAGTATTTCAACAGTAGGAGTTCTCATCATTTTTACTTTCAAGAACTTGTTAAATTGTAAATTGTCCATTTGTATTGTTACATTTAAGATACTGCCCTATAAACAGAACATTTACATTTTAACAGAAATTAAACCATAAAAAACCTAGGTAGGCAAATTAAGTTTATATTGAGATAGAGAGGAAACTAAAGTGATTTCTCTTTTTCTTTCCTCTGAAAGGAAGTTTAGGAAGAAAGAAAACTTACTTTTACTGATAAATACTAAATGCCATGCCCTGTGCTAGGTACTTTGGAATATTTTATCTAACCATCAACTCTATAAGAAAAACATTGTAATCTAGATCTGACTTGAGCCTATTTGCACCTCAGAGATTTCAGTTTAAAAGCTTGAAACAGCTCTTTCACAGCCTATGCAAATCTGAGTGCACACTCCAAAACTCCTGTGACTCCCAACTTTACTTCTTCAAAACCTTAGCTCCTTCGTCTGGGAGTGACACCGCAGTAAGATCTTTTCTTGTAGAGCAGATATAACTTGTCCCTTTAGTAGTTAACACCCAAAAAATTCAGTCACACTCGTGCTTTTGGAAGTTTAGCTTGAGCTTTTAAAGCTTGAGGAATAACGGAAAGAGATCACACCCATTACCACCCAGCCTTCCTTCTTCTCTAAGTCTCCTCATACCCTACTCCTTTCCAAAAGCCTGCTCCACGTTCACAACCATCCTGATTGCACACAGCCGGCCTCTGGGGCAGCGAGTGTTGCTTCTGGCTCTGGATGTGGCGCTCATGGGGAGCTGCCTGATCCAGCTTGTCAGCCCTCCTTATCTCCCTAGAGTTGAATAAAGTGACCTCATTTCCACAACAGTATTTGTTTAGCCAAGAAAATGTGTATTGACTGTCTATTCTCTTACACATTAAGCTCTGTGCTAAAAACTACAAATTATAGGCACTGACCTTGCCCAGATGGTACTCAGAGTTTTGTGGAAGAGATAGACAATTATAATCATAATTCAGTGTGATACGTTTAGTGGTAAACATTTTCAAGTAACAAAGAGATGATTAACTCTCTCTAAGGCAACCAGCAAAGATTCCAAGAGGAGTTGATGCCTAAGATGTATTTTAAAGGATGAACAGGGGATTGTCCTGTGGAGAAGGGATGGAGAGTATTCTAAGGGCCACATAATTTACAAAGGCACACAAGTAGGCAGCTCCATGCTATATTTGAGAGAAATTAACATAGTTTTAAACCAATATATAATAAACGTAATGGGAGGAAAGTGTGAAATGAATTTGGATAGGCAGAAGAAGACCAGATGATAAAGTCCGGAGTCATGCTAAGCACCTCAGACATCTCTGGTGGGTGTTGAGGGCTAGAGAAAAATTTGCAACGGCAAAATAACATGGCAAATTTTCTATCACTCTGGTTACCATGCAGAACAAAGACAGTCACAATGGGAGCAGGAAGATCCATTAGACCAATAGCCCAGGTGAATAAGTATTACACCATAAGCCCTGGCAGTGACATTGAAGATGGGTATTTAAAAGAAAAAACAGGTTTTATAACTAGTTAGAAAATGAAATTGACTGAATTTGGAGATTTGTGAGATGTAGAGAATAAGGAAAATGTTAGTCAAGAATGATATCCTAATGTCTGGCTGAGTGATGAGTGGTGACTCCATCAACCCTTAAAAGAAATACAGGACAAAGGAACAGGTTTATGGTGGGTGGTAGAAAGGGAGTTTAATTTCAGGCAAGTTAAATTTTAGATGCTGTAAAACATTATATTGGCTAGCTATTGATGCAAAATAAACAACGCCAAAACTCAGTAGTTAAAAAAAAAAAAAAAAAAAAAAAGATTACTTATCATCATTCACATACCTATGGACTGACTGGAGTTTGGCTGATCTAGTCTGGGTTCAGCTGGGCAACTTTGATTTAGGATGTGATGGGTGGATCTGCTTCTCACCCCAAGTCTTGGGTTGGATGGGAAGGTTCTGTTCCATGTTTTATTCATCTTCCTTGAACCAATGAGCTATTCAAGACATGTTTGGGGTTTTTTTTTTCCATAAAGATAGCAGAGGTGGGAGAGATCATGCAGAAACACACAAAGCCTCTTAAGGCCTAGGCTCAAAACTGGTATACTATCACTTCCCTCCATATTCCCATAGCCAAAGCAAGGCACATGGCCAAGTTCAAAGTCAAAGGGTGGGTAAATACCTTTTACCCACAAAGAGACTATGGCAAGGGTGTGGAGGCAGACAAGGGTGAAAAATTGAAGCCAATAATATGTTGGTTCAAATATCCAGGAGAAGATTTGGGTAAGACAGTTGGATATGTGTAAGACTAAAGCCTGCAGAAAAACTCAGGCATAAAAGTTATAGATTCTTGTTTAATTGGAGTATAGCTCACGAATAAAGTGATAAGGAGATTATATGTAATACATACAGTAATAAGAGGCAGCCCAAAGACAGACTGCTAGGAACGACCAACATTTACAGAGCGAAAGATGGGATTCCTTGAAAGAAATTGAAAAAGAATTGGTCACTAGGGTTGTAGGAGGCACAGGAGGGTTTCCTCTTAGGGAAGCCAAGTGATTAGAGCTTTTTGATTATAAAGTGGCTAAAATTATATCACACTACTAGAAAACTAAAATATTTATTGAGTTTCTACTAAAGGCTGAGAATTATACTAAATTCTTTTACATGAATTAATTCACTTAACCTTTATAAGGATGAAATGAAGTGTATAACATTATTATCCCCATTTTATTGAAATGGAAACTGAAGTGAATAGAAATTAAGAAATCAATGCCAATTCATACAGCAATTGAGGCAATATGACTTCAGAACCCATTCCCTGGACCTTGATAAGAGACTGCGTCTTAAGAATGTTAAATGCCAACTTTTCACTCTGTAAGAAATAATACTAAAAATGGCCCATATTTACATTTAAAAAAATATTCAGAGGATCTATCTAATTTGATTAAAAATCATGCAATTTGCAAGTAGCAGAGGCAGGTTTTGAACCCTGATCATTCAAACTCCAGGGCTCTTATACTGATCACACTACCATCAATGTAGTAGTAATTCTTCCACACCTCTATTTCACCCAAAACTCTTCTCCAAGAGCATGGGCTTTTCACCAAAGCTTCAGCTAGCAACATTGCTTTTATTCTATCATTTAGTGAATGACAGCTTAAGAAAACAACAAAAAAGTAAAATATATGGATCATGTACAACTTTTCTTTCTGATTGACGTGAATTTCAAATAAGACTTGATAAGTAGAAATCAAAATCTGGTAAATATCAGTCAAACTACTGTTACTTTTAGGAGCCTAGGCTTGCTAGAATAGATAACAAATTGAACATACCTTTATCGACTAAATATAGTTCAATTGTACTCTTTATGGATAAGGATAGATCTCTTCACAAAACCAAAGCATTTGACAAATTCATACATTGAATCTACGTGATATGAGATATTTGAAAGTATTACTTGGAAAGCTATTAAATTATATCCTACGCTACAGTTAAAACTACATAAATGACACCGTATAAATGGGCAAAAGTCATAGAAATGATAGAAATTATTGAAAATAAAGATCATTTATTGAAGTTAATTTTCTTTTATAAAATTTCCATTATTTAGTTATAATAATGATTCATTCAGTAAATTATTTTCTTTTTCTGAAAGGCTTTGAATCTACTTTTTGTGACCTCCTTCTTTTGAATGAAAACAACCACAACCAAAAAAAAAAAAAAAACCTTCTTTTATTTTTTTGCTTGATTTATTGTTGGTTAGAGACAGGTCTCATTCTTCTTCATAGGTTCACTGCAGCCTCAACCTCCTGGTTCAAGCTGGGATCCCCACCTCAGCCTTCCAAGAGGCCTTGGGAATACAGGCCGTACTCTAGTCCTGCTAATGTTTTATTTTTGTAGTGACGGGTCTCACTGTGTTCCTAGGCTGGTCCTCTTACTCCTGGCTCAGCGTTTCTCCAGCCTCCGCCTCCAAGTGCTTATGATTACACCAGGCTGACCACACCTGCCTTGACAAAAAACGTATAAAGAATAAGAATATGTTCTTGGCCAGGCGCGGTGTGCTCAAGCTGTAATCCCAGCACTTTGGGGAGGCCAAGACAGGTAGATCATGAGGTTAAGGAGATCGAGACCATCCTGGCTAACACAGTTGAAACCCCGTCTCTATACTAAAAAAATACAAAACTAGGCGGCAAGGTGCGGCTGCTGTAGGCCTGTAAGTTCCCAGCTACTCAGGAAGACTGAGGCAGGAGATGGCGTGACCCGGGAGGGCGGAGTTTGCAGTGAGCTGAGATCGGGCCACTGAACTCCAGCCTGGGCGACAGAGCGAGACTTCTCTCAAAAAAAAAAAAAAAAAAATGTTCTTATGCTTATTGATATCATGTAAGAAAATTGTTGCCTTAAATTATTCCTCAATGTCTTTTTAAAACAGAAAATAACTTATTTAATAAACAAACTACTCAGGTCCCCTCCCCAAGTTTTACTTGGATCTGAAGGACACACTTAACATTCACACATCAATCCAATTACTTACTCAGCCTTTTGGGTTTAAGAATAAGCCATTCAACCCAGATTAAAGCTTCTTATAAATCTCTTTCTGTATCAAGTTTGGGAGAATTGCATATATGATTCCAAATCTTAAAGAAAAGAGAATATCCTTTGATGATGAGGCTATGACTTCATGCACGGCACGAGCAGGGCATTCTTTCACTCATTTACCCTTCTGACCTAGCAAGGCTGCACCTTACAGATTTTTTGCTCAGTGGGGGCAAGTTCCCACTTTACACACTTCCTTCACCCAATCCCAAAGTTTGGTGGAAAAGAACATGATGCACTCCCCCCATACTCTTACTTTATCCCTTAGAACACAGTTAACTATATCATATTAAAACTTATTGTACAAGATCCCATTTCCACTGCAAAACTGAGAGTAATTTGAGAGAAGGAACTTCTTGTATTCATCATTGTACCCACAATGTCTAGAGCAGTGTCTGCTGTTATCAGTAAAGGTTGTTAAATGGGCATAGGTAATTGCCAATAGAAACTGTGTGTTGCTAAGGCTCCATCCAGTGACTGGTGATAATAATAAATGCTAATATTTACAGTCTTCCAAGAAAAATGTTAAAATCTTTTATGTGCACCACTTTCTTTAATCATCACTGGAACTCTATGAAGTTGGCACTATTGTTTCCTTCGTTTTGCATATAAGAAAACTGATTCAGAAGCAAATAATCTGTGTAATGCCCTATGAATAGTAAATTGGAAGGTCTAGATTCAAACTCAGACATTTTGACTCCATTTTTTCCCAGTGTTGTAAGCTTCCTATCTTCGGTACTAACGACAGCATTCTCAAGTGAGAACGTGGAATATTCTCTTTCTTCTATATCTAGAAGAGGCACACAAAGCACAAGGAGAAAATATAGTTTCTGTCAGTTCCTGGACTATATCTTTAAGTTATCTGGGCTTGTCCCATGTTGAGGTCATGGAAAATAGAAAAGAAAGTCCATCCCTGCAGCTTTGAGTTCAGGAAATTTCTCCCTCTTTTACCTTCTTTTCTCCTGCTCTTTGCCAGAATGTATATTCACTCTCCATTCTGACCCATACTTTCCCTATTGCTCCCAATTTAGGCTCAATAATCCAGTTCCACAGTGCTCCTTCTTTAATGATTTAGAAACCCCATCACCACCACCAGGCGCTACTGTCACAGACCCTAGACTGAGGGCCCTATTAAGCCCAGGGCCCTATAAATCACCCCTTCCCCCACCCCAAACCCAGCCAGAAAATACTTCCAGAAAGGGACACCAGCCACTTGGAGTTATTTAGTTTTCTTTGAGAGTAATCATTTATATTTTCTTTGACTCTATCCAAATTTTATTTCTCACTTTTAAAAATGAATAATAATAATTATTAAACACTAAGCCAATCATAAAAGTTGCATACACTTGATCTTTATCATACCAAGTTTAATCTACAGCCCAGGAACTTGGAATATAAATTCTTAATTCCCACCTCAAAAATATAGAATCAGAGTCCTAATTTAGCAAGATCCATAAGTGATTTCTCACACATTTACATTTGGGAAGCATTACAGTAGATGACAACCACTCTGCACTGAAATTCTAAAATATTTTCTACTCTTTATTCCTACAAAGTATATAACTCCTGCAGTTCACTCCAACATATTCCATATGTTCCTCTGTGTAACTAGGGAAAAGATCCAGCAACACAAAGCAAAGGCAATATCATTATTCTAGATACTGACTTCTGTCTATCTTTAAATGTTTATTGATTCAAGGTTGCTATTCTGAGTATTGTCTGTTACTTTAGAGTTATCATTTTACTTTTCCTTGCAGAGAATGCCTTTGCTCAAGGCAGGGCATTGGTATATAATAATATTACATAATAAAATTATTATATTATAATAATAATATTGCATTAATCTAGCCCTAGAGGCTACCGCAACGTTTAGTACACAGTAAGTGACAAATAGTATGTGAATAAATAAATGAGACCATTTCGTATTGCATATATTTGTTTTTCTAAATTAATTCTATTGTGAGATTGTAGAACCCTTGAAAGTAGGTGGCTTGTCTTACCCATCTTTGCATTTTCTTCCAACATCCAACAGAGTACCTGACATGTAGTATTTGGTTTATAAATGCTTACGTTGAATTAAATTGGTCATTGGGCATGAAAAACAATAGGTCATTTACCAAATTGGAGGATTTAATCTGAGAGTGAAGTTCAACCTGTTGTCAAGGAAGCAGGGTGGAGAAGGCATTAACAAGAAAAAAGTAATTATTGCCAGTAAAATATAATAGGATAAAATCTTACTTAAGGGAAAAGGAAAAAAAAGGACATTAATTTTCTGGTGACTTTGTGGACATTAATTTTTTAGTGACTTACTGAGTTTGGGATTATTTCTTGACTCAGGTGTTTTTTGATGCTTTGTGCAAATGGGAGAAATAACTTATTTAAAAAACATTGTGATGTCATGGAAATGCCACAGGCATTTTCCTTGTGTGTAAAATGGGAACAATGGCAACATGTCTGTTCTGCAGATTGTTGTGAGGGTCAAAGAAAACTCTATAGGTAATGGGTTCAACGCAATTCTTGACACTTACTAGATACTGAATAAATGATAGTTTCCTTCTTCATTGGAGTAAATCAAATGCATTTACTATACCCTGTTCCTTAATTTATTCATTCCACATTTGGTGGATATCTACTCTAGAATCCAGAGAGGTTTCAAGGTATAACGGCAGTTATTTCAAGCCTTGAAAGATAAAAATGTTAATAAACAGAGGAAAAAAAGAGAATTCAGATTGAAAAACAACATGGATAATAGCACAGTTAGGTGTGTTTAGAATATAAGGTAAGTTGAGGAATAGTAATAGAATTTGAAACTGAAAAACCACAAGAAAATGGATGGCTTTAAATGCCAACATAAATATTTGGATTTTCATTCTGTAGGCTTTTGGAAGCCACTCAAGATTTTTGGAATCGCTCATGGCTAACTTCTTACCTTTTCTCATCTCATTCTACACAGTCTTCTCTAGATGACCTCTATTCACATGGCACTAGACAACTTAGATTACCCAAATCTACATCTCCAACCCACCTTCTTCGAGTTCATACCCATACATGCAACTGCCTAAGAACATCTCCATATGGAAAGCTCACAGATACCTTTCAGCTAACCATGTAAAGTTGAACTTATTTTATCTGTCCCAATTGTTCCTATGTCAGATTAATTCCATCGTCATCCACCCAGTTCTTCAAGATCAATAATTGTGATCCATCATTACTTTTATTTCTCCCTTATCTTCTATATCCAATCATAACATTCTCTAGAATCAAAGTCCTAAACATCTCTTGAATTTTTCTATTTCTCTCACTTTAACTGAACCCCTCCTTGCCCAAGCCAATGTTGTATCTCACTCAAATGGGTATAATAGTCTCCTAACTGGTCTTCTGCTTCAGCTTTTGCCCCTCTCCAATTCATTCTCAACACAGAAACAAAGATTTTTTTTTATGTCAACCTGAGCACACTGTTCCCTTGCTTGAAACCCTTCGGTGGCTTCCCCATTACAAAATTCCAACTCCTTAAAGTGGTTTGCAAAGCCCTACACAGTTTGGACCATATTCATTTTCATGTTCGTTTCCTTCTACTTTCCCCCATGATTGCTACACTTCAGTTAGGCTCTTCTAACATCAGGGTCTTTATACATGCAGTCTCCTGTTCTTAAAAAGCTCACCTTTTCTTTCTCAATTGATGTGACTAACAACACCTCTTGTGCATCAAGTATATAGTGCACTGTGCAATGTCTGCCCTCCCGGGAAGAATGCACAAAACCAATCTTAACTCTCTGTGCCAGTGCCTAGGCAATGCCTGGCAAGTGGTAGCTGCTCGATAAAGGCACAAATAAAGAGGAGTGATATAACCAGAACTGTGTAGAATTCTTTTGATGTGATATGATAGGTTGTCTTGGACAAATCGGAAACCAAATTCAGCAAGCTATTGACAAATTAGATGGGAGCCAAGCCTGAGTTAGATAAATAAAGAAAAGAAAGATAGATACAGTAAAAACTACTCATGTCCACAGCAATATTCTCGAACTGAAATGAAAACTTACCGTCTGATATCTACACAAAGACATGAAATGAGACTAGAAGTACTACCGTACATCTGGACTGCTTAGAAGAAATCTATTACTCTAACAGCTCTTATTCCTGATTCTATAGCCTTCACCATTCTCCCTCAGAAAGTGGCCTCAAAATGCAGCCTACATTTTAGGACTTTACAAACCTATTCAGTCTACAATAACTGCTTATAAGTCTATTTCCACTGCCTTAGAAAAACAGCCTAGACAGATTTTCAAAGGCATTTTAATCTACCTCAAGAGAGAAACTGTTTACATATCCTTCTAGAACCACTACATTATTTCCTGTGTTATATTTGATGTGAATAAAACTGGAGGGAAATATCTAGTAATGTAAAATAAACCCAACAATATTGTTCAATATAGCTACTGGTTAATATCTAGTTTCAAAAGCGTATTTTTGGCTCGGCCCTGTGGATCACACCTGTAATCCCAGAACTGTGGGAAGCGAAGGTGGGAGGATTGCTTGAGCCCATGACCATGATCCTGCCACTGCACTCCAGCCTGGGTGACAGACAGAGAAAGACCCTGTGAAAAACGAAAG
>NW_016810097.1:142404-170529 GCF_001698545.2 Rhinopithecus bieti | reverse complement strand
AAAAAAAAAAAAAAAATGTTTTTCAAGGTTTGCTTGCACACTGTTATTGAATAGTTAGGAGGCTGTCTTTGAGGACTCATACAATATATGCAGAATAGATAAAATATCGCCAACTCTGCCCTGGAGATGTGGGGTCCAGCAGCCTTTTGGGGGGGGGAAGTATTTTTTTTTTTTTTTTTTTTTTTTTTGAGACAGAGTCTCATTCTGTCTCCCAGGCTGGAGTGCAGTGGCGCGATCTCAGCTTATTGCAGCCTTCGCCTCCTGGGTTCCCCCGATTCTCCTGCTTCAGCCTCCTGAGTAGCTGGGACTGCAGGCGTGCACCATTATGCCCTGGTAATTTTTGTATTTTTAATAGAGACAGGGTTTCACCATGTTGGCCAGGATGGTCTCAATCTCCTGGCCTCATGATCTGCCCACCTCGGCCTCCCAGAGTGCTGGGATTTTAGGCATGAGCCACTGTGCCCAGTCACGAATTTTCAACACACATCAAAGAAACCCTGTATTGTGAGGGCTTGATAAATGATTGGATATAGGAGTAAGAGACAGGGTAAAGCTGATGCTTTTATCAGGTGAAAGTACAACAGAAGTGCTAACATACACTGCTGGTAAGAATGTAAAATGGTGCAATCACTATGAAAAACAGTTTGGCAGTTTCTCAAAAGATTAAATATAGTTACCAAATAACCCAACAATTTCACTTCTAGCTATATACCTGTTAAAGTGAACTAAATATGGCCTGAGAAGGACACCATACTTCTATATTTGAGTCCTTGTGGACAAACGGCAACCTACCTTAATAGGTAGACAAGATTGAAAACCTAACTTAGGAGTATGCATCTGTAACAATAGCTAAGACTTGGCCAATCCTAGTGGCCATACTTCAACCATTCATACACTACTGAGTGTTCAAACTGTGTTCAAATAAGGCAAACGCTGAGTTGTAACCAATCCAGCCATTCAGTACCTCATTTCTGATTTCTGTATGTCATTTCCCTTTTTTTGTCTATAAATCTTCTTCCACCATGTGGTTGCACTGGAGTCTCCACGAATCTGTGTGATTCTGGGGGCTGCTCGATTCATGAATCATTCATTGCTCAGTTAAACTCCTTTAAATGTAATTCGGCTAAAGTTTTTGTTTCTTTATCAGACGGTGCCAGAAGTGGGATCTGAAGTGGAGCTTCCCGCGACCCCCAGAAGTGCTGAATGAGCACACAAGGTACCTGGTGCAGGACCCACTTGTGTTCAAGGATTTCCCAGAGTGGCTCGGAATCTTGGGTAAGCTCCCTCTCAGATTTTGGTGCTCCACGAATTTGTGTTTTGAGATTCCCCAAGTTTCTTTGAGCAAATTCCTGACCCAAACCTGGTTTGGAAGTCGTGACAGAAACTGGACTGGGTCCAGGAATGGATTTGATCTGGGAATTAACTGGCTTGGATCCAAGTAGAGGCCTCTTACATCTGACTGGGTCAGACAGGAACTGGTAGTAAGCAGTAATATTGCAAGCAAGCAGTAATATTGCAAGGGTTATGAAATCTGACTTCTGAAAATTCAAAATTTCAGGGATTTTGTGTTTGTTTCATTTTCTTGTGCACTCAGGTAGGAAAAAAAATAGATCATTGGCTAAGTTAATCAAGAGAATCTGAGAGTAAAATCATTATTTTAAGACAGAGGGATCCTTAATTTCTGGAAAACTGAGTTTCTTGTGGCTTATACATTAGGTCTGGAGGCAGAAAAGTCTTATAGAAATGGCAAAATCTTACTAAAGATAACTTGCTATGGAGCATTCCAAATAAACAACACCTTGAAGCACATTTTAAAATGAGGGCTCTCAGTAAAGTCCCTTTCAGCTGAGAACACGGTTTGGCACTATGGGATGTTAACTGCTATTCTCTTTGGAATAATCTGCCTCGCACTCTTTGCTGACGGCTATGGGTGACAGGATTAGCATGTATGAGGGACCATGGGACATGGGGAGCTTTTTCCTCCCCAAAAGGGGAAACTTGAGAGTTGATGGGACTGCTGGAAAAGATCCCTTTGTTACTGACAAGCGGCTGCCTGAATTTTTCGGTGTTGCTGTAATGGGTAGGCAGATCTTTCTCTGGCCTTCGTGAGTTCTTTGCCTTCACCACCCTGCCACAGGCAATGTTTCTCCCTCTCTCTTTTCCCTCTCTTATCTTTTCTACTACTCAGAGAGGCCATCTTGCCCAGAGACCACATAATGAAACTCCTAGTTGGAGGTTGGACTAAAGATGATGGAGCCTATCTAAGGGCAAATTTAAGCCTTGCCAGTTTAATATTGGATGCTAAGCAGAGTGGTTAATGTCTGTGTTTTGTCACTTGTGTTTTACTCTGACCAGAAAAGAAAAAGATAATTTTCTTTTGTGTTGTGGCTTGGCCCCCAGGGCTATAGTGCAGTGAGCTAGGTCACGAGGGCCACTCAGGGTAAGGAAACCCAGAAGCCTGGCATGCTGGCAAAAACGTAAGAATTTCTTACCAGTCAGACTTCTGGCCTCTCTCTCTCTCTCTCTCTGTGCAAACTGGTTGAATGAATGGTAAAAATCACTGTTTATCTCCTCTGTAAAATTTTGATTAATGGGAAAAAGGACTCACAAGACCAATCTTAAGCTGTAGTGAATCTAGTGTGCTATATGTGTCTTTCTGTGTCCTATAATGGAGAGGGGTACCTTAGCATAGAACATGGCCTTAGAATACCTGTAAGCCCATTATTCAAGATAGTCCCACAAACTGGTTAGTTATAAACTTTGCTGCAGGTCCCTGAAAAAAAAAACTGGATGAGGTTTCCCTCTTGTCTTGTATGTCCTTGGGAGCTTGACCTTGTGACCACATGGCCATGCTTTCTCTTTTCACAATGGTGGCTCAGATTCAGGGTTCAATTCCTGGCTTGGAAAATGAGTCCTTTATCTTTTGCTGTCTGTGTATTTATATGTGTTATATGTGTGATGTTTATATAAAGAGCTTTAATTGGTTTAAAAATAAGAGCTTAAATGAAATATTTTGTCAGAAAAGTAAAAAGTATAATGCCTTTTAGTTCATGTGACTTAAATAATCTTTGGGAAATAAAGACAGTTTAAAATTATTGGTAAAATAAAAGTTCTTCAAAAGTGTAAACATTTGATCTGAATTATGCAGGTCAGATATTAAGCTTGCTAAATGCTTTAAGGTCATAAACTTTTCTTTGACTTTTAAAAATTGTTCAATTTATTTTTGGAGCATTAATTCTAGACAAGACCTGAGGACATGTGAAATCAGCCATGCCCCCTAGCTATACAAAGGTATTAAATAAAAGAGATTTTATATAAGAAGGGATCTTGTACAGTAAATTCTCATCCTAAGCTAAAGTAAAATGACTGGTTGTTTAAAAAGAAGTGGTTTAGGACAAGTCAGAAAGTCTAAGCATGCTGTAGGTGGTCTACATAAGTCATGAAAAAATTCACAAAAGGGAATTTATGCAAGAAATGTTGGACAATTTAAAGGTGATTAGGACTCCTACATAATTTGTAAAATGCCACTATGACTCTTAACGGTACAACTTGTCTGCTTTACAGTTAGGTAAGGCCTGGGACATGTGGAGTGAGATGCTAGAAAGAGTTAGACCTTATTTGCATTTTTGTCTGGGTCCTAGGCTCCACACCTAGTACCTAATTAAAATCCCCAAGATTTTTCACCAAAAGCAAAAGTCGCTAAGGGTTAACAGTGTAACATGTATTTGAAACTACTGAAAAAACAGTTTTACATGCAAAGTATGTAAAGAAAATGAAATGTGTTTTTGGTAAAAGATTATTAAAAGTCATAGGAATGTGAATTTTTTGCCTAAGTATAGAGAGTTAAAGGATTGTTTTAAGTGAAATAGAGAAAAACTGAAAGTCTAAACAGGTTGTGGAAAGTGTAAAAATTAACCTTGTAAAAGAAATATCTATGTGTGAAAATATTGACTAAATTTAAAGGGGTATTATTCAGTTTTTCCATAAATTGAACATAGAAATAAAACCACAACAGGGTTTTCTTAAAGTACTAATCTGCTCTTTAACAAAAGTTTGTAAAGAGTTATAAAAGATTTATAAAAATCTTGCCTTACAGTCAAACTGATTAAGATTGGATATATTTGTCTATGAGGTTTTATTAAAAATTGACGTTAACATTAATAGTTTACTAATATAAGGGTGAAATTTGGCTTTCTCTCTTGAACAAGATTTTTGTGTAATATTAAAAGATACATGAAAATTTTTGTTTGCCTTCTCTAAAATACAATACTGAAAAAAAAAAAAAAAAAAAGAATGGAAAGACAAAAGGGAACCCAGAATGTTGGAATTGCAAAGCAAAGTTTTCTCTCTATCAATGAGCTCTATCAATCAATGAGCAAAGGTTTTCTCTCAATGAGCAAAGGTTTTGCATATCTATTTTATTTTAGGTGGTTTGGTTTAGGGGACCCTGAGATTATAATAATAATCTCCTTGGTGTACTGTATTCTCTCAAAGTTTTAAATGTTTGCATGCAGCCATCTCTAGAATGTCAAATGGTCTCTCTTCAACTGGAACGATAAAAGCTGAAAGAAATGAGTGACCATAGGATACTGTGACCTACAAATGACATGCTGAGACCAGAAACCCAAAATGATGGTAACAGAGAGTGGCACTAAGGCCCTAAGTTTTGGTCACACCCTCACCTAAGTGAGAACCTGAACCAAAAGGGGGAATTTTTTAAACAAAATTATGGGAGGCCATTGTTTTGGACTAAGCTTTTGCACTAGGCCCCAACAGGCCAAACCAAACTAAAATGGAGTTACTCATGCTAAATAAACAAACTAAAATAAATGTTAGTTGTTTAAACAAACTAAAATAAATTTCTCCCACTTAGATGTGTTACTCTGGAGAACTGAACTGACAGGTAAGGAAAAGGTATAGAAATTAAAATTGGACAATTTTGCTTGTTTATTAACTGGTTGGTTGGTGTTTGATTTGGCTTAAATTGGTTTGACTTGGCTTGGTTTTGGAGGCAACAAAACCATAAGGGAAGATTTCAACTTTATAAGAATGTAGTTCACCCTTCCAAATACTAATTAGCCTAGACAGTTTTGGTTTGGTTGATTACTTTGCAGGTTGTGCTCTTTTTGTTCTGCTTTGCCTGACCTGGCCTGGCTTAATTTGCTTTGCTTTGTGCCCATTTACCTTTGTTATCCAGAAGTTTTATCAAGTCAGGCATTAGAATAGCGAGTCCAGTCGTTATAGGAAAACAAACTAAGACCAAATTTAGCCATTCTGTTAACAACCAATGGGTAAGACCTGAGAGGAGAGATGACTACTCCCAGACATTCAAGGTATCATTTTAAGAAAATACCAAAGATCAAAAAATTACTAAAATAATTTGGAAGTAAGTCTGCCCCCCTACACCCCACATCAGTTCATGTCACTCTTGGCATTCTTTTATTTCACCAGAAAATTTGGGAATGTAGACAAGCTCAGGATAGTCTAAACAGGGAAGAGCCTTAGTATAGCCTACAACCCTGGACCCCAGAATAGAGATATGGGAAGAAACAAGGTTGAAAGTGATCATTTTCATCACACTTTATCCATTGGCAGAGTTATGCAGATTTATTCTCCTTGCTACCATTCAGCACTAATGGACATTTTCCCTTTAGGTTGTCATCTGTTACTAGAGAAAGGTGGGTCACAGAACATCAATTCTTCCACATATCAACCATATAGGTAGAACTCCTTAGAACTCACTGCAGTTTTATCATTTGGATCTCCAGGAATACAGTGGTACCTATCAAACAATAAAGGAAGAGAGATTGAAAAAATGTGTCTGTACAACCTAGCAGGAAGCATTTGCTTCAGGAGGAAGATCATAAATGTGGCAAATTACATCGTAAGTGTCTACATACTGAATCCAAACAGATTCCTTCTATACAACAGAAATATGCTTTATCTTTTCCCAGGAAGATGCAACAGTGTGAAAGTGTGAATATACATTTTTTAAATTTCATCTTGCAAATGTATAATATTTAAGCCCATGGAAAAAAATGTCAATTTATTGAGTTCTAACCGTAGGTCTCCATTGTTTCACTGTTGTAAAGCATACCAGGAATCTCTGCAATGCAAAATAACAGCAGTAATGCAAAAATTTGCTTTTATTGGGTGCTTTGGCAAGCCCTCTAAGGCTGCATACTGTTTAGGAGAGTAACAGTAACAATAATAATAGTAATAGCAAATACTTATTAATGTGTACTCTATGTCAGGCACTGCACCAAGTTCTATGAACACATTAGCTTATTTAATTCTTACAACAACCCTATTTAGTAAATTACTGTACCCATTTCACGCTAAAGGACTAAATCAAAGAGACACTGAGTGACTTGTCCAATTCATATAACTAGTAATAGCAATCCGGCTCCAGAGTTTGTACCTTTAACCATTACACAATACTGTTTCTAAGTAGAAGGTAGTTTATACAAATGTCTAGGACTTGGATTAATAATGGTATCTTTGGCGTTTAAATACTTTAATTCTAAAACAACTCAATAATGTATAAAATATGCTTTGAGAATGTAGAATAGATGTTACATTCATACAAGTAATATTTTATAAGTATTACTTGTAAAGTGCTTAACAAAGTGCCTGATACAATGGAAAGATTCAATAAATGGTAGATAATAATCTCTGTTTTACAGATGAAGAAATGTAACAAAGAAGGGTCAAATAATTTGCCCAAAATCAGCAGTTAGCAAGTGGCAGAAGCTAGATTGAATGCAAAATCTACATTGAAGTTTCAATAAGAAATAAGCAAGTTTAAAATGTGTATATTTAGCTTACAAAATGTTTCACTCAATATAAATCTATCAAACAAATGAAGTGAAATATATATCAAATACGTGTAACGTCTCATTAATCAAAACTCTGAGTTTATCTGAAAACGGGGTGAAAGTGTGACATGTTATATAAAATGTTAATTGAATGAATACATTACTAATCAATTTTGCACTAAAAATCAAAGTTGGTGATGCACACTTATTTCTTTACCCTGCCCCCGCCACCACCACACACACATAAATATCATGGAATAACATGAACAAATAAATGATCGGGAAATTCCTAATGATTTGTGGTATCAGCATCTGCAGAAACTGGAGAAGGAGATGATGCATCCACACATCAATAAGATTAATGAGTGCTATCAGATTGCTCTTGCATCCCCTTTTTCAAATTTCTTTCAGCTTGTACGTTTAGAGTAGCTTTTGCTCTGTACAAATGACCTTTGTTTCATAAAATCCATGAGATTTTTACAACCTGAAACAACTTCTGAATCCTGTGTGAATCCTATTCCCCACTGATGTCTGTAGATTGGATCACCATGATACTGGCAGTAGGTCTCAGTAGCACCAGGGCTCACACCATCTTGACGTTTCTAAATGCCACACATGTAGCAAATCACTGTTCAGTTATTACAATGAGATGATGTTTTAAATAATAGTTGTTTAAAAGTTTCCTTGAAGACTAATTCCCTTATTTAAATACTTTAGTATTTAGAGCTCCAAATAAATGATCTTCTACCAAATTAGTTACATTTTAAATAATTAATAGAACTCAGATAGTGTCCCAGTAGCCTTCCAGCAGGTTCACAGAAGACAGTCAACATTTTCAAACTATAATGTTGGAGAAAGAGAACTGTATTTAAAACAAAAAGGTCCTGGACTTGAGTTCAAGGGTCATGAACAGTTTATTTAAGCTTGCTCAGTATCAGTTTTTTTTCTGTCAAAATAATCATTTACAGAGTTAGTGAAGTAATTATGTGAGATAACATGATCTCTAAGCTATAATGCTCTTTCTAGATGCTTATTATTATTATTGACAAGATATGTTGATCCAGGAAGTCTTCCTCGAGTCTTCAAGACTGGATTAGGTCTTCCTACGTGTTCCTGTATTACCCTGTGCTTATTTTATATAGAAGATCCATTGTAATCCAACCTGCACCCCCTTTGCACCTTCAGTTCCCATACACAGCCCCTGCAACTCTCTGTCTAGAGCTTTCTTTGTCCACAGGAAATGTTGATTAGCTCAAACACAGGGAAAGTTGAGAATTGCCAGGTAGTTATCCCAGGAGTAGCCCTCACTCAGTGACTGACAATGGTAGATAAATATATTAGCTCCCTCCCTACTGAAACAACTCTGGGTGTATTCTTCAGTTTCCAGGAGGAAATCAGGATTCAACCCCAGTTGAATTGAATGGAAATCTGCTTTTAATATAGGTAAGCACTATACAACTGGCTGGAGCCCCAAGATTGAACAAAAAGGCAAAGGAAAGGTGAATTTTCTCTCTTTCCAGGAACTGGAACACCCTTCTTCTCCTGCCCTTGAACACTTCAGGCTCCCCAGCCTTTGGACTCTGGAACTTATACCAACATTCCCCCCTCCTAGTCCTTAGACCTTCAATGTTGGACTGAGGTACACCTTCAGCTTCCCTGGTTCTTACGCTTTCAGACTTGGTCTGAGCCACACTACCAGCATCAAACCAGGGTCTCCAGCTTGCAGACTTCTCATGGGCTTTCTCAGCCTCCATAATCACATGAGCCAATTTCCCTAATAAATCCCTTCTCATTCATTCCTATTGGTTCCGTCTCTCTGGAAAACCCGGACTAGTGTCTGTCAGTATATTTCTAAGAATTTATCTATTTCATCTATGTAAGCAGTTTTTTGGTGTATAATTGTTCTTAGTGGTCTCTTATGATCCTTTTTATTTCTGTGACATCAGTTGTAATGCCTCATCTTTCATTTCTGACTATTTATTTTGAGGCTTCTCTCTTTTGACCTTAGTGTGGCTAACAGTTTGTTAATTTTATTTATGTTTTCAAAAAACCAACCCTCAGTCCAATCTTTTTTTTCTATTGTTTTTCTATTTTCTATTTTATTTCTGTTCTAACCTTTACTCTTTCCTTCCTTTCTTTAACTTTGGACTTAGTTTGTTTATTTGAGATCTTTATCTCTTTCTCTTTTTTTAAATATAGGCATTTTTGCCCTGAACTTCCCTCTTAGTACTACTTTTCTTCCATACCATAAATAATTATGTTTTTTGTTTACTTTTTCATTTGTCTCAGATACTTTCTAATTTCTCTTTTGTTTTCTTTCCTGATACATTGGTTTTTCTCAAGAATGGGTTGTTTAATTTCTGCATCTTTGTGTGCTTTCCAGTCTTCCTTCAGTTATTGATTTCTATTTTTATTCAACTGTGGTCAGAATACATGCTTTGTATGAAGAAAATCTTTTTTTTACAGGGAGTTAGACATAGATGATCAGTGTGATATCACCATGTTAACCAGTTCTACAAGCATTGCTTCATAGTAAAAATGGAATCACTGGAAATACTTTCATATAGCAATATTTCCCAAAGTGTGGTTTATGAGCTGTATTTAGGTGATTCAGTGACCAAATTAGGTTTTAAAAATTTTGCATCCATTTTAGTATAAATTAGAAAAATGAAACTTTGTATTTGTGGTAGTGATTTTAATTTTCTTGTTAGACAAATATCTTGAGTTTTAAAGTGACTCATTAAAACACTAAGTACTTTTGAGTACAGATAGTACAAAAATCATGACGGTAGAAATAGTGGCCTAGAACCTATTAATACTGCATTTTCAGCTGCATCAACCAGAGTCATCATTGATACTGCAAGGTAAAGAAATCATTATGAGAGCTGGACCAAAGCTGTATCTTAGTGTCTACTCAATGCTAATGTAATGCAACTTTAAAACTGATTGTACCCTAGCTAGTTAAAAGAACTTATTCGCTAAGAAAATGCTGGTTGTATTTGGGGGGTGGACTGGTGATCAATCTTAGTTTATATTTATTTCATGAATAGTTAAGTTTTCATGATGGTAAACAACAGGAATCTGAGAGTAGGTGGTTCTACAGTTTGTATGGGGACTGTGTGTGACTCCAACCCAGTAAGGATATGAGAGAACAAGCAAACCAAAATAAAGTAGTGGCAGGTGAGGAAACCATTTGGGGCCCACTGTCAGAAAAGGAGAAGTGAAAGAAAACCCAGATACAACTCCAGGCGAGTCCTCTGGCAGGGGAAGTTACTGTATACAACTAGAGGTTTATTCACTAACTAAATGATACTTCAGATGTTTACTAATTATTTCCTGAGCTACTCAATAAAAAACTCAATATGAAATTGGTTGTCAGTGCATTTGGCATGAATTTTTGCTACACTTTGGAAAATGTCAAGTCATATTACAGGCACTGCTTATCATAAATGCAGCCCAGATTTTGACTACTTCAAAATCTAAAAGGAAAAAGATGGGTCACAAAGTCAGAAAAATTCCTGATGCTCTCTCGATATGCAAGAGAGATATGTGGAAAGAGGGAAAAAATGAAAAATCAGACTCGGGATGAATACATAGATAGTACATTTATGAAACTGAACTTTTCTTATAAAAGGTCTCTTGTGCCATTTAAGCTTTGCTATAAAATGGACTGGTGGCCTTCAATGATTCTGATAGATGAGTATGTCTTTTGCCCCTGAGTTCCTACAGTGCTGATATTGATTTCATCACAGATATGATTTATGTGCAGGTCTATGTAAGGGACTCACCAAGCAGTTTTATTTTCAGATTAGGGAAACAACCTTTTTCTTGTCCCTCAGAATCCCAGGAGCTTCTCCCTCCAACCCAATTCCTTTTTTCTCTCCAGTTTCTCTCTCTAGTTCTTTCCCTCTCTTATCCCATGTTCCACATTTTTGATCTCCCTTCCATATCCTTCTCTCTTCTCTTAGTTTGGATTTCCACAGGAGCAGGCACTGAGTCAAAGATTCAAGTACAAATAGTTTATTTGGAAAGTGTAGGAAATGCCTGTATAGAAGCATGGAAGGAGGTCAGGGAAGATAAGGCAGTCAGTGAAAAGTACTTATTTTATCAAGTTAACATGGTGAGTGACTGGAGTTTAAGTCCACAAGAAAATTCTGGAAAATCATGTGAAATCATAAAATCATATGCTCCAGATTTATCCCAGCTGAGGGTGAACTGGCATATTTTATACCATCTCTCACCACTCACTGACTGAGGGTTGCTCCTAGTGGAATTAATTCCCTGCTATTTGAGTTCTTCTGTGTACTCAGGCAGAGATGTGCCTGACTTGAAGAAGGAGGTAAAGAGATGCAGAAACTAGCATCTGAAAGTGACAGAAGCACACTGAAGTGGAAAAGCCTAGTATGGAGTACCTCTCCTCTTTCCCCAGATTCTAGATCTTCAAGATTCCCCATCACAGTGATGATCTCTCCCAGTGGTAATAAGGTGTTCACAGGTGTTAAATCAGGAGAGGCTTCACAATTTAAGATGCAGTCATTAGAGGACTTTAGGCTTTGGTTGATGATAATAGATATGTATATCCCAGATCTGGATATCCATGGTTAAAATGTTCTGTAAGCCTCAGAAAATTAGGAAGACAGTTAAAGCCACAGTTCTCCTATGACAGCAGTGATGGATGAGCTGCCAGACGACTGTGAGAGTGCCAAAGAGAGATCATAGTATCAAGCATCAAAAGTCATTAGCAAGGATCAGTGTGCATTATCTCCTTTCATTTTAGAGCTAGATGTATCAAAATATGCTGTGTTGGCAAAATGGTGTTTTAATATGTATAGCTGTCTACCTTTCTATAATACTTGGCAGAGAAGGCTATTTTTCACGGCGAGTGAAATTGTAGGTTGTGAATTAGACCAATAAATGTAAATGCCAATTTTCCTTCTTACTAAAGCAAGTCATTCAGTCTATCTCTTTTCCTATCTGTAAAATGAGGTTTATATTCCTTCAGTATATGTTGAAATAATTAAACTATATATATATGTGTGTATATATGTATATATATGTTTATAGTTTATAATTTATATATATAATGTGTGCATGTGTACACAGTGTTTAGTAGAATACCTAATAGTCCTAAGTGTACTGAAAACATATGTGGTGGTTTTGGCACAGTTTCAACTCACTGGAGCTAGAATTATGCCTCCCAGAATTCCCTTCTGTGTATGGTTCTAAGCTAACACTGGCCACAAGAGAAAGTCTCACGAGCTTTGGAAGGTGGGAGTGAAGCAGCAGTCATTGCCCTTTGAAGGTAAGTGCAGAGCAACAGGCGCTGTGGCAGCCTACACACATCGTCACTGACCTCTGCCCCATTTGGCTGGCGTTGAGAAGTGCTTAGATCTGCAGCTCCTCCGGCTCCCACTGTATCTCCTCCTCCTTTAGCTGCTCCAGGACCTGGGCCAGATGCACGTGCAGCTCCACAGTGAAGCATGTCAGCCTCTCCTACAGCCACCCACATTGTCAAAATTGGAGGTGGTGAGAAACAGTCGTGGGTTCTAGTTCATCTTTCTGAGTTCCCATTTGTTCTTGCTGTCATTCACATCCAGCCTTTCTTCCTGATCATAGGTCTAGCTGAACCATAGCAATTACAGGTAAAGATCAGACGCAAAACAACAGCCTGCATAGCCTGTCCTACCAGCTCACGCACTTACTTAAGGTCTAACCCCAAAATAGATTTCTTACTCTATGTCAAGACCTGACTGATACAACATGGTAGCTATGTGACAAGATGTGAAAATGAAATTATTTCAGATACAGTTGTACCTAAATGGTGCCATACATAAACCTTAAGAGAATAAATAATAATGAGGTATGCTGAGATAAATGACAGATGACAGCAAAAGTGATTATGTCATTCTTCTGTTTATAATCTTTCAGAGCTTTCCCACTGCACCCAAGATAAAGTTGAAACTTGTTTACACAGCACACAAAAACCTTCATGGTCAAAGTCCACTCTCCAGCCAAACTGGAGCCTCCTTCAATTACTCAACTCCTTTTCTCTCTTCCCCTCCCTCCCTCCCCCTCTTTCTCCCTCCTTCACTTCCTCCTTTCAAGCCTTCTCATAAGCTCTGTTGTCTATAATACCCCACTCTCCTACTCACCCCTAACACATACACACTACTTTCACCTGACTGACTTTGCTTATCCCTCATATCTCAGTTTACACCTTACTTCTTTTAGAATATCTAACCGTACTCTAAGAATCTGGTTTGGAAGTTGTTCCCTAAGCATTATCTACTTTCTAACCTCCTAGCTTTCCAGTCTCCTCTCTTCATTCACATTTGTCTCTCTAATTTCCAATAAGCTTTCAGAATTTATCTGCTACTCCTTTTTCCTCTCTAAACTACATTAAATTCCTCTGCTATGAGACACTCACTCTTATTGTAGTCCCTATCACACAACATTGGAATTAGATTTTTATTCATCATCTCTACTAGACACTTAATTTTCTGGCCACCATTTGTGGTGGATGTTGTAATATGCTCCCCAGATCTCCCTTTAAGAAAAAAGGACTTATCCTGGGATTTGGCAGAATTTGAGGGAAAAAAAGAATAAAGAACTTAGTACTATAGTTTCTGGGAGAGCTGCTGGAGGAGAGCCCTCTGCTACCAGCGGCTTTGGGGACTGCAAAAAGCTTAAAACTGAAAAAAGTCACTTTGGCCAAGGTTGCACCCCCTCCTAGGAGTGGCCAATATTGATGCAGATGTATGAAGGCCCAGCCTTTCTTACCTCAGTGCAGAACAGCTCTGAAAGGTCATTCTTCATTCTTCTAAACTCCTCATATGGTTGCCTGAGGCTTCCATTGAAACTGCATCACAGTTTAACCTCTCCATCTACCCCATCCAGCTTCCTTACCTTCTCTTCCATAGGTGCTGACCCCATGAGTACTCCCCAATATACCTCCTACACACTAATATCTGTCTCAGAGTTTGCTTCCCAGGGAACCTAATCTGTGACACCCTTGTCCACATCACCCTCAGCACAGGGCCTGGAATAGACAGGGTACTATTCAGTAAATATTGGTTGATTAATTGCAAGACTTAAAAGAGGAAGACTTCAATAGTCCAAGGAAGGAACACAGCTGGGGGACTACTAGTCAGCTATCTCAAATACTTCATGTGAGCTCTACAAGGTTCATACACTTAACTACCACTTACAAACCTTCTGGATGTTGCTACAACCCCAGCCACTGGCTCCTTTGAGATAATTTAACTATGTAGGGAATTCAGCCACTGGCTGAAAGAAACAAACTCTGGCCTAGGTAATTCATGTTTCTAGAAAATTACCAGCAAATTAATTCTCTGACTAAATTATTAGTGTGTGTACACAGTGTTTGGTAGAGTACCTAACAATACTAAGTGCACTGAAAACATGTTGTGTGGTGGTTTGACACAGTTTCATCTCCATGGAGCTAGAATTAGAATTCCCTTCTGTGTATGGTTCTAGGTTAGCATTGGCCACAAGAGAAATTCTCACAAGATTCGGAAGGTGGATGGATTCTCTATGAGAATCCATTCCTAAATTACAACAAAAGAATAGGACATTCAAGGAAGAAAAAAATAAGAATGTATTATTTACATTATAGAAGAATAAAAAGTTCAATCTGTCCAAAGTTCATAGTGGAAAGTGATGGAGAATGAGGTAAGAGTCATATGGGCTATAGAGAGAGTGGTTAATTGTAAAAGAATTGTATCAAAATACTTTAAATTTTTACTGAAGCTAACAATGGTATTTATTTACTAGTCACAATACTTTAAAAGTTTTATTCCATTTTCCCAAAAAATCATTAAATTTATGTTTTTTTAATTACTCCCTCTAAATCTAATCTACTCCCAAAGATTGAGTTATCTTCACAGCACTTCAGGTTCAGATACTTTCTTACTTGTCATTTAATAGAATACATTAGTTCTGTTAATAAGGAGAAGACAGGAAATACGATAGATGAGTGAAGACAAAATTTTGTTGTGCTGTCTAAGAGAAACCAATATAAAATAGTCTGATTATAAATATTGTGAATCCTGTTGAAAGATAAGTGCTTGCAAGATAACTTGACATTCTTCTAAGAATGTATAGAAACATACCTTGAAAATTTTTAGCATCTTAGCTATGTGGTTGCATCCAGTTAGATAACAGCATTCATGTTATCTCCATCGTAGCAGTTACCACAATCTGAAATTATTTTATTACTATGGGACAGGGGGTGAGATTGGGGAGATGTTGATAAAGGACACAAAATTTCACTTAGAAATAAGTTCAAGAGATCTGTAGTACAAGATGATGGCTAAAGTATATTATATTCTTGAAAATTGCTAAGAAAGGAGCTTTTAAGTATTCTCACTACAAAAAAAGATAAGTATGAGAGGTAGTATGTATGTTAATTAGATCAATTTAGCCAGTCCAGAATGTATACATATTTTAAAACAACTTTCTGTGCACAATAAATATATGCAATTTTTATTAGTCAATTTAAAAATGAAATAAAATTATCTTGTGATTATTTAAGTATTTATATTTGTCTCCCTTCCTAGAATGTTAATTCCATGGGGGCAGAAATCACGTTTTTATTGTTGTTGGAGCTGATGTTGTTACTCCATTTTATCTCCAGCACTTAGCATAGCACCTCTCTCACAGCTGGCACTAAATCATTAATTGGGGAATAACAATGAATAAATGATGAATAACTGTGAAGTGAAAAAAAGTCGTTTTGGAGTACTTGAATTGCATTGGTAGCAACCTTAGAGACACTGATAAAACTGAGCTACAGCCATTGAAGCCCTGGTTTAAACCCGTGACCACTCCTCATCTGGTAGAATGGCAAAAAGTCACATTTGTTTACTTCTCTTATGCTATTTGTGTGCCTGTATCAAAATGCTATCCCCGTCGACAGGATAGGGTTGAGGAAAGAGAGAATAAACTATAAATTAAACCATTTTGTGAGTTAGGATTCTTTGGTGACAAGTAACAGAAAAACTTCTTGACTAACCTAAGCAAAGGGAAATTAGATTACCAAAACAAAAATGCAACAAAACCAAAGCACTGTTGGGATTTTGACTGGAACACATTGAATATATAGACCAATTTGAGGAAGGCAAACATGCTGACTATACTGAAACCCTAATCTTTGAAAATGTATCTCTTCATTAAGAAGTCCTCCATAATGTATCTCAACAAATTTTTATATTTTTCTCCATAAAGGTGCTGCATGTCTTTTGTTAAATTTATTTCTAGATTTTTCTATACACACATACACACATACATGTACGTGTGTGTCAATATTTAACATTATTTTAAAATTACATACTTTACTGGTTATTTGCTGGATACATGAAAATTAAGTTGAACAAGGTATACTGATTTTATAGCATATATTATCCAGGCTTAGGAGTGTAAAAAGCCACACCAGATTCAATGGCTTGTGTTCGTGTGCCTCTGTTATGAGAGGGAGATACATACAATCTTCCACATCCATGAGACATAAGCTCATTGGTCCACGATCTTGTACAGAGTATGAATCTGAGTAACTGGTAGGTAGATATGACTCTCCGGGCAAGTTGTAACACTGATTCCTAAGCTCTGCTCTAGGTAAACGGAAACATAGACAATTGCATTCTTGAAAGTGGCCACAATAATATCTCCCATTTCTCATGCTCTTCCACATTGTAACCTTACCACGAACTCATTAAAAGGTGGAGCCTATGTTCCTTCCTCTCAAATTTTGATGGCCTGTGACTGCTTCGATGAATAACAGTGACACTCTGTGACTTCTGAGGATAGGTCATAAAAGATGACACGGTTTCTGCTTTCTTCAGTAAAACACTCACATTTAAAGCTCTGAGCCTGCCTATAAAAAGTCCAGTTACCCTAAGGCCTCCATGCTTAGCAGGAAGGCAAGCTCTGCGACATGGAAAGTCTGCACACAGATGCTCAAGTTGAGCTACATAGCCAAGGTTCCAGCCAAAAGCCAGCACCAACATCCAGATGTGCAAGGGAAGAAGCCATCTTTGGAAGTGGATTGTCCAGCTCCCAGCCATTTGAGTTTTCCCAGCTGAATGTCCAGACATGACGAAGCAAAGAAATCTGTTTCCACCATGCCCTTATTAGATTGCCAACCCAGAGAATTTGAGGGCATAATGAAATTGTTGTTATTTTATATCACTAAGTTTGTGATAGACTGCTATACAATAGTAAACAGAACAGAGGTTTAACCAAATCATTCTGAGACCTCCAGTAATTTCTAAATTCTGCTGCAAAGTGAATTACATCAGAGCAGGGCTATACAGAACACTACTATCTAAATCCCAGTCCTTACTTGCTTTCAGAATGATGAATAATTCAGAACCAAGGCTTGTCCACTTGGGGCTGTCTTTTTTCAGATCTTTGTTTTTCCAGTCAAGGCCATAACATCTTTCTAGCTACAGTGGAGTACAGGATCAAGGGAGCTTGCAGAAAAGACAGTCGTGCTCACTACATCATTGAGGAATTGACACAGCCAGACTTTAAACTGAGCCTGGTTCAGTTACTTTAGCTTCACTTTGGGTTTCCTGAAAGTATTCTTTGCTCAGCTGCTTTTGTAATTTTCTTTTTTACCAGGGAAACTTGAGATAGAAACACACACACTCACTCACATGGGTGGGGTGGAGAGGGGGAGGGCTGTTAAAAACACCCATTGTGTTGAATAATTAATTGCTCCCCAAAATACAATTCAGCTGACAGAAGCTGAACTGAATTCAAGCCTTCTATTGTCTTCCATTTTTCCATGTTGACTGCTCCTTTTGGGGCCCTAAAGCAGCATTCTTCTCTGACAGCAACAAGGAGAAAAACATCCACAAGCCTCCATGTTACATTTCTCTTTCAAAGGAATTGCTTAGAATATTACCCCAGTAAATACAGAAGATTTTCTTTAAAGTGTTATTTCTTATTTCCAACATGAGTAATTCACACAACTATAAAAGCCCAGCTCACTATAAAGGATGATCATGTATGAAAAAGACATTATTTGATTGTAAAAGTCTGAAGTTGCTGAGTGGGGTGTGGAAGGCAGCCAAAAGAATCCTTTGTGGGGAAATGTCTTTCCTGTCTTTGCCTTCACTTGCTTGTTTTCACTTTGGAAGGAAGATGCAAGTGTCTCGGCTTCACAGTTTCAGGGTCTTTACCTTACAGGCAAGAATTCTAGCTATCAGAACCCCAGCATTGGAGCACTTATTCAAAAGGCCTCTGGTTGGGAAATACAAGCATCCTTATGAAAGAAAAGAGCGTCAGTTCCTTGCATAGCCTGCTGACGACCATAGTTGCCTCTTGCTGGAATAAGAGGCCATCCCAGGTTTTTCAGAGATCTACTTATTCTAAAAATCAAACCCAGGTAACTTTTTTTCATGGGAATGTTCCAGCAGCTTACAGCTTTGCATTGAAAGCTTTCCAATCTCACAGAAGGATGCTTTGAGGTGGAAGTGAGGCAGGAAAATAGGATCGGAAGGCAGGGAGCCTAGCGCCAATTCATGCTGACTTCCTAGAACTAAATCTAAAGGAAAATCCCGATTTTCCTGCCCAAGTAACAAAAACACCAGAGGCTACTCCCTTTGCATGCCCCCCCTCCACCTTTCCTGTGTGGCAGATGAAAAACTGAAAGTACCTCTGATCGGTCCCTTCCCACAACCAGTCTGGTCATGCAGGCCAAGTCTGTATTTGCATGGGAGTATAACTTTGTAACTTCACTTCAGCCGCTGATTGGTCACTTTCCAAAACCAGATGTTTGCATAGGGTATAACTTTGTAACTTCACTTCAGCCTGTGATGGGCCACTTTCCACAACCAATCAGACTGATTGCAGGACACTACTTCATTTACCTGGGGTGTACACCAAGTAACCAATGGGAAACCTCTAGAGGGTATTTAAACCCCAGAAAATTCTATAACCAGGCTCTTGAGCTCTTGTGCTTGGACCTGCTCCCACCCTATGGAGTGTACTTTCGTTTTCAATAAATCTCTGCTATTGTTGCTTCAGTCTTTCCTTGCTTTGTTCGTGTGTTTTGTCCAACTTTTTGTTCAAGATACCAAGAACCTGGACACCCTCCACTGGTACAGGAGAATTACTACGAAAGGAACCATAGTACCAGGAAACTCATGTCCTGTAGAGATAGTGACTCCATGTGGTAGCTAGTCTCCAAAGATGTCCCCCAGAAATCTCTCCCTCCTCTGTTTTCCCATGCTGTTCCTGCATACAAAGGCAAAACTTATACCATCACTCCTTGAATCTGTGCTGGATTGTCTATTGCTCTGAGCATCAGAATGATGAGAAAGTGGCATTTCGGTACGTCTCAGACCCCTTCTTCCCTCAAAGATGTTTGAGCTGCCATGGAAAAAAAATCCAGGTTATCGTACTGGAGAGAAGGATGAGACACCAAGTAGAGAGAAAGGTGCAAAACATCCAATTCTTATAAGCTATGTGCATCATTAAATTATTAAACTTGGGTCAGGCATTGTGGATCACAACTATAATTCCAGCACTTTGGGAGGCTGAGGTGGGAGAATTGCTTGAGGTCGGAAGTTCAAGACCAGCCTGGGCAACATAGCAAGACCTCGTCTCTACAAAAAAAAAGTAAAAATTAACTGAGTGTGGAGGCACACGCCTGTAGTCCCAGCTACTTGGGAGCCTGAGGCAGGAGGATCTCCTGAGTCCAGGAATTAGAGGTTGCAGTGAGCTTGGATCATGCCACTACACTCCAGCCTGAGGAACAGAGCAAGACCTCATCTCTACTAAGCAAATAAACAAATGAATATTATTAAACTTTCCTGAAACTCAATTTCTGCATTTGTAAAATGAAGATAAATACCTATTTTGCATTGCTATAAAAATCAAATAAAATTATTCTCCCTCCCTTTTTTAAGGTTTATTGAGAGCCTACCATGTGCCAGGCATTGAGGACACAACGATAAATAAATTATGAATGTTATCTTACAAGAGCCCATAGTCTAGAAGAAGACACCTGCAAAATCCTTGAGCTTTGTTCTGGAGTATGCTTTGAAAACGTAGCAGTAATAAAATGATGCTTGAGTTAAGCAGGGCACTAAAAGCTATAAAATTGAAAATACGATTCTTGTCCACAAGAAGCTCTTAATGTAGTTAAAATTCTAGAGTTAACATATAAATCATGAATAGTGACTACATGTCACTGTATTCTAAACTTCACAATTGCTGTTCAAGAAATTTTAAAACTAGAAAATGCAGTGTGGAGCAGTCTTACAGTATATGATGGAGGTAAGAGTGAGTCAAGCATCAGGAAGGCCACTAAGATTTGCAGAGGCAGTGATGTGGGAAGCTCATATTTCTGGCTGGAAAACAACTGATGACTGGAGTAGAACTGTCCATAGGACTTTCTGCCACAGTGGCAATGTTCTATAGCAGTGCTGTCCAGTGCAGTATCCCCTGGCCACATGTGGCTATTGCATACTCGCTATGCAGCCAGTGCGACTGAAGAATTGAATTTTTAATGCGTTTAATTTTAATCATTTTTAATTTAAATATCCACAAAATGCCTAGTAGCTACTATGTTTGATGGCACATGCCCGAAAGACTTAGGGAAAACCAGCCGTGATAATTTTTCCATTGCTTTCAGAGATGTCACCCAAGTTCAGTTGACATATTATGACTATTTGCCTGCCACTACTCCACTCCAACTAAGGTATAAAACAGACTGAAAAATAGTGTTTCTTTGCAACATAATTCCAGGGCAACTTCATGGGCTACCAGAATCTATTCACTCATCCTCATCCTGAACCAGTCATTTCTTCTTTCAAAGGAGTGTGGTTCCCTATAAAATCCAGAGAAGAGGGAGAGAAAAAAAAAACAACAACAACCAGCAGTGAAAAAGACAATGACAGAAAGTGCATTTACCGGAAAGTTTTAGTATGTATCAGTTTCCTTGGTTACAAGTAATAGAATAAGGTGGGAGGAGGAAACACTTGAAGCACAAATCACTGGAATAAGAAACCAGACAAGGTTTCAAAGCTCAGAGTAACATCTAGGGCACTAGCAAAGCCGAGTGGAGAAATGAGGCAATTATTCTGATGGTCCAAGGCAAAATGAAATCTTTCACCTGGAAATCACCAGATAATTCCAAATGAAATCATTTTTTTGGGGGGGGTTGTTGTTTTCTGTTGAGTTGAACTGATAGTTACTAGAGTTTATTTTCTTAATATACTCTTCAGTATACCTGTAGAAAGAAAAGTTCAGATGAACTTATTAGGAGCTGGAGTCTGACTATGATGAATCTGATGGAATCCTCATCCCTTGTGGAATTAAACCAAGGGCAAATAGGAAGAATAGAAAAGAACAGAGTACACACAAATCCAGAAGCCCTGAGGAGAGGAATATAAGATTAGGGGTTTTTTCCCCCTAAGAGACTTGCGGTGCAGCTTCACACCTAGCTGTCAATACTGGATTTAAGGCATGAGTTGTGGTGGGGAGGAGGAGGTCGTAATTTCAGGAGCAGCAGCAGCAGCAGCAGCTCCCATCAACATCACTGCCTGTGTTTGCATTAGTAGGCATGGGCTAGATGTTCTGTCAGGATTTCTCCTATTTCTCTCACAGTAGGCCTAAGAAAAAGTCCCATTAGAGTGTGGAAAACATGCATATGAATGTCCTGATTCAGGGAAATGTCCCTAAAGGAAAAGTACGTTCATTAAATTAGTTAGTGAGGGAGAGAAATAAATCAAACTATAAGAAATAAACTTCAGAATCAGTTTAGATGTATTACTTCAAATTCTAAATGCTTCTCTGCCAAGACCCAGCAGACCTTAAAAAATCAGAGTAATGCTATAGTATATCACACTAGGGAAAACTCTCAAGTGATGAATTAACTTTAGTGTAAGGCAGCTGAGACCAGCTTTGCTCTCCTGCAGGTTAAAAGGCTGATACAGTGTTGCAGCGCTCTCTGAGTGTGCATTAGACACAAAAGGATCCCCCTACTGTTCAACACATTGTGCTGGAGCAATGGAATTTCCAGAAATAGATTCGCCCTAATCACCTTTCGTATATTTTCTAGGGCTGAACCTGAACTTTCAAGGGGCTTGACTTGGCTTTTATTTTTCACTCTTCTTTTCATAGACGATTTAATTTCCCAATGTTGCTTTCAGATCAGATGTTATTTTGGGCACAACTCAAAGAAAGCCATCCATATACATTGAGAAGCAGTGGGTGGCAGAAAAGTTCAGCTTCACTCCTGATTAAGCAAAGAGGCACATCAGGGGGTATAGGAGAAGGTGGAGGGGGAAAAAAACCACTAAAGGCTCCAAGGTCAGTGAAAAGTACAAGTATTTGACTACACAGGATGATGCTCGCTGATGCTCAGAGTCTACTAGGTCTTAAGGTGGGGACTTGCAGTTTTTTAAATACCGGAGCTGTTGTTCACATTTGCTACTATCACAAACCATGTATTTCATTATTGCACCTTGATATTTAAAATTTTAACAATAGAAACTGTATAAAATCACAATGGAAAAACATCACTTGATATAATTAAGGAATTTTTGTCATTAAAATCTGAGTTAACCTCCCGGTAACATAGCTATTCTCCAGTCCTAGTATATAACCTACCCTCAAAACCCTTCTGACCTCCTCTTTCCCTTCCTCCCTCTCACCTGCCATAAATAAAGCAGGAAGTATTTGTTAAACCCAAGAACCCGTGCAAAACTACTTGTCTAACTGTTTCACTTAATTTTCCTCATCAGACTGAGAGAAATGTGGGACTCATGTAGATAAATAACTTGCCCAAAAATGGACAGTTCACAATTGGAGCTATCTGATTACAAAGTTTACACTCAAAAAAAGTTCTGTTTAACCACAAAGAGAGCAGGGCATTTATCTTAAATTCAATGTTTGAAGATTTCAATGTAATGATGTGAGGAGGGAAGGCCTGATATTTCCAGTGACTTCACACTAAGGCACCTCAAGTCATTATTTTCCTCTTCATTGGTTCCAACGTGTATTAGAGAAGCAATATGATTTTAATACAGTCGCCATGGAGTATATTTTAAAAACATGTTGGTGTCTTCAACTTGCTGAAATAGAGTAGGAATTATTTTTTGTCACCCCTTCCTTCTTTGAAATTCTAATTCATTGGTAACCACCTGGGACAGCACCCACACACACTTCAGCATCACATGTCAGCGGGCCCCTCCCCTACAAGCTTCTAACTTGGATCCTAGGCAAAGCAAATGTGTTTGTGCTTAGGGAAAAAAATAACAGCAACAACAAAAGAGAAAAAAAAAACCATAGCATCCCACCCACACATCCGTTTCATGGGGCTGAAATCAAATGAGGCAAATTACTGAAAGCAGGATTAGTATGTTCAGAGAACTAGAGGTATTTTAATTGATTTTCCACCTACCTCGTACATTCCAATGAAAGCATTTGAGGTCTCATTGAAGATGTCTTAAAACAAATAAAAAATTAAAAAGCATTTACACCCAAAATGTATACCTACTTTGTTGTCCTACCTTTTCATATCTTCCAGGGAAACTTATGGAGATAAGAAACTTGTGCCCACTCTTGACTCTACTTGACAGCAGGATCACAGACTCAAGATTAAAGACAATTCTCTTGTTTTGAGCCATTTTAATAAGATCAAATATGACACCAAAATACTATAATCCAGGGCATGAGGGGAAATGATATGGATAATTTTATCATTTTTAATGATCTCTATTTTCTCATTTTAAATGATCACTTTCCTTATATTTGTAAAGTTGTTTTATCTAGAAAGAAAATGAAAAGCTTGCATATTAAAACCATAGACGAAAAAAAAATCTGATGTGCTCCTGTTTCAGACATTGCTAGGAAAAAAAATATTTTTTAAAGGCTTCATTGGATCCATACAGTTCTCAGGCTCCTTTGCCTTTAGGAATTCAAAGCTTGGTTATTAACAGGGCGTAGTGGAAATCCCCCAGAGCAGAAGGCAGGCTGTATGAATTCTAAATCTCAGCAAGTCCATTCAGTAGTGGGATGACCTTGGGCAGACCATTGAACCTCTCCAGTTCTTAATGAGCTTTTTAGAAAAAGGAAACATGCACTGGACACACTCTAAAGACCTCTTACAGTCCTAACTGTGCTCAAAATCTAAAGCAACATGCCATATTTAAACTGTAATGAATGTTGCTGCTGGAGGTAATTAGGTATCTTTGGGGATTGCAAGATGGTAAATGGATGCCTGTTTCTCTCAAAGGATATTATTCCCCCATCTGCCAATTCCCTTGGGCCAGGATAATAATCATTAGTCCCTTTCTGAGTTTGTTGTTGTCTCTTTTACTACACATATAGTTCACAAATGATGTACACTGTCTTATCCCTTGCTGATAATGAAGCACACATTATTCTCTGTTCTCTCACCATTTCTACAGTCAAATCGTCATGACCTTTAACCTGCTGAAAAAGACCACAGAACCTCAAAAGAACTCAAAAACAGAGTGGTTAGATAGGATATCATAAGGGCTATAGTAGCAAGTATCTGGAGAAGGCCAGTTCTACACATGGTTGCCAGTTGCCAGAAAAGGTCTCTTTGAAGGAGAGAGATTTGAGCTAAGATGTGTTAGATAAAAAATCGAACATGATAAAAAGCAAAAATAAGAACTTCCCAAGTGGAAGGAACAGCATGTACAAAGGTCCTGAGGTGGGAAAGAGATTGCCATATTCCAGGAACTTAAAGTAGTCCAGTGTGATCAGCTGGGAGGAAAGCTACAGAAAATGAGGTTGAAGAGTTAGGAAGTTCTGGTTCATACATGTTGCAGGCTGTGCTAAGGTGTACTGCTAAGTGAAGTGGGAGCCATTGCACAAGGATATAACATGATCTGATCTAAGTCTTTGAAAGAAAAAGTACTCTGGCTGCTGTATGGGAAACAGTTGTTTAAGGTGTGGGGTAGCAAGAACTCAAGTGGAAAGAAGTATGGGAAGAGTTTTGCAATAGTTCAAAAAAGAGTTGGCTGGACTATGATGGTGGCAATGAAGACACAGAGAGTGCATGAAGTTTAGGTATATTTTGAAAGTAGAAACAGTGGGACTTGTTAATGGATTCAATGTGGTCAGAGAGGTGTGTGGAGTAGGGTAGTTGAAAGATGCAATGATTACTCTTCAGATTCTGGCAGCTCAAGTACCAAAGAGGTGGGGAAATGTAATGAGATGGAAGAAAGCAAATAGCCCTGCTTTTACAACACAAACTTGGTTTTCTTCAGAAAAAGAAAAAAAAAAAAAGCCTGTTATAAAAGCAAGACTATCTGCATACAGATGATATTTAAACAGTGAAAATAGATGAGCTCACCCAGGGAGAGAATGTAGACAGGAGAGAGTACCTGGAACCAATGTCAGAGGATTGTAACGTTTTCAACAGAGAATGAGAAGGAACAGAGATGTAAGAGAGCCAAGAGAGGGTGTTATCATGGAACCCCAGAACAGAGAATATTTCAAGAGGAAAAATAGTAAATTGGGTCTAATGCTACTCAGAAGTTTGGTAAAATGAAACCCGAAAAGTGACCATTGGAAATAGCAACCTGGTGACCTTAACAAAAGAAATTTTCGTGGCATGCCAGGGAAGTCAGCTTCAGTGTGTTGAGGAATGAATGGAAACTGAAAGCAAAGGCAACCCACACACACAATTCCTTTTGCTTGTTTTAATTTAATATTTTAATAGGAATACATTAATAGAACTCAAAATTCAAACAGTACAAAAGAGTATGCAGAAAGAGGACTCCCTTCCACACGGATCCCTGAGCCCTACTGTGCTTCTTGAGGTGTTCTATGCATAAGTAAGCATTAGTTTTGTCTTTTTTTTTTTATACAAATGACTGTGACCTATATACACAGTTCCATGCCTTGCTTTTTTCACCTAAAAAACATATCTTAGATCATTTTATATCACGATATAGCTTCCTTTATCATTTTAAACTTTTGTAGTGCTTCATTGAATGAAACTAATAATGTAGTCCCTACTTGACTTTCTGCCATTGCAAACAGTGCTGAAACAAATATCTTTGTGCATATGTCCTTGTGTAAATGTGCAGGTGTCTCTACAAAAGAAACTTAAAAGTGGAATTGCTATGTCAAAGAGTGTGTGCCTCGGTAATTTTGATAATAATTGTCAAATTTATCTCCACGAAGCTTGTACATCCACCAGCCGTGTATGAGACTATGTGTCCCCCATACTTTGCCAAAACAATATAGCTAACTTTTTTTTTCTAACTTTTAGGCTTAGGATGTACACGTGCAGTTTCATTACATGGGTAAAATATGTGTCGCTGAGGTTTGGTGTACACCCATGTAGTGAGCATAATACCGGATAGGTGTTTTTCAACCCTCACCCCATCTCCCCAAGGCTTGGGACTCCTAGTTCAGACGCACACTGAAGTCTAACTCCAGACCGCAATGCGACTGAGAGCCACAGGGAACATCTGTTTTGCGAGTCTCCATGGGAGTGGTTTCAGAGCGTGAGTTCGTCACTCAAACGGATACAGATAGCTTTAAGGTCTGTCTGTTCTCCCATGTGGCAGTGCTGCTCTTCTTGTAAAGGAGGGTAGGGTCCACTTTTGGGCCCCTGCAAGAAGATGTTGGTTGTGGTCGTGTCAGCTGGTTGGCTCCGCCAGATCTCAGGCCCCAGGGAAAGTGGTCAGATGCCAGCAGAGTAGTAATGGGGCAGGTAGTTCCCCACTTCCCAGGCCCCTACATATCCCACTGGACAGCAAGTATGAGTCCTGAAGGCACTAAACCCTAGCCCAGAGTTCAAGTGCTGACTGTCATGGAGAAGCAGACAAGCCGCTCCCCAGGTCACCGGCCAAACTCTTTGGTGGGGGCAGGCAGAACGCTTAGGTTGTGGGAGCCCGAGGACTATCACAGGGCTGTGGGAGGTGGGTTTTCAAAAAGGCTCTGGGCCTCTGGTGAAATGATGAAGCAGGGGCAGGGTGGCTGTGCCATGGACCCTTCGCTGAGGAGGGCCAGAATCCTCACGCAAAAGATTCCACGCATTATCTGTTCCCTCTGGGAGTTTTGCCCCAGAGGAAGGCAGAGCCACAACTATACAACAGTGCTCAGGCGGGGGCGGGTTGCTGCGGGCAAGTCCAAACCTGGAGCCTCCCGGGCTAGCAGCAGCAGGGGTAGAGGCCGCACTTCCGGCCGGCAGTTCCCTGGGGAATTGCTGTGCCTGCTTGCAGAGTTCAGCCGGGGGCGGGCTGCTGCGCTGGAAGCCCGAGGGGAGCCTTACCTGACGAAGAGGAGCCGGGCAGTCTGACCACTCCTCCGCTTGACCGCTGCGGCCTTTGTGGGGACTCTGGTAGCCGATCGCTGCTCAAGGATCCATGGCCTGTGGGGCTCCACGTGGGTTTGAGGGGTGCATCTGAAAAAACTCCACGTGGCTCTCTGTGTGGATCTAGATGCCCAGGGTGGTCAGGGGAGTTCTCCCGGGCCCAGGATTGCAAAGGTCCGCTTGGGAAGTGTGGATCCCCCGGGGCCTCTCACTCAATCGCCCCTTCACCGCGTTCAGGAGCTTCCCACAGCTCCACTGTCCCAGTTGGGCGGCTTCCTGGCTTTGCTCCTCTCTGTTCTCCGGGTCCCCTCCCTTTCTTGGTGAATCCCAACTTGGTCTCTTAGAGGATCCACTTGAAGAGCTAATATTTTCTCGCCACTTTGTTTCCACTCCGCTGCTTTTTTAGTCGGCTATCTGGAACCTCACACATTTTTTGATCTTCGTCAATCTGACAGATAAGTAAGGCTTCTCAGTGTATTTTTTTGAAGTGTTATATTGACTTTTTCATTGTACTTTTAAATGTCTTGATATTTTTTGCATGACTAGATAATGGATTTCTTCATCTCTTTCAGTTAACTTTCAGTAGGTACACGCTAATGTTGACCACTCTGGATTTTTTTTTCTAGGACACAGAATGCTCTCAAAGTATATATAATAGATTCAAGATCTTTCTCGTTTCTATAAAATTGTCTGGGGTGAAGTGTGATGGCTCACACCTGTAATCACAGCACTTTGGGAGGCTAAGGTGAGAATATAACTGTGAGACTAGCCCAGCCAACATTAGTGAGACCCTGTCCCTACAAATTTTTTTTTTTTTAATTAGCTGGGCATGGTGGCTGTGCCTTTATTCTTAGCTATTCAGGAGGCTAAGGCAGGAGGATCGACTGAGTCTAGGAGTTCAAGGCTGCAGTGAGCTGTGATTTCACCACTGCACTCCAGCCTAGGCAACACAGCAAGACCCTGTCTCAAAAAAAA
>NW_016810097.1:138819-141434 GCF_001698545.2 Rhinopithecus bieti | reverse complement strand
AAAAAAAAAAAAAAAAAAAAAGGAAGTTGAACCTTTAAATATTTGTTTTACTTTATAATTTTAGTTTTCTTCTTTGGAGACTCAAGTTTTGCAAATATTCTCTCTCCTAAGCCTGCTCATTCATTCCTCTTTTTTCCTGACACTTCACCGATTATTTATTTTTCTCTCCTTCTTACTTTTCTTGTTCTTGTCTTTTATATCACTTAATATGTTTTGATCTGAGTCTATTTCCCTGTTTACTACTTCCAATTTCACTTCATTTCTTCAGTGAAGAATTACTATTATTTCACTTTTTTCTAGAGCTATGATAGCTCGTGTTTCCTCTTCTTATGCAGTCTCATCCTCTTCTGAGTTATTTTATCTTTAGTTTATGCTCATATATAATATATAAGGTATAATATATATTATATCATATATGATATAAAGGTGAAGATTTCATGATTTTCATAATTCATGAAGAAATGTTTACATACAATTTTCTCCTTTTACACAAATATTCAGATCAGTTTTGTTTGTAATTTTAACGATCTGGGGGCAACCCAAAATTTCTTTGATGGATTAATGGTTGAATAAACTCTCCTGGGAGAAGCAATAACATCCATAAAGGTGTGGAAGTTGAAACAATTGATCAGAGTAGACTGCCTTCCACTGCTCCCATGACCCGTGTTAATGATGTGACTGTTATGGAACGGAAGAAAATTTTGAGTGACACTCCTCTCATTTCTATGATTTTTATCTTTTGAATTTTATTGATAAATATTCTTTATCCCTAGCAATCTTCTTGCCTTAAGTCTATTTTGTCTAATATTAGTATAAACACACTAAAATTTCTACTAGTATATGCATGGCTTATTATTTTTCATTCTTTCACTTTCAACTTTTTTGTGCCCTTATATTTAAAATATAGCTTTTTAAGGCAACATACAGGAGGACTTTTGAAATCTGCTTTAACCATTGCTTTGCCTTGAATTGGAGTACATATTCAATTTTCATTAAATGTAACTACTGATGTAGCTTAGCTTACATCTTCCGTCTATTTGTTCTCCATTTGCCCCATCTGTTCTATATTCCTTTTTCTTTCCTTTCCGGTCTTCTGCTGTACTCATTAGGCATTTTTTACTTTCATTTTCCCCTTTATTAAATAATTAGTTATATGTTTTTAATGGTTATAGCTATTACAACATGCCTTACAAACCACAAGGTTAATTTGACTTCTTCCTTTCCAATTTGGATACACTTTCTTTCTTTCTCTGGGCCACCTGCTCTGGCTAGGACTTCTAGTACTATGTTGAATAAAAGTGATGAAAGTGGGCATCTTTGTCTTGTTCCAGATTTTAGTGGAAAGGCTTTTAATTTTTCCCCACTTCATATGATACTAGCTGTGGATTTGTCATATACGACCTTTATCGTGTTGAGGCACATTCCTTCTGTACCCAATTTGCTAAGAGTTTTTTATCATGAAGGGATGTTGAATTTCATTGAATGCTTTCCTATCATCAATTGAAATTATCATTTTTTGCCTTTGATTCTGTTGATACGATGTATCATGTTGATTGATTTGTGTGGCTTGAACCATCCTATATGCACAATTTTTATCTGTTCCATGGCAAATTTTCTTATATTTTTTTCTGTCCCTAATGCCCCTTTTATATTTGCACTGTTTTTGTTTAACTTCTGCTTCTCTTTCTTATTTATTTATTTATCTTGGAATATTTTTCCTCAACCTATGGGTAAATTCATTGTATAGAAAGAAACAAGGCCATGTTCCAGGCTATGGGGATTTTCCTTATGACTTGCAATGGAACATATTCTTCAGTCCTATACTCCTCCCCAGCCAGTGGAGTGAAGCAGCTTTCTGAAGACTCAGTGTAGTCTCTCCCCAGTACCCTGCCTCACTAACAGTTTCCTGCAAATATGGATTGCCGCTGTGACACGCTTTGTTCAGTACAAACTTCACTTTCAAAACCAACCACATTAAGGGAAGCTTCTGTCCCTTCTCCTTTCACCTTGCTTCCCTTGTTGCAATAAGGAATTTGGATTTTGAACTTCAAGAAGGACCTTTCAGTTTGAAAAAGAGTGCCCCTGTGCTCTCCGAGATCTGTAAGTGTGGGTATCTTTCCTCCACCGTCTCCCTTGTTCCTCTTTGTTTTTGGCAGCCCATCCATATATTTTGTGATTTTGTGTTTCTCTTGTTCTCTAATATGAGTTTGCATTTCTAGTCTCCTCCTCTCTTAGGGGGAATGACAACTGGGGATTTCTAGAATGAAGTCATGCTGACTTTTCTGGTTTCGTCAAGCCAGAAGTATAGACAATTCTTTTATTATTCTTATTCTTATTATTTATTATACTTTAAGTTCTAGGGTACATGTGCACAACGTGCAGGTTTGATACGTAGGTATACATGTGCCATATTGGTTTGCTGCACCCATCAAGTCGTCATTTATATTAGGTATTTCTCCTAATGCTATCCCTCCCCCAGCTCCCCACTCCACGACAGGCCCTGGTGTGTGATGTTCCCCACCCTGTGTCCAAGTGATCTCATTATTCAATTCCCACCTATGAGTGAGAACATGTGGTGTTGGGTTTTCTGTCCTTGTGATAGTTTGCTGAGAATG
>NW_016810097.1:130240-137859 GCF_001698545.2 Rhinopithecus bieti | reverse complement strand
GAACATGTGGTGTTGGGTTTTCTGTCCTTGTGATAGTTTGCTGAGAATGATGCTTTCCAGCTTCATCCATGTACCTACAAAGGACATAAACTCATCCTTTTTTATGGCTGCATAGTATTCCATGGTGTATATGTGCCACATTTTCTTAATCCAGTCTATCAGTGGTGGACATTTAGATTGGTTCCAAGTCTTTGCTATTGTGAATAGTGCCACAATAAACATACATGTGCATGTGTCTTTATAGTTGCAAGATTTATAATCCTTTGGGTATATACCCGGTAATGGGATAGCTGGGTCAAATGGTATTTCTAGTTCTAGATCCTTGAGGGATTGCCACACTGTCTTCCACAATGGTTGAAGTAATTTACACTTCCACCAACAGTGAAAAGCATTCCTATTTCTCCACATCCTCTCCAGCATCTGTTGTTTCCTGACTTTTTAATGACCACCATTCTAACTGGTGTGAGTTGGTATCTCATTGTGGTTTTGATTTGCCTTTCGCTGGTGGTCAGTGATGATGAGCATTTATTTTTTTCATGTGACAGACAATTCTTTTAGAAGTTTAGCTGTGAAGAGAAGTTGAACATGGGCTGTAGCTGGAGAAGAATGTGGGAGTCAATGGAGTTTTCATTTAGATAAAGGATCTAAAGGTTATTGGTGTTGTTGGCTGATGAGAATATTGAGTGGAAAGGAAGTAATGATAATGGAAGAGAGAAAGAGAGGAGTTAGAGAAAGAAAAAAGTCTTTGAGAATTTCAGTTTTCCTGAGATATAATAGAAGCAAATATAGAGAAGATGGGGCTGATGCATGTATGCTTATAGATCTGGTGGAAGGTACATGAACACCTTCCCACCTGATGACTGCCATTCCTCATTAAAATATGAGCTGAACAAAAGAAGACATACAAATGGCCAAAAAAGTATGAAAAAATGTTCCACATCACTAATCGTCAGAGAGATGCAAATCAAAACCACAGTGAGATACCATCTCACACCAGTCAGAATTGCTATTATTAAAAAGGCAAAAAATAACAGATGCCAGCAAGGTTTCAGAGAAAAGAGAGCTTATACACTATTGGTGGGAATGTAAACCAGTTTAGCCCCTGTGGAAAGCAGTTTGGAGATTTCTCAAAGAACCAAAAATAGAATTACCATTTGGCCCAGCAATCTAATTACTGGGTATATACCCAAAAGAAAATAAATTGTTCTACCAAAAAGACATATGCGCTAGTATGTTTCTTGCAGCACTATTCACAATAGGAAAGACATGGAACCAACCCAAGTACCCATCAATGATGGACTGCATAAAGAAAATGTGGTACATATATACCATGGAATATTACACACCCAGAAAAAAGCAAACAAAATCTTGTTCTTTGCAGCAACATGGTTGCAACTGGAGGCCATTATCTTGAGCGAATAATTGCAGAAATACAAAACCAAATACTGCATGTTCTCACTTATAAGTGGGAGCTGAACATTGGGTATACATGGACATAAAGATAGGAACAATAGACACTGGGGATTTCAAGAGGGAGGAGAGGAAAACTACCTATTGGGTACTATGTTCACTATTTGAGTGATGGGATCAATAGAAGCCCAAACCTCAGTATCACGTGGTACACCCATGTAACAAACCTGCACATGCACTTCTTGAATTTTTTTTTAAAAAAAGTTTTAATTAAAAAAAAAATGTGAGCCGAGAACATCAACTTAAAATAAGGAGGGGAAAAGAGAAAACGTCACAGAGAGAGAAGATGGTAGGAAACAGTACCTTTGGAAGATGTATAATTCCAAGAGACACATTGTTGGACATTTGAGCCTTGAAATCAACCTTTATATACTTAATTGCTTTTGTGTTGGAATAGTTTTTCTCTTCCAACTTTTAAAAGCTGGAATCCTTATAAAGATAACCTATATACCAATACCAGTAAAAGTTTGACTGGTGGGAAAGATTTTAACACAGAGAGGCAGATAGGAAGCATTCCTGGCAAGGGAAATGCAATGAACAAAAAAGCACAAAAACAGGATGCCATGGAGCATGGACAGGCATAATGGAAAATATAGTAAACCACATTTTAAACTTTTGGTCCTTATTGATTAAACCACCCTCTTCAAATGTGAAATTATCATCTACCAGGCTGCAACAAAACTATTGTGACAATATGAAATGCAGACATGTGTAGAATTCTTGAGCTGTGATTGACGTTATGCTGGCCAAACACACACACACAAACACACACACATCCAAAAAAAAAAAAAAAAAGCATACTTTATTGCCCATTGTTGTACTAATGGCACTCAAACACATCTTCAGTAAAATTGGTGTTCAAAGCAATGTGACTAGAGCCATATGGTTACACCTGCACTTACCATCCAAGGATCATTGCTTTCCCACTACTGTGTGACTTCTTAGTTCAGTCATAAAAATCCACTGTTTCCGCATTGTTCATTGGAACACTCAAATTTTGATCCCCGAGTCCACCTATCTTGATGACATTATGCTGTGAGGAATTCAGACCACACAGAGATGCCACTCCTGCTGTAGTCCTAGTCTTAGAGTCATTCCTGCCTAAGAACCAAACATGCAAGTAAACAAGCCTTCAAATAATTCCAACCACCATCCATTAAGTCACTTTCAGCCTTATAGTCTTCCCAGCTAAGGCCCTAGTCATTCTGGACCAGAGACAATTTATCCCCATTAAGACCTATTTGAATTCCTCACCCATAGAAGCCAAGGGCACAAAAAAAGAAAAATTTGTTTTAAGCTGTTAAATTTTGTAGTCATTTCTTATGCAGAAATAGTAACTAGCATAGTAATATTTTAAACAAGCAAGTGATACACATACAGCAGTAAGATACCTTTTATTACGCCACCATTATGCGTAAAATTGTCGTGTTTTGTTTTGTTTTGTTTTGAGACAGGGTCTGACTCTGTTGCCCAGGCTGGAGTGCTGGAGTTCTGGAGTGCAGTGGCGCGATCTCGTCTCACTGCAACCTCGACCTCCCTGGCTCAAGAGATCCTCCCACCTCAGCCCCCTGAGTAGTACGTGCCACTGTGCCTAGCTAATCTTTTTTTTCCCTAGAGACGGGGTTTTACCATGTTGCCCCAGCTGGTCTCCAACGCCAGAGCTCCAGGGATCCGCTCATTGTGGCCTTCCAAAGTGCTGGGATTACAGGTGTTAGCCATGCATGCCTGGCCTGTGGTGGGATTTTTAAAATAAGCAAGACACCGAATCCTTACTCTTACACTCTGAAAAAGACAGTTTGTAGGAACTGTGCACGACAAGTGAACATGGCAGCGTTATTAGCAACAGAATGATTATAGACACTCTTTCCAAAAGACAGTGTTTTTAGATTGGAATTTGTCAGAAGTGAAGGAAAGGTTGTAAAAGCCAGGAAATGTAAAGCTGCTTTTCTCATTTAGGAGAAAACAGTGAGGATGGGTGCCCTTCTCATCTCTCACCAAACAAATGTACTTCCTTTGTGAGGTTGGCAGTAAAAAGACTAACTGGTGTATAAATTATTGAAATGGCATCCAGTTAGATATTGATAAGGTCATTTAAAATTAAAATGTGTTGTATTAGCAAGTGCATGTTCATGGAAGAATTAGGCACTCATTTATCAGAGAAAATGAATTCATAAACATGATCATAAATCTCCTAATTTCTCAATTGATATTTTGCTCTCTTTCAGATATTTCCTAAGCTCTGCTTACATCTTTTATTTAGGGATACAAAATGGCTTGACATTAAAATCAGATAAGAAAATATATACAATTATATATACAATTAGAATTATATGTTAAAACATGTATTTGTTCAAAGACAAGACAGAAAGAATAGCCATCACTTGGGAGTCATTAGATCGATACAGAAAAGGCATTATCTTGGATCTGGAACAATATACACGATAAATGCTCACATGGTTATCACTGGGAGTGGAATTCGGGCAGAGGAGGAATTACTCACTTTCTGCATCATGAACATCTGTAGTGTTCCATTTTTTACAAAAATAATGTGTTGCTTTTTGGATGCCAATGCAAGCAAATTAAAGTTTATTAGATAATCAAGGAAATCTGAACACTAACTGGATATTAAATAAGAAAATGGTGTTGTGATCGTACTTTTAAGGGCCTTATATTTTAAAGAGATACTGAAGTGTTTTAGATGAAATATTTTAATATGTCTGGGATTTCCTTTCTAATATTCCAAGGGGTGGGAGGAATGGGTAGAGAGTCAGAAAAAATAAGATAGGATCAGGTACAAATGATTGTGAAGCTGAGTGTTGAGTAAATAAATGTCCCTACTTTCCTAAGTGTGTGAAATTTACCATGAGAAAGTGTTAGAAACATAAATTGCTTTTATAGTCAAAAGTAAATAGTATATGTTTAAATTATATGTTCTCCCAATAAACAGATCCATCATAAACGATACTATAAGTGACATTTAATGATCATGAAAGATGTTGATATATTGTCAAGGGATACAAACAAAAATGTAAAAATACATATATGCTTACACACACACATAATATATGTAATATATATGATAGCACAACAAACATAGCACATAATAAACATACATGCATGCATTTATATTGTCAAGGGATACAAACAAAAAATGTAAAAATACATATATGCTTAAACACACACATAATATATATAATATATAATAGTACAATAAACATAACATATAATAATAAACATATATAAATGCATTTATACATAAAGATAGGGCTAGAAAGAAATAGACCAAAACATTATTGATCATCTCGTGTTACTGGTATTAGAGGTAATTATTTTGTTTCTCTTTTTGTAATTAAAAAAGGGTCATTTAAAGTTATACAGAATAAATAATAATCTCAAAAGAGAAACTGAAGAAACATTTTGTTAAGTATTTCTGTGGCTTTTTTATTTTATACATAATTTTTTCTTTTCAAAAACTGGAAAACTTAGAGTTTTAGAATATATATGATGTACATACATTGCTACTCAGCATACAATGCTTCCAGCTATTCCTGAAACAGTGCAAGAAATGATTTTAAACTACAACTGTCTGCCGTGATTGCTTCTGGAGATAGGATCACAAGCACATTTAACAGATATTTTTCATCTAATAACATTTCTGATTTCAACTCCAGAAGAAAGAGAGCAATTTTATTCAGAAATAGAAATAATCAGAAGCTGGAAAATTTATTCTGATTTAGGTTCTTTAGTTTTGAGATTCAGAGATAGAAATTCAACCAAGAGCCCACTATTTTAGGAATTGGCTAAACTGAAAATTAAGGCAAAAAAAAAAAAAAGAAAAAAAGAAAATTAAGGCATATACTTATTAGTCAATTTTGTAAATACCATCAAATGCTACAGATACAGAAGTTTCTGGTTTGGGGTTGGGAAAAGTGGTCAAGGATTTTACAAACCTTTTTTTTATTATTATTTCTTATTTTAATACCAGTATTTAATAAGTTGTTTTTAATACTTTAAATGGGATGGGGGAGGGGAGAGGGATAGCATTAGGAGATATACCCAACGTAAATGACGAGTTAATGGGTGCGGCACACCAACATGGCACATGTATACATATGTACCAAACCTTTCTATCAAACAATAGTAACAAGGCCTCTTTATTCTTGCCTGCAGCTCCCAAAATTAATTGGCTCCACCTTTTAAAATATCCCAAATGAGTTCTTAAGAGACAAATTGATGTCTCTGTGAGGTAAACTTTTGTTTACAATACCCTGTGAACATGAAATTAAAGCATCAAAGCAAAAATTTCTGATAGCATTACCCATAAAATTAAACTGACTAAACCAAGTTCCAAATGACAAATTTACATTCAAATGAGTTTAAGGGTACTTTTTCTCCTATGTTCTATCAGTTAGTTTTGTGAATGTAGATACTTCCTGTACATGATGCTTGACATTGTGTGGGACAAAAAGTCTAAGAAAACATATTTTACTGATATGTTAATTTTTTACTGGTATGTTAATATTCATTATACTTCAGGCATATACTTCTGTGGCACAGATCCTCATTTCCTGGTATCCATGCCCTTGTAAAATCCTCTCCCCTTGAATGTGGGTGGGAACTGTGTGGCTTGCTTTTAGCCAATAATGATGGTGAGTCACTTGAATGTTTACATTACACAAAATTGTGACCTTCGTCTTACAGAAAGACTCTCTGCCTTGCTGGCTCTGATGAAGCAAGTGACCAGATTCAGAGGCCTGTGGTGCAAGAAACTAAGGACAGCCTCTGGGAACTGGGGGTGACCTTGAGCCAACAGACAGCAAAAATTGGGAACACTTTACCTTACAACCTCAAGAAACTAAATTCTGTCAACAACCATGTGAGGTTAGAAGGAGATACAACCCAACCCTGCCTGATACCTTGCTTGCTTGCATCCTTGCAGAAAACCAGCTAAGCCATGACCACAGAAACTGAGATAATATATGTGTGCTGTCTTAAGCCACTAAGTTTGTGATAATATTATTTTGTAGCAAATCATACTAATACAGCTTTATTTTCACAATTGGACAAAACTTAATTCTGTCATATGTCATAAAGTAGAGCAACTTTTAGCTCCAAATATAACCAAAAAAAGGTTAAACATTGGATGAAACAAAGTTAGTCCAATTAATAAAGTTGTGATTTCTCTCTAAATAAGTTGCACTTTTATATTCAAAATACAAACTGTGGTAATTTTATGATGTAAACTATTTTCCATAATATATTTTTCTGTTTTAAAATATATAAAGTTAGATTAGATCTGAAGTAAATACTAATAAGAGAAACGTACACACTGATCTAAATTTATTTTCTAATTCTCTTTTTGCCATGACTTCCAAACCTACGGAAATTTTACTCCTCTGTTTCAGAACCACAGAGTTGATTAGAAGAGGTAAGAAAGAAAACTATTATTTACTCTGTGCCTGCTATATTTCAAACCCTGGACTAGATAATTGACATACATTCTCTTGTTTAACTTTTATAACCATCCTGCAACGTAGGCATTAGTTCTAGCATTTTACTGGCTCAGAAAGCTGACATTGCAAACTTAAGATCTTATCACAAGTAGCAAGTGGCTGTGTGCTAAGTGAGGGTTTACATCCAGAAGATGTGTGTGTCCCAGTTCCATGCTTTTCCCATTCTACCACTTTAGAAACCAGAACATTACAAAACAAGTGCTGAATATTTCTAAATTCTCTGCAAGTAACCCCAAGTTGCACTAAGGAAAACTATTTACAAGATATTCCTAGTCCCACAATAGGTTGGTGTTAGTTGAACATCACTGAGTGGGGTGACCTGTACAAAACAATCCTGGATGAAACAGTTCATATTCTAATGGGTTTAAGGTCATCCGGGAGAGGCAGGTAAGATGATGAACACAAAAAACAAGTACGGTGGAAAAACAAGTACCAACAATATCGGTATCAGCTGAGAGCTTGTTGGAGATGCAGAATCTCAGGCCCCAGACAGACCACTTGAATCAGAATCTGTATTAGCAAGATTCCCAGGTGGTGCATATTAAAGTTGGAAAAGCACTACAGTTGAGAGAGTAAGAAATTCTTCCTCTCTATAGGATTGCATCTCTTCAAAAGAAAGGAGATATTTTTAATTTA
>NW_016810097.1:110000-128211 GCF_001698545.2 Rhinopithecus bieti | reverse complement strand
GTGCCTGTATGCTTACAGCGCAGTATTGGGGTGGGAGTTACCCGATTTTCCAGGTGTTGTGTGTCTCAGTTCCCCTGGCTAGGAAAACGGATCCCCTTCCCCCTTGCGCTTCCAGGTGAGGCGATGCCTCGCCCTGCTTCAGCTCTCGCTGGTCAGGCTGCAGCAGCTGACCAGCACCGATTGTCCGGCACTCCCTAGTGAGATGACCCCAGTACCTCAGTTGAAAATGCAGAAATCACCAGTCTTCTGTGTCGCTCGCGCTGGGAGTTGGAGACTGGAGCTGTTCCTATTCGGCCATCTTGCTCCGCTACCGTGTTTTTCTTTATATAAATTAAAGTTTTAATCCAAACTCCCACAACCAAAAAAGAAAGCTTTTTTTTCTTTCTTTTTAAAACAATTTCAAATCTAACAAATTTGTGTTGTATTTTCGTGGAAAATAAAAAATTTTAAAGACTTACTGAAAAGTTTATCATTCAAAGAAACTATTGTATTGCTTCTCAGCATTTTGCCTAAGATCAAGTGCAAAGAAAGCTATTTTTCTACTGTATTTCCATCCAGTCTTATATATACATATATGTAGGTATGTCCAGTAAGTCTTCACTTAACACTGTCAGTAGGCTTCTGGAGACTGCAGCTTTGAGTGAAACGACCTATAATGAAATCAGTTTTGCCATAAGTTAATTGATAGAAGCAAGAGTTAAGTTCCTATGGCGTATTTCTGGTCACAAAAACATCACAAAACTTCTCAATAAAGACCCAAACACTTCTAATGTTCAATATTGAAATAAATGTGAGCTATCATACACTTAAGAAAGATTAATCTTAAAAAGTAAGAAAATTATTTACTCAGTTATTCCAGCTCAGGGTCACAGGTGGCCAGAGCCTATCTCCGCAGCTCAGGGTTAAGGTGGGCACCCACCTGGACAGAATGGCATTCCACTGTAGGATGCGCTCACACTGGGACAATTCAGACACTCAAATTCCCCAACCCTGCACATCTTTGGGGTTGGGAGAAAGCTGGAGTACCCTGAAAAACACCATGCAGGTATGGAGAGAATGTGCAAATCCTGCGCAGTGGTCTTAGCCAGGAACTGATTTTTTTCTCATCAATGTTATAACAAGAAGTCATATTTGAGGATCCTCTGTATGTGGTTATGTTTATTTATATATTATTTATCCTGTGCCTGCTATATTTCAAACCCTGGATTATATACTTGACATACATTCTCTTGTTGGAGACTGCGGCTTTAAGTGAAATGACCTAAATGTATATGCATATATATATATGGATATATATATAGAGAGAGAGAGTCTTGTTACAAAAGTAATGCATATATATTATACAAAATGCAAAACATTACAAGAAAATGTTTGAAAATTCCTCATAATCCCACTTCAAAAGACAACCATGATTTATAATTTTTCTGTTATTTTATCACACATTTCTATATTTTAATTAGATATTCATTCATGAAGTGCCTACCTATTCACAATAGCAAAGACTTGGAACCAACCCAAATGTCCATCAGTGACAGCCTTGGTTAAGAAAATGTGGCACATATACACCATGGAATACTATGCAGCCATAAAAAAGGATGAGTTCACATCCTTTGTAGGGACATGGATGCAGCTGGAAACCATCATTCTCAGCAAACTATCACAGGAACATAAAACCAAACACCGCATGTTCTCACTCATAGGTGGGAATTGAACAATGAGATCACTTGGACACAGGAAGGGCAGCATCACACACTGGGTCCTATTGTGGGGAGGGGGAAGGGGGGAGGGGTAGCATTATGAGATATACCTAATGTAAATGACGAGTTAATGGATGCAGCATACCAACATGGCACATGTACACATATGTAACAAACCTGCACGTTGTGCACATGTACCCTAGAACACAAGGTATAATTTTAAAAATATAAATAAATAAATGAATGAAAATATTTGGAAATTCCTCATAATCCCACTTCGAAAGACAGCCATCATTTATAATTTTTCTATTATTTTACCACACATTTCTATATTTTAATTATATATTCATTCATTAAGTGCCTACCATGTATCAGGTGCAATTCTAGATACAATAAAATTACAATGCAGAAAACTGACACAAACTCCTTCCTCCATGGGACTTATATGCTAATGAAATAAATGAATACAATAATCAAATAAATAAACTATATAGCATGTTAGATGGTATTAGGTGCTACAGAGAAAAATAAAGCAGAAAAGGAGGCCTGGGCAATTTAAATTTTTGATGTTTTGAAATCTGATTTTTTCTATACTTAACCTTATAGTATAATCATTTCTATGTAATTCACATAATTTAAAGTCAAATTTCATCATGTAACTAGCTATATCACAGTTTACTCAACTATTCACTTATTACTAAACATTTGCATTGATTCTAACTTTTCATTGTTTTAAATAGCCTGTAATTACCTTTTACTGTTTGATGTATGAATGTCTGCTCTTCCTAGCTAGTCTTTTACTAACTCAAGTACAAGGATGAAGACACCTTCAATCTTTATGTCTCAAGTGTGACCACCTATTCAATTTCCTATCTCATCTACACTTAGTGAATGCTTTATGAATGAATAAACACACAGCCTAATGATAAATTACAAATTAATTATAGAATTATAAGTCTTCGGGGGACATTAAAGCAACATTGAGAGCCGTCAGCCCATTGCTCCAAATGAACCGAGGCTCACTAGAATGGTAGAACTTGAGCATGCCATGCCTTCATAAAATTCTACAGAGATGGAAAGCTTTTGGCCTTCTAGTCATTATATCATCACTGAAGAAAGAGAAGAAATTCTATTTGAAACTACTAAGGACAATTCAAGGGGCTTATGAAAGTTCCTTAATGAGTAAATGTCCCACCTATAAAACATATGTCCTATGTTAAATTAATGAAAAGCCTACAATGGGACAGGGAGCAGTATGTGAGGAGAAGAAAGATAAAAGGATCTACAGACCTTCCTATATAGAAACCTTTTAACAGTATGCTTGATTCTCGTGTTTCAGAGATAAGTTTCCTGTATTGCTGCCTGAAAGCAATAAGCGGTACCAGACATCTGATGAATAGCTGCGGTGTGCCAGGAACTCCAGTAGACACTAGGACAGATAATGGTTTGTCATGAAGTTTAGAAACTAGAAATGAGAAAGGGAGACAAACAACCACAATGTAAACAATTAAATGACTGAAAACTATCATAAGTGCTATCACAAAGATAAACAAGGCTCTGAGAGTTATTTAGTGGGGACAGGTGACTACTGAAAGTAAGAAGGCATTTCCAGCGAAAACGCATTAGACCTGAGACCTGAAAGATAAGGAAAAAAATCAACCATACAAAGAAAAAGCAACAGGTAAGGATTGGCAGGAGGAAGAATAATGTTCCAGGTAAAGACCAAAGCGTGTGCTTTGCTATGAAGAAGCCAATTTAACTTCAAAATGCTCCCCACTATCCTTTTTCATTTTCACAACCCAGGTGCTCCCATCCTGGCTTCCTGCCTCATCCTCTCTTCAATAGCCTCTTTCTCAATTAAACTTTAACTTGCATTTCAGTGCCATAGCATACTGCTGTCTATCAAAACCATTTATTTTGATGTGCTCAGAAGAAATTAAGTCACATGTTGTACAGTATTTTGCACATTTTAATTTTTGTCTATAACACCAATCATACCTGCATGTGTGTGTATGCCTGTGTGTAGACCTATCTGAAAAAAAAAAAACTCAGCAATATTTCCAAAGTCCAACTAGGGGTAATATTTATGTGTTTACATTCAGCCAAAGAATACCCAAGTATTCAATGATCACACAAAAATGTCACCTTAATTTGTAAATGCTGATAGTTTCCAGAAAATCAAGATTCTGCCTGTTTTTAAATTACATTGTTATTTATCTACTTGTAAAACTTATTTTACAACAAAAAAGGCCTTTTGATATTTTCTTGATGTAGAGAAATATCCTCGCAGCTTTTTTAAATTGTTGAACCCATTCACATTTATTGAATAAGATCAATGACTTAATTATCACGAAGTGATGTGTGAAAACCAGCCAGCTGCGGCAAACATAACTCACAAATTAAGTGAACAAACACAGTATTTGCCCATAATAAATATTCAACATTTTCCAGTCCTTGAATTATTACAATGAAGTTTTCAACTTAATAGGAAATCTGTGAACATTTTAGGAAACAGACGTAAATTCAACAAAACAAATGTTGAATGTTGGTTCAACCTTAGTATTGCGGTAAACACTATAGAAATACTGACATTTTGTCAACGGACGCAAAGCTTAATGTTCACTTCATTGTGATCTTTAAGATTTCAAAAGCTCTAGGGTCCATATTTCTCTCCAGATTTCTGTTACTGGAGATTGTAACCTCTAATCTCAATTTAACTTTTATCCTTTTTATTAAATATTAATTACATAGAAAGGAACAATTATAAAATGTGGACATGCGGAGCCTGTAATAGAATAGAGAGCCCAGAAATAAATCCACACATATGCAGTCAACTGATCTTTGGCAAGAGTATCAAAAAATGAGGAAACAGTAGTTTCTTCAACAAGTGATGCGGGAAAACTGGACTTCCACAGGCAAAAGAATAAAATTACATCTCTATCTAATACCATACACAAAAATCAACTCAACATGAATTAAAAACTTAAACATAAGACCTGAACTATGAAACTCCTAGAAGAAACCACAGGAAAAAGCTTCATGACATTGTTTTCAGCAGTATTTTCATAGAAATGACACCAAAATCACAGACAACCAAAAGCAAAAATAAACAACTGTGACTATATCAAACTAAAAACCTTCTGCACAGCAAAGGAAATAATCAACAGAGTGAAAAGGTGATCTACTGAATGAGAAAAAACATTTGTAAACAACATATCTGGTAAGAGGTTAATCTCCTAAATATATAAGGAACTCTTACAACTCAATAGCGAAAAAAATTAAAATTAAAATAAAGTACAGACTAAGGACTTTGAATAGTAGACATTTCTCCAAAGCAGACATACAGATGTCCAATAGGTATACGAAAAAATGCTCAATGTCACTAGTCATTAGGGAAATGCAAATCAAAACCACAATGAGATATTACCTCACATATTTTAGGATGGCTGTTACTTTTAAAAAAGCAAAGGACTGTATGCGTTGGTGAGAAGGTGGAGATATTGGAAGCCTTGCACCCTGATGGTGGAAACTCAAAACGGTGTAGCTCCTATGGAACTTTTTGAGTATGGAGGCTCCTCAAAAAATTAAAACTAGCACCACCATATGATCCAGCAATCTCACTTCTGGGTACATACTCAAAAGAATAGAAATCAGGTTCTCGAAGAGATATCTGCACTCCCATGTTCATTGCAGCATTATTCTCAGTAGCCAAGATATAGAAACAAGCTAAGTGCCCATTGACAGATGAACAGATAGAGAAAATGTGGTGTGTGTGTGTGTGTGTACAATGAAATATTATGCAGCTTTTTAAAAAGAAAGAAGTTCTGTAATATATGACAGCATGATGAACCTGCAGAACATTACACTAAGTAGAATAATCCAATCACATAAAGACAAATACTGCATGATTCCACTTACATAAAGTATCTAAATAGTCAAATTCAAGAGTAGAATGGTGGTTTCCAGGAGTTGAGGGAGAAAGGGAGGATTACTAATCAATGGGCATAAAGTTTCAGTTAATTAAGAGGAATGAGTTCTAAAGATCTGTTCTACAACAGTGTACCCCCATTATCAACAATATTGTAGTGTACACTTAAAATTTGTTGAGAGTAGGTATGTTAAGTGCTCTTACCACAACAAAATAATAAATAAATAAAATATTTATAAGGCATAAAAATAACAATAAGGAAACCTACCTGTACATGAACTCATTGTGCAGTTCAAGAAATAGAGCACTTTAGGCCGGGTACGGTGGCTCACACATGTAATCCCAGCATTTTGGGAGGCCGAGGTGGGCATATCACCTGAGGTCAGGAGTTTGAGACGAGCCTGGCCAACATAGTGAAACCCCGTCTCTACTAAAATAACAAAAATTAGCCGGGCATGGTGGCGGGCACCTGTAATCCCAGCTACTCAGGAGACTGGCAGGAGAATCACATGAATTCAGTAGGCAAAGGTTGCAGTGAGCCGAGATCGTGCCACTCCACTCTGGCCTGGGAGACAGAGCAAGACTCCATCTCAAAGAAAAAAAGAAATAGAGCACTTTAACCTCCAAAGTTCTATAATATATAACATCAGACATATACCACCAAGTCTGAAATTAAAATACTACCTATGAAAGAACTCAATAAATGTGACTATTTTCTGAGCATTAGTTTACCTAATCAAATAATTTTGTGTTTCTGGAAGTTTAATTATATAATCAGTACTAAAGCATTTTAAAAGTGTAAAATGACTGAGTCATTTGAAAACTGTAGAAGAAAGGATATAGAGAATAGACTAAGAGATCATTTATGACTCTCTATGACAACTAAGATGAACAAATGACAAGAAGAGTAAATTAAAATAGGATTCATAAAAGTACCAAATGCAAATAGTCAAAAGATGGTTATTGCAGAAAGGTTTGAGCTTGAACTCTGAGCTGTAAAATGGAAAACATCTGTATCAAGAATTCAAAATTTAAACACCACAAATGCTGTTTTGGTGAAAGTGACTCACTTCACTGTGTGAGACACCAATTCTTTTACAAGAGTTGCTTACAGGAGAAAGGTCTCAGGAAAAAAATCTCAGGGGACATGTGTGTAGGATAACTCCAAGCCATGGTGCGTGCGTCAGGCAGGCACCCTGAGTCTTTCACTACCTGTGTTAGTCACAAATAGCTTTTTGTCAGTTTCTCTTCAGAATTGTATATCTTAAATATATAAATAAAGAAATAAAATGCATTCTCATTTTATAAGCATTAAAAGCCTCTAAAACAAATTGTGTTAAAACTGTGTAGCTAGTTGCTTCTTTAATGTTTCCTTTTTCTTCTAAGCTCCACAGGGGCTATGACCATAACTTGTTCATTACTGCTTCTCCAAAATGTCCAGCCCAGTGGCTGGCACATGAAAGATACTCATTAAATATTTGTTGACTAACTGACTACAAATAAATTCATTGGTTAGTTCAAAATGCTTTCCCTAAAAGGTAATGTATTTGATTTTAATAATTGCCCCTAAACTTTTCAACTTTCAAAAGAGCCTTTTCATTGTCTCTCTAGGCACACATCAATCCCATTTTTTGAGAGACTTAGGCCATGATATTACAATTAATTATTTATCTCATTTTTAAACAAAGGCATACAAATCCCAATCAGTACTTCCAATTGGCTCTGGATAATTGATGTTATCTCCATAAATTCCATAAACCAGTAAAAATTAAGAAGCCACAATGTATCGTCTAATCACCAAAGAATTTCATTTAGGCTTTTTGAAATATTGAAAATAACTCTAGAATGCCAAGCAAGCTCTTCTCTGGGCTCAATTTAAACTAATCCCTTTTGTTTGCATGTCTGCTACAACCTTCAGAACTGCCCTCAATCTTATTCACACACAAAAAAATTACCTTCACATTTCACAAAAGACAATGAAATAATTATGCTGTACTGCCTTCTTCCCCAACCCCAGGGCCTCACACCGATACTGCTGCCCCCTCCAAAAATAAAAAATAATTACTGTTCCATAGTACAAGAAACATGTTACCAATTTTAAGAATATGGCCTTTCTCAATGTAAAATTGTAACAAAACTTCAATGTGTAAATTCTCATGAAACAAAACTTCATTGATTTTGCCATGTTCCTACTGGCATTGAGTGATATTTTTCTCATAATGTGTTTGGCAGAGGTACTCCAGGGTATTCAACTTTTCAGAAATCTGAATTATTCTCAGCCCTGTTAGTTTATTTACAAATGGATAAAATGAATTGCTTTTTCTAAGAAACCAGCTTGACAGAAAGACAGGGAGATAAATAAAACATGTGCTCTCTCTCTGTTTAGAAAATAACTTGCTTTTAAATACATAAGTGTTAAGGTGTATATTTGCCAAGAAGAGTTCTATACTTGAATAGCAAGAGTCATTTATTTCTAGCTCTTTGTGTAGTGTGACATTTGGGAAGAAATAACTTCTTAGGTAGCAATATCTCTCTTCTACAGGTTCTTCACTTCCATGATTTGTGTTTTTCCTGGAGCTTCCCCATCACCAGAGCTTCCATTTAAAATCCTGTAAGAATTTAAGCCTCACCTATATTTCCAGAAGAGTCATAGAAGTCTCCTCCAATCTTCCCCTAGATCCACAGTACAGTGGATCTCTCACTCTTAATCACATGAGCACGAACTCTGTTGTCCTTTTTTTCTTTTAAATATCAATGAATTTTGTGTGCTATCCTATTGGATGTGATTACAATTTAGGCTATCATCTTTCAGGAGGCTACACGAAGATTTGTGCAATAAAAATAACTTACATCACTGATATTCTAACTCATTGATACTCAAAGAGTCCAGGAACCAGCAGCATGGGTATCACTTGAAAGCTTGTTAGAAATGCAGAATTTCAGATCCCATGCCAGTCCTATTAAATCATAAACTGCATTTAAACAAGATTCCAGGTGATTTCTAGTCACATTAAATTTGAACAAGCACTGTCTTAACTGACCTTAATCCATCAGAGGCAACAGTAGAGTCTTTCAATGAATCTTCCAACCACCACTACCACTAACGTTTTCTACAAAACCCATGTCCTGTTGATTTGCCATTGTTAGTAAATAATTATGCACATTCTTAAGACATGGTTTTTTGTACTGTGGAATATTCATAATAAACTTTTTCTTGGATAGAGAGAATTAATATTGTACAGATACTTCAGAAATTAATTTTTCACAGACTAATATTTCTTACAGCTAAATGGTATTCTAACTCGAACAGTAACATGTAAGCATATTGCTTAATCTCTCTGGAGTTCATTTTCCTCACCAGCAAAATAGAAATAATGATAGATAATCTAGTGAGTTATTATGAGGATTACATGAGATAATATAAATGGAGCCACACTGCATCTCAAGGCATCTCTTTTCTTCACACACCAGTCACTTTTTCTCCTACTGGGGATGACCCTCTTCATGCAGCCAGGGGAGAGGCAGCAGTTTCACAACTCCAGCAGTTCACAAAGCTCCTGACATCTACAGCTAAAACTATCAGAAAATAGGCCGGCGCGGTGGCTCACGCCTATAATCCTAGCACTTTGGGAGGCCGAGACGGGCGGATCACAAGGTCAGGAGATGGAGACGATCCTGGCTAACACGGTGAAACCCTGTCTCCACTAAAAATACAAAAAATTAGCCGAGCGTGGCGGTGGACGCCTGTAGTCCCACCTACTCAGGAGGCTGAGGCAGGAGAATGGCATGAACCTGGGAGGCGGAGCTTGCAGTGAGCTGAGATCCGGCCACTGCACTCCAGCCTGGACGACAGAGCGAGACTCCGTCTCAATTTAAAAAAAAAAAAAAAAAAAAAAAAAAAAAAAAAAAAAAAAAAAAAAAAAACTATCAGAAAATAATGTTGGTTCGTCCTGAATGGGAGGCTGATACAGTGTACTGAAATCTTGGGTCACATTCCTAACCACGAAGTGGGAATAAAGATAGGATTGCCATATAGTTTGAATCTGCGTCTCGACCAAATTTAATAGAGTTGTATCTCCAGTGATGGAGGCGGGGCCTGGGGGGAGGTGACTGTATCCTGGGGTAGTTTCTCATGAATGGTTTAGCACTATCCCCCTTGTGCTGTTCTCACAATAGAATTCTCACAAGGTCTGTTTGTTTAAAAGTACATAGCACCCCCACCCCTTCCCTCTCTTCCTCCTGCTCTAGCCATGTGAAGTGCTGGCTTCCCTTTCCCCTTCCACCATCATAGGAAGTTTCCTGAGGCTCCCCAGAAACAGAAGCCACTATGCTTCCTGTACAGCCTGCAGGACCATAAGCCATTTCAATCTCTTTTCTTATAAATTAACCGTCTCAGATATTTCTTTATAGCAATGCAAGTGCAGACTAATAAAGATTGGAAGAATGGGATTCTCATAATCCAAATTACATGACTGAAAGATGGGGTGGGATTGCTTTGCAGAAAAACAACCAGTAAGCAACATGCACCCTAGCCACTTCTGAGATTCAAGTGAAAGAACTGTACCAGATATATAAATCTGGGTAGTATCCAAATTTAAATGATATTTTATTGTGAGAATGGGGGAAATATCAGTGAAAATGTAAGGAGGGAAAGAAGAAGGAAAGTACTGCATGCCAACTCAAGAAAAGGCATAAACTGTTTATGGTCCCATATGGTTTAAATCTGTATTTTTGATCTCCCAGGTTATTCTAATGATCCAGGCTGGAAACTGTCTGGACTGAGGGAGAGGGAAACAAAGACCAAAGGTGACTAACATGGCATACTTCCGGGTTCTTCATCACCAACTTTTCTCACCCTGCGAAAATGTAGCCGGCGCCCGGGAAGGTGCAGATCAACCGGGCATGCGCCAGGTGACGTCAATCCGAAGAGACCGAGATTTACCTGGCAGCGCCCACCGCAGGGCCCTCCACCTGCCCATGTCCCGCCTACTGCCCTCTCACTCCCAGGCCCAAAACATAAAAGCGGCTCCCTGCAGGCGCCTGCAGCGCGAACTTCCTCAGCCCCTCCTCATACAGGAACCTCATCCGAGAACGCTGGAGCGACTTCCTCGGCCCCCGCCCCCGGAGACGGGTGAACCTCGCTTCCTCTTTCTTTACATTGGCTACCTAGTAAAGTTTCCTTTTTACCTTGCCTACTTGCCTTTTCTCTGGCCCTGGCTCTAGTGGTCGCATAAAACAAATCAGAAACCAGTTTTACAGTATATTTTCTAATAACTCTCTGGCGGAGGTACTTTCCCCATATTCAAATAAACCCAAGAATGTTGGAAAAGGGACTATGTTTCTGAAAATAGCAAAAATATTTACTGGGAAACTTTAGGGGGAAAAATCATTAAGACAATTTAAAAAACACAATAAATAGAAAAAATATGTGTTATTATTACTAAGTTTCTTAATGAAGGAAAGATGACTGATTGCACAGATATTAGCATCTTGATTATCCTGGGTTTTTTTTGTACCAGCCATTTGAGACCAGATAATTAAACAAACACTCTCAAAAAGTACATCTATTTTTTCCAGAAGCTTGTACCAAACTTCTTACATCCTGATCGTGTCAGAAGGAATCATGGAGGGGCAGACAAAAGCTCTAAAACGGAACAGTAATTACAGTAAAAGAGCATAACTATTACTTATAATTACATGCATCTCAAGAGTTCTTTCCTTCTAGTTCTAGAAGTTTGACCCCTTCTGAGGTAGAGTAATTGTAAATACTAGGAAAGGAAGACAGATGTGAAGGTTATCTGTCAGTGGAAGGGGACATATACTTCATAAATTTTTGTATCTTCATTAAAGGAGTCTAAAAAACACAGTGAATGTCACCTTAAGAAATAGGCGCTGAAAGTAAAACTGAATATAAATTATTTAAATGTTGAATTTCAGGGCAATACCTATAACTTCTAATGAATAATAAAGTAGCAAGAAAAGCAATTTTATTCTAAATATTCTGCTAAAGTTAAAAGATATTCATAGAAAATTTTGGCAACATGAAAGCAAATAAAAACATCCAGATAGTGTATTGGTTCTATAAGCAGAATTTTTTTTATTTTAACTTTTACCAAATGAGGAGGCCACTCCATCCAAAGGTTTCTGGTCTCTCTATATTCCCCTCCCATGACAATCTCATTATATCACAATATGCATGTAGAAATAGGTGACTTTCAAATTCAGATAGTCTTTAATTTCACATTTTCAATGACTTGCTGAACATTTATACTTAGACATTCTCAAACTCACTCTGATCAAAATGATTGCATCCTCTTCCTTGAAAACATGAACCTTCTCTTTTATTATATTTGTCTATGCCATCACCACCTTCCTTGTTACCTGTAGACTACAAATTTCAGACCTATCTTTGTCTCCTCCTTTTCACCTTCAGCATCCAATAATTTGCCAGGCCTTGAACTTTCACCTCCATAAAATGTTATATTTGTCCCTTTTTCCAAATTTCCTCTGCCATTTCCACATTAATTCCTTGTCATCTCTTGCCAAGACTATGTTGGAGGCATCCTACATAATACAACCCACTGACGTAGACATTCCAGGAAGCTAGTGAAACTTAGACTTGGGGTCCAACACTTACATGGACCCCTTCCATTGGGTCCTATACCTAATGTCAAATTCATAATATTGTATCCTTTCTCTTGAAGTGTATCCACTACTTGCTTAAGCTTCAGGTCCCCCAGAGCACCAGATTAACTTTTCTAAGGCAGAAATGGCAATTCCACTCTCTGATTCAATGGCCCACCATCAACCCACCCAAGTTGACTACATAATAAATTCATTCCTCTTTGCCTGATTGTAAAGCCTTTCTTAGTCTGAGTGAAACCTTTCGTTCCACCTATGTTACCATTACTTTACTTAATGCAAGCTATTACATTAAAACAAACTGAGTTGCTACTGCACACCCATTTGCTAACCAACTCCACCACACTTATGCTTACATTTGTTTCCTGTACCAAGAGTATCCTTCCTGCCTCATCCTCACCTTTCTACCTACCATACCCCTAAGTTGATATTATACACAACAATGAGGTTCCAGGTTAAATCATCACCCCCATGAAGTCCTTTTTTACTGTTACCAGGTAGATACAGGCTCTCCTTTCTCTAAATTCCTATTTACTGGAAATTCTCAAATGGAATTAATACTTTAAATTTTTCAAGTGTTTACAAACTATGGCCCATATATCGAATTCAACCCACCACCTGTATACAAATTAAGTCTTATTAGTTTCTTTCTCCTAGGAAGAGATTTTTTTAAAAATTTAAAGAACACAGCCACACCCATTTGTTTACATATTGTCCTGTGGCTATTTTTTGCACTACAACAGCAGAGTTGAACAGTGGGTGCAACAGAGCCGATTCGTGTGGCAAAGCATAAAATATTTGCTATTTGGCCCTTCACAGAAAAATATTTCCAACTTCAGTTCCAGATTATTTATGTATGCATTTTACTTCCCTTATAGGCAATAGCATAAGCTGCTCAAAGAAAAAAATGGCCTCTTTTTCATTGATATTCCCCAACAATACCTAGCCAGCTTATTGAAAAGAATCATTCCATAAATATTTGAAGAGGGGGTGAATAAATCAATCCTATGTAGTTATTTAAGGATTTTACTGCTAATTTTAAAAAATAAAGTATTTAAGTATTCGGATTTTGATCATTATCCCAATTAGTGTCAGAAACTTGGAATATTGCACACACACACACACCCATTCCACACTACTCATCTTGTAACTTTTATCCAGAATATCTTTATTTTTATCTTTTTAACTTTCTAAAATTAAGTTATTTTCTTATCAGTCAATATTTAATTAGCTGGGCTGACATTGTGTCAGTTTTCGTTGGCATTGTTATTTCTTGCATTCCAGGTGAAGGGATTAACTTTGAATACAAAGAGCAAGGAATAGAGATGTTAAAATGGGTGGCGAGGAACAATGAGAGGACACTGACTGATTTATGTATGAAGAAAATAACTCAGTATAAGGGTTCATGAATGCAAAAATCCTATCTTAGAGACATCTGACTGTAGTAGACAATAAAATGTGATGCTCAGATGCCCTTTCAAGAAAGGACTCTGCCCAGCTATAAGAGGAGTAGTTAGCTGATAGTCTTGCCAACACACTGTTTACTCAAACTTTTTTACCTTTTCCAACATAATAGGTGAGAAATGGCATTTCAGTGCAGTTTCAATATGCACATTCCTTACCATGAATGAGGTTGAATATATTTTCATATGCTTATTTTCATGTTGCAGTAATTTCATTTCCGTAATTTATCTGTCCATGTCTTTTGACTTTTTTGTGATTGGGCTGTTAGTCTTTCCAATATTGATTTGTAGAAATTTCTTATATGTTAGGGGAATTAACCTCTTATCTACAATGTAAGTTGTAATTCATTTTCCTACTCTGTCATAGGTCTTTTGACTTTGTTTGTGGTGGCTGTGTTGTAAAGATTAATTCCAGCAGGCCTAGAATTGGCCTGAACTGTTTTGCTGAATTACCTGCATACGTTGATCTCTGGTGAAGGTATGAAATGAATTGATGAATAGTGTTGCTTTGGAAGCATGGGTTCCAAGTGAGTTTTGGAGTAACGCATATGAGCTTGTTAGGATGTTTGTTAATAATAGTGAGACACATTATTTGAACCTGGTCTCATTAAGGTCCCTACAAGAGCTCTGCCACAGCGGCTTGTTATGTGGAAATAATACTCCTAATTTACCAGCAAATTAGAAGCAGTTCGGTCTGAGACTCCATTAGTGGATCCCTGTTTCTGAGATATTTCATACACATATTAGTGGTTCCCTATTTGAGAGCTAACATGTATCCTGGTATGACCCATTAGACAGAGTACAGTTAGAGTTTGCACCTGGCCACTCCAGATCCCTTGCTGCCAGGCTGCCTTTAGCTGTGATATGTATCTTTATTTTAATGCTGTCACTGTATCATTCTTCTACAGAGAAAAAAAAATACTATAGATTTGAAAGCATTGTCATTTGGGGTGCTGTGAGTAGTCTGTAGCAGTCAAATCCTATCTAACTGCCACTGTTGATACAGTGGCTTTTTAACATAGCTAAAATTGTCAATCTGCCCCATGACATTGAATTCATTGTGCTTTTTAAAAAATCTGGACTAATTTTTCATCTGATTGTTGATTTACTTTACCATCATTTTTAGCTTAAGATTTCTTCATTTATTGTAGAATTTTGAGTCTCTGACTCTTTGAATGGAAGCTTTGGCTCACTTGTTCTCATTCTCTGTCTCCCCCAGTCTGCCTTTCTCTCTCTTCACTCCTTTCCATTCCAGGTTGACTGCACCCAGACCTTCAGTCTTATACTGATAATTCAGTCTTTGCCCCAGAGTAATTTGAAGAAATACGGCAAAACCAGTTCACTCACTGAACCAGTGGGAGGCTGGTTCAGTTCCTACTGGTAAGATCGAATTCTAATTCCCTGAACTCACAAACTTCTATCAGTCATAACCCACAATAACCTCTTTCTGTCTCTTTCCAGAGCAGCAGACTTTAAGCAGTGAACCCCTTACAACCGCTATATGCATGTTCACCCAAAGCCCAGCAAATCCACATTTTGAAATCCAACTAAACCTTTAATTTTTTTCTGCCCATAGGGATGTTCCTCTACATATTGAGCCCACCTATGTCTATTATATTTAATCTATCATTTCACATGGGCAAGAAATCCTATGTGTTTATAAGTCACCCTAAAGAAAAGTATTCAAATACTGGAAGTTGTATGCTTACAAGTGAATATAAAAAGAAATAAAGATCACAAACTTGACTTCATTTCAGTGTCTAATTTACTACATTTAGAAAGACAATTGTGTTTCAAATGTAAAATTGCCTTACAGCTTTAGAAAATTGTGACACTTGAAAATTACTGCGGTTAACTTTATTAGACATTTTTGGAATTCGAAGGAAGGGCAAACATGCAGAGGTAGGAATGAATGACTTCTTTAGAGAAGCCTTCTCTAATGCAAAGCCTAGAGTTGGGAAATGGTGCAGTCAGGTAAGGAGATTAAGAGTCCATTGTTAAAATGATAAATGCTTGAGGTGATAGATACCTCAAGTACCCTGATTTGATCAATAAACAGTGTACAGAAGACCTTAAATGACCTGATGGAGCTGAAAACCATGGCACAAGAACTTCATGATGCATGCACAAGCTACAATAGCTGATTCAAACAAGTGGAAGAAAGGGTATCAGTGATTGGAGATCCAATTAATGAAATAAAGTAAGAAGACAAGGTTAGAGAAAAAAGAGTAAAAGAAATGAACAAAGCCTCCAAGAAATATGGGACTATGTGAAAAGACCAAATCTACGTTTGATTGGTGTACCTAAAAGTGATGGGGAGAATGGAACCAAGTTGTAAAACACTCTTCAGGATATTATCCAGGAGAACTTCCCCAACCTAGCAAGGCAAGTCAATATTCAAATTCAGTAAATACAGTGAACACCACAAAGATACTCATTAAGAAAAGTGACCCCAAGACATGATTGTCAGATTCACCAAGGTTGAAATGAAGGAAAAAATGTTAAGGGCAGCCAGAGAGAAAGGTAGGGTTACCCACAAAGCGAAGCCCGTCAGACTAACAGTGGATCTCTCGGCAGAAGCTCTACAAGCAAGAAGAGAGTGGGAGCCGATATTCAACATTCTTAAAGAAAAGAATTTTCAACCCAGAATTTCATATCCAGCCAAACTAAGCTTCATAAGTGAAGGAGAAATAAAATCCTTTACAGACATGCAAATGCTCAGAGATTTTGTCACCACCAGGCCTGCCTTACAAGAGCTCCTGAAGGAAGCACTAAACATGGAAAGGAACAACCAGTACCAGCCACTGCAAAAACATGCCAAATTGTAAAGACCATTGACACTATGAAGAAACTGCATCAATTAATGGGGAAAATAACTAGCTAATATTATAAAGACAGAATCAAATTTACACATAACAATATTAACCTTAAATGTAAATGGGCTAAATGCCCCAATTAAAAGACACAGACTGGCAAATTGGATAAAGCGGCAAGACCCATCAGTTTGCTGTATTCAGGAGACCCATCTCACGTGCAGAGACACATATAGGCTCAAAATAAAGGGATAGAGGAAAATCTACCAAACAAATGGAAACCAAAAAAATAGCAGGAGTTGCAATCCTAGTCTCTGATAAAACAGACTTTAAACCAACAAAGATCAAAAGAGACAAAGAAGGCCATTACATAATGGTAAAGGGATCAATTCAACAAGAAGAGCGAACTATCCTAAAATATATATGCACCCAATATAGGAGCACCCAGATTCATAAAGCAAGTACTTAGAGACCTGCAAAGAGACTTAGACTCCCACACAATAATAATGGGAGACTTTAACACCCCAGTGTCAACATTAGACAGATCAACTAGACAGAAAATTCACAAGGATATCAGGGACTTGAACTCAGCTCTGCACCAAGCAGACCTAATAGACATCTATAGAACTCTCCACCCCAAATCAATAAAATATACATTCTTCTCAGTACCACATCACACTTATTCTAAAATTGACCACATAATTGGAAGTAAAGCACTCCTAAGCAAATGAAAAAAAAAAACAGAAATTATAACAAACTGTCTCTCAGACCACAATACAATCAAATTAGAACTCAAGATTAAGAAGCCCACTCAAAACTGCACAAACACATGGAAACTGAACAACTTGCTCCTCAATGGGTACTACTGGGTACATAACAAAATGAAGGCAGAAATAAAGAAATAAAGATGTTCTTTGAAACCAATGAGAACAAAGACAAAATGTACCAGAATCTCTGGGACACATTTAAAGCAGTGTGTAGAGGAAAATTTATAGCACTAAATGCCCACAAGAGAAAGCAGGAAAGATCTAAAATCGACACCCTAACATCACAATGAAAAGAACTAGAGAAGCAAAAGCAAACACATTCAAAAGCTAGGAGAAGACAAGAAATAACTAAGATCAGAGCAGAACTGAAGGAGATAAGAGACACAAAATCCCTTCAAAAAATCAATGAATCCAGGAGCTGGTTTTTTGAAAAGATCAACAAAATTGATAGACCACTAGCAAGACTAATAAAGAAGAAAAGAGAGAAGAATCAAATAGATGCAACTTTAAAAAATTATAAAGGGGATATCATCACTGATCCCACAGAAATACAAACTACCATCAGAGAATACTATAAACACCTCTATGCAAATAAATTAAACTAGAAAATCTAGAAGAAATGGATAAATTCCTGGACACATACACCCTCCCAAGACTAAACCAGGAAGAAGTTTAATCTCTGAATAGACCAATAACATCCTCTGAAATTGAGGCAATAATTAATAGCCTTCCCACCAAAAAAAGTCCAGGATCAGATGGATTCACAGCTGAATTCTACCAGAGGTACAAAAAGGAGCTGGTACCATTCCTTCTGAAACTATTCCAATCAATAGAAAAAGAGGGAATCCTCCCTAACTCATTTTATGAGGCCAGCATCATCCTGATACCAAAGCCTGGCAGA
>NW_016810097.1:51777-108992 GCF_001698545.2 Rhinopithecus bieti | reverse complement strand
TAATTAAACTAAAGAGCTTCTGCACAGCAAAAGAAACTACCATCAGAGTGAACAGGCAATCTACAGAATGGGAGAACATTTTTGCAATCTACCTATCTGACAAAGGGCTAATATCCAGAATCTACAAAGAACTTAAACAAATTTACAAGAAAAAATCAACCCCATCAAAAAATGGGCAAAGGATATGAACAGACATTTCTCAAAAGAAGACATTTATGCAGCCAACAGACACATGAAAAAATGCTCTCCATCACTGGTCATCAGAGAAATGCAAATCAAAACCACAATGAGATACCATCTCATGCCAGTTAGAATGGTGATTATTAAAAAGTCAGAAAATAACAGATGCTGGAGAGGATGTAGAGATATTGGAAAGCTTTTACACTGTTGGGGAATTGTAAATTAGTTCAACCATTGTGGAAGACAGTGTGACGATTCCTCAAGAATCTAGATCTAGAAATACCATTTGACCCAGCTATCCCATTACTGGGTATATACCCAAAGGATTATAAATCATGCTACTATAAAGACACATGCACACGTATGTTTATTGCAGCACTACTCACAATAGCAAAGACTTGGAACCAACCCAAATGTCCATCAATGATACACTAGATTAAGAAAATGTGGCACATATACACCATGGAATACTATACAGCCATAAAAAAGGATGAGTTCATGTCCTTTACAGGGACATGGATGAAGCTGGAAACCGTCATTCTCAGCAAACTATCACAAGGACAGAAAATCAAACACTGCATGTTCTCACTCATAGGTGGGAACTGAACAATGAGATCACTTGGACACAGGATGGGGAACATCACACACTGGGGTGTATTGTCGGATTGGGGGAGAGGGGAGGGATAGCATTAGGAGAAATACCTAATGTAAATGATGAGTTCATGTGTGCATTAAACCAACATGGCACTTGTATACCTATGTAACAAACCTGCACATTGTGCACATGTACCCTAGAACTTAAAGTATAATAATAAAAAAAAAAAAAAGGAAAAGAAAAAAAGAAGTGCTTTTTGCCTCCCACCATTATTCTGAGGCCTCCCAGGCCATGTGGAACTGTAAGTCCAATTAAACCTCTTTTGCTCCCAGTTCCAGGTATGTCTTTATCAGCAGCATGAGAACAAACTAATACAGTAAATTGGTACCAGTAGAGTGGGGTGTTGCTTAAAAGATACCTGAAAATGTGGAGGCTACTTTGGAACTGGGTAACAGGCAAAGGTTAGAACAGTTTGAAGGGCTCAGAAGAAGACAGGAACATGTGAGAAAGTTTGGAATTTCCTAGAGACTTATTGAATGTCTTTGACAAGAATGCTGACAGGGATATGAACAATAAGGTCCAGGCTGAGGTAGTCTCAGATGGAGATGAGGAACCTGTTGGGAACTGGAGCAAAGGTGACACTTGTTATGTTTTAGCAAAGAGACTGGTGGCATTTTGCCCCTGGCCTAGAGATTTGTGAAACTGTGACAGAGATAATTTAGGGTATCTGGCAGAATAAATTTCTAAGCAGCAAAGCATTCAAAATGTGACTCTGGTGCTGTTAAAAGCATTCTGTTTTATAAGGGAAACAGAGCATAAACATTCAGAAAATTTGTAGCCTGACAATGCAGCAGAAAAGAAAAAAACCATTTTTTGAGGAGGAATTCAAGCTGATTGCAGAAATTTGCATAAGAAGCAAGGAGCCTAATGTTCATCCCCAAGACCATGGAGAAAATGTCTCCAGGCAAATCAGAGACCTTCATAGCAGCCCCTCCCATCACAGGCCAGAAGACCCAGGAGGAAAAAGTGGTTTCATGGGCTGGGCCCAGTGTCTCCGTACTGTGTGCAGCCTAGGAACTTGGAGCCCTGAGTCCCAGCCACTCCAGCCATGGCTGAAAGGGGTCAACACAGAGGAGCTGAGGCTGTGGCTTCAGAGGATGGAAGCCCCAAGCCTTGGCAGCCTCCACGTGGTGTTGAACCTCTGGGTGCACAGAAGTCAAAAACTAAGGTTTGGCAACCTCCGCCTAGATTTCAGAAGATGTATGGAAATGCCTGGCTCAGGCAAAAGTTTGCTGCAAGGGTGGGGCCCTCATGGAGAACCTCTGCTAGGGCAGTGCAGAAGGGAAATGTGAGGTTGGAGCCCTTACACAGAGTCCTTACTGAGGCACTATCTAGTGGAGTTGTGAGAAGAAGCCACCATCCTCCAGATCCCAGAATGGCAGATCCACTGACAGTTTATACCAAGCGCCTGGAAAAGCTGCAGACACTCACTGTCAGCCCATGAAAGCAACCAGGAGGGAGGCTGCAACCCTGCAAACCACAGAGGCAGAGCTGCCCAAGACCATGGGAACCCACCTCTGGCATCAGTGTGACCTGCATGTGAGACCTGGAGTCAAAGGAGATTATTTTGGAGCTTCAAAATTTGACTGGATTTCAGACTTGCTTGGACCCTGTAACCTCTATGTTTTGGCCAATTTGTCCCATTTGGAATGGCTGTATTTACCCAATTCCTGTACCTCCATTGTATCTAGGAAGTAACTAGCTTGCTTTTGATTTTACAGGCTCATAAGTGGAAGGGACTTGCCTTGTCTCAGATGAGACTCTGAACTGTAGACTTTTGGGTTAATGCTGAAATGAGTGATGACTTTGGGCTACTGTTAGGAAAGCATGATTGGTTTTGAAATGTGAGGACATGAGATCTGGAGGGGCCAGGGATGGAATGATATGGTTTGACTGTGTCCCCAACCAAATCTCAGCTTGAATTGTCTCTCTCAGAATTCCCACGTGTTATGGGAGGGACCAAGGGGGAGGTAATTGAATCATGGGGGCCAGACTTTCGGATGCTACTCTCATGATAGTGAATAAGTCTCACGAGATCTGATGGGTTTCTCAGGGATTTTCGCTTTTGCTTTCTCCTCATTTTTCTATCTTGCCATCACCATGTAAAAAGTGCCTTTCACCTCCCACCATGATTCTGAGACCTCCCCAGCGATGTGGAACTGTAAGTCCAATTAAACTTCTTTTTCTTCCCAGTTTCAGGTATGTCTTTATTAGTAATGTGAGAATGAACTAATACAGTACCCATAACAATTACAAATATTTTTAAACAAAAAATAACTAAAAGTATGCCCTCAATAGGACATTTTTAAGAAATGTCATGAGACCTCAATGAAGGTATACTGTTTTCAAATCATCTAGAAAGTTTTAGGACACTTCTGTAAGAGTCTTGAGTGATATATCACTTCAGCATTTAGCTCTCCAGATATCTGCCTGTTATCTGTATGCACCCAGCCTTCTTTAGGAAAATTTTGACTTCACCCTCACCAGTAAACAGAACTCAGCACTGCACAAGACAACAGTAAGAAATCAGATGTTATTAAAATGTTTTAAGAAGATAAGGAGAAAAGATTTACATTAGTCACATTCACTGGTTGTCTAGTGGTTAGGAAAAAAAATACATTACTCACATACTTCCATAATCTTCATAGAAATTGGAGATTCAAAAAACACAGACTAAAATAGTATTTAAACTCTTCCCAGCCAACAAAAAGTCTAGAAGTGCTACATAAAACATAACCATCCTTAGACTGTTTTTTTTTTCTTTTCTTTCTTTCTTTGTTTTAATTTAACTTTACAGGAAAGAGAAATCCCTAGGTGCTAGAAGATAAAAAGAAGCTAAATATTAGAGTAGCATGAGTTTGCTCTGAATTAGACTTCCCTGAAGGATAGTTGTAGAGGTTGGCAGTTAAGAGTTGAGGTTTGTTTGGGATTTTTTTTATCAATTTTATTGATTAATAATTACATACAATAAAATGTACCCATTTTAAGTGTGTGTTTCCATGAGTTTTAGCAAATTATACACATACACACCCTTGAAACTATCACAATAATTGAAATATAGAATACTTCTCTTACCCCAAAAGATTCCCTTGTTTCCATTTGCAGTCAAGCCTTCTGAACCCCCAACCCCAGATAACCATTTATCTACTTTTTGCCACTGTGGAAGGGATTTCTCTGTTCTAGGATTTCAGGTCAATCGAATAATATGGTATGTAATCGTTGAAAATAAAACTTTTCACTCTGCATGTTTTATGACTCATCTATGTTTTGCATGGGTCAGTAGTTTATTACTTTTTATGGTGGAGTAATATTCCATTATATGGATAAACCATAGTTTCTTTATGCATTTACCTGTTGATGGACATTTGAATTATATCCAGTTTGCAACTAATATGTATAAAACTGCTATGAACATTTGTGTAAAAATCTTTCTTTGGGCAAATGATTTCTTGTCTCTTGAGTAAATACCTAAGAAGTATAATTTCTTTGTCATATGTTTTGCATTCTAAGAAATGAAACTTTTTCAAAAATATTTAGACCATTTTATACTCCCAATAGCAACATTTGTGTGCTACACAACCTTTTCAACACTTACTATTGATAATGCTGTTAAATTTAGTCATTCTAGTAGGCATCCAAATGGAATCCTATTGTGACTTGACTTTGTGTTTTTGTTCTGACTCATGTTTAGCATCTTTAGATGTGCTTATTGACATTCACATATCTTCTTTGTATCTATTCACATTTTTCCTGAGTTGTCTATCTTATTATTATCAAGTTGTAGAGTTTGTTATATGCTCTGGATAGAAGTCCAGTGTGAAATATCTATATTGTTAATCATTTCTCTCAGCCTGTGGTTTGCATTTCCATTTTTGTCAGCTTGATCTATTAAACCAGGTTAAATTAAAAGGGGTTACTTATATGGTGGACCACAGGGCTTTATGATGTTTTTAAAATCTCAAGGAGAATAGGGTCAATAGAGGTATTTTATTTACGAAGCAGTAAATCTGAGGTAGTCCTATAAGGAACTAGATAGCCAGGCTTCATTAGATGTCTGATTTTCTAGTGCAGTGCTTCCAGAGCTCAAATGTACATATAAACACTTGGAGATATGGTCAGCATATAGATTCTGATTTAGAAGGTCTGGAGTAGGGCCTCATATTCTACATTCCTAACAAGCTCCCAGATGATGCTGATGCTGCTGGTCCAGGGGCCATGCTTCAAGTAATAAGGGTCTAGTTTAGCCAGACCAGTTTCAAAACCAATAATACACAAGCATTTATTCCTTTATTTATACCAGAATGTTTGAGGACTAAACACAAAATTGTTGGATCTGTCTGTGAACATTATCACGAGACATTTCAAATACCCCAACCCAATCATGCTATACATGGATTGGTTACAAAATATAATTACCCCTTTACTTTCCATATTTTTCCATCTACAAACTAGTGTTTGTTTATTTTTATTAGATTTTATTTTTTAGAGCGGCTTTGGGTTCAAAAAAAATTGAATAGAAGTTAATGAGATTTCCCACATATCCCTTGCAAGCTAACATTTTTTAAATCATAAAGACAATTTGGGCAATTTAGGACATCACATAAATATCACTTTAGATTCAACTGAGGGCCCCAAAGGGCTCTATTCCAGCAACTCACATTTAAGAAGGCTTAACACAACACTTGAAGAGCGTAAAATGACCAGGCAAGAATGCTTGATAGCAGCCTGTGTCAAAAGGATCATCCTCAATGAGCAGCACTTGATAAATTTCTATTAAATAAAATCACATTCCAGCCTGAATGGCTCAGAAAGTCATTCTGCCATCATTTTAACACTTAGCAAAGCAAGACTCCTTGTGTCTGTGTTTTGGAATATACATCCAACTGACCAGACGTGGTCATGGGCAAAAGGCAATATATCTCTGATTAATTTGTGGAAAAGAATTAAAACGTGTACAAGAGGCCTAAATAGAGATTTCTCAAAAGAACATATACAAACGGGGCCGGGCATGGTGGCTCTTACCTATAATCCCAGCACTTTGAAAACCCAAGGTGGGAGGATTTCTTGAGCCCAGGAGCTTGAGACCAGCCTGGACCCCACAGGACACCACAGCAAGACCTTTCCTCTGCAAATAACAATAAATAGCCAGGCATGCTTGCACAAGTATATAGTCCCAGCTACTTGGGAGGCTGAGGTGGGAGGATTGCTGGAACCTGGCAAGTCGAGGCTGCAATGAGCCATGACGGCATCATTACACCTGCCTAGGCACCAGAGCAAGACCTTGTCACACACACACACACACACACACACACACATACACACACACATCTACAAATGGCCAATAGGTACATGAAAACAAAATGCTCAGTATCACTAATCATCAGGGAAATACAAATTAAAACCACAGTGTGATATCATCTCACCCCAGTTAGGAATGCTATTACCAAAAAAACAAAAAAATAACAAACGCTGGTGAGGATGCAGAGATAAGGGAATGTTCATACACTGTTGGTGGAATATAAACTAGTACAGCCATTATGGAAGACAGTATGGAGTTTCCATGTAGAACTACCATGTGATCCAGCAATCTCACCGCTGGATGTATTTCCAAAAGAAAAGAAATCAGTATGTCAAAGAGATATCTGCACCCCATGTTTATTGCAGCACTCTTCATAATAACCAAGTATGAAATTAACCTAAGTATCCATCAATAGATGAAGGAATAAAGAAAATGTGGTATACATTGACAATGGAATATTATTCAACCATAAAAAGAATAAAATCCTGTCATTTGCAGCACATGGATAAAACTGGAAGTCATATCGTAAATGAAGTAAGCCAGGCACAGAAAGACAAATATTGCATGTTTTCACTCATAAGTGTGAGTTACCTCACTCACATGGAGGTGGAGAGTAGAATAGTGGTTACCAGAGGCTGAGAAGGGCAAGTGAGGACGACAATGGAAATAAATTGGTTAATGGGGATAAAAATTACATTTAGATAGAAGAAATAAGTTTTAGTATTCAATGGCACAGCAGAGAAATTAGTTAACAATAATTTGTTGTATATTTCAAAATAGCTAGAACAGAAGAATTGCAATGTTCTCAACACAAAGATAAAGGCTTGAGGTGATGGATATCCCAATTACCCTGATTTGAGTATTACACATTGTATGCATATATCAAAACATCAAAATATATTCCAAAAATATATACAGCTATGATATATCAATTAAAATTTTTTAAAAATTATAAAAAAAAGAGATGGGAATTATATTGTGCCAGCTACCTTGAAGTGTAATAGAGATGGATTTTTCAGAACTAACTAAAGAAATTCTCCTTAGGAAATTAAAATGCATAAATTTTCAGTTTCCTGAAAGCAGCTTAGCCACATTAAGTCATTTTTTATAAATAACCAATACCAAAGATTTTCTAGAACCCACCCCCAAAACTCATTTTCTGTCATGTCAATTCCAGTACTACCCTTATTAGTGAAGACTGCTAATTGCCTAGCAAAATCTGTTACCCTGTTCTTCTACAGTAATAAAATGTCAGCAATGGCTGTCCAACTAACACTGTATTTCCTCACCACCCTTAAAGTTAAGTGTAGCTATATGACTGTTGTCACCAATTTAAGATGAACAGAAAAAGTACAATGTTCAACTTACTTTCACTTACTTATGAGAAAAACTTAGTTGGAAGTGCCACTTCTTCTTATTCTACTGTGCTTGAGATTCAACTTGACCAGGCAAATGAAAACAAGACCTTAGGATGTGGAAGAATCACAAGATGCAAGAGACCTATGTCCATGAATGACTGTGTGGAGCTGAGCTGTCCTTGCCTAGACCAGTCTCTTCAAAACTCCTGTGAGACTTAAATTATTTAAATGACATTCTTCTTTAAACCACAATGTTTTGTGACCCCTGTGTTATACCAGCTTTGCCTATATGTTAAGTACTGCCACCAACTTCAGAAGAAGCTGTCAAAATAAGTCTTTCTAAGTTAACTGATGAAACAATTTCAAACCTTGCTATGGAAACTATGCAAACCACCCATTAGAATTTACTGTATTTTCCATAATAAAAGAGTTACATCTATGAGCAAAACTATTTAAAGGAAGTTGGAAAAGTTAGCCATTTATATCACGGTTAAGCCACGGTGCTTTAAGTAATAAGAGAAAGATATTTAAAGGCAAAAAAATTTTAAAAGGAATTAGAGAAGATACCCATTTATATCACTATTCATCATTTTTATTTCCCATTATTCAGTAAAAGAAATGTGATGTAAAGGGAAAAATTCTTTGTATAAGTTATCAAAGCTAACTGTTTCCAAAATCAAAATGAAATATGACTCATCCCATTGGTGTTGACGCACAGCTTATACACTAAGAAGTATGTCATTGGCATATTTCATTAGGCAGTGTCTCCTAGCACATTCTCCTCTTTCCATGGCTCCCTGGATTAAGGAGAACAGCACAAGTTTGTTGTAAGATGGATCTCCATTTGAACATTGGATCTAGCAATTACAAGCTGTTACTTTATTTATCCACCTAATGCATCATATACAATGTTACGCACTAAGGATACAAAGATGAATATAAGTCTGTTCCTACACTCAAGGAACCCACGGCCTGGAGTGAGTTGTAGACAGATTATTACATACAAAATGAGCTATGACATGACAGAAGAAAACAGGAAAAGAGAAGCCAAATGGGCATTTCAGCCATTTAAGATGTCAGAGACCTATTCTGTCTTCTAGCCCTAAAACCCCAGTTTCTACTCCATATATACTGGTCATACTGAAAGGACTTGAATTTAGGGCTATGCTGCCTCTAAAGGGATTTTGTAACTTTAAATGAGCTGCTACTTTAAGTCACAGTTTCCGCATTATTAAAATGGGGAAACCAACATTTTGCTGATAAGATTGTTTATGAAATAAAATGTATAAAGTGCCTGGCATGTATAATGACTTAACAACTTACAGTTCTTTTCCTTTGTCTTACACTTCCAACAGTGATGTCACTCCTATATTTTACCCTTAGAAATGTTTTAATGTATCATTAGATTTATTTAATTTCGGCCACTTTTACTATCCTCTATAAATACTGCTGTCCATACTTCTATTTTAGACTTATAATTCTCTTGGTGGGTAATATATGTCCGTGTTAGTTTATTAGCTTTCTATAAGTAATAGTGTTTCCATATAATCACCGCTATAATTTCGCTTTCATCAGTGTCAATGGAAGTTATTATTGCACCAGTTTTCTCCACGTAGACCGCAGACTAGATGATTTCATCAAAAGAGTCAGACACAAGGAAATGATCTATATTATAAGCTGAACAAAAGTCACAAGATCTCAACCATGCTAGCTGGAAAATTGCAATAAAATCATCATCTACCTCAAGTCATTGAGTGGAGAATACGAACTTATTGAGGAAGAACTAATTTCTTTTTGGCAGAGTCTCACTCTGTCACCCAGATGGGAGTGCAGTAGAACAACATGGTTCACTGCAGGATCAAACTCTTGGGCTCAGGGATAGCTCCCAGCTCAGCCTCCTGAGTAAGCTGGGACTATCTGGTGTGAGCATCACATTGGAATAATGTTAAATATATCATCATATAATAACGATATATTTATTTAGAGATGGGGTTCTCACTATGTTAGCCCAAGGGCTGCGTTTCACTTTTTTTTTTGGCGCTCAAAGCTATCCTTCCCCTGCATTGTCAGCCCAAAGGCTGAGATTGATGGCATGGAGCCACGCCTACGCAGGCCAAGAAAAATTAAATTTTAAATTACGCCCCATGGGTAAGAGGATCAGCATGTGAGTACCCCACAGCATATGGAAGAAGCTCCAGTCAGGCAGAAATAAACATGATGACTGATACAAAAATGATTTAATGCGCATAGAGCCGAAAAGCTAAAAGTGAACTGCCCGTAAGAAGCCTCTACAGACCAAAAGTATATGGCAGGACCCCCGCTACACACAAACACAGATAGCATATAGCTATTAAGATAACTCCCTTTAAAGAAACTCCAGCATCTATAAAATATAGAAGATATTATCGTCATCGAAAATGTCAGGTTGTGCTGACAAATAGGTAGGTGACTTCTACCTTCTGCGATGTTATAGGACATAAGCTTGCTGAGAAGGTAATAGAGATTACCTTGCTCGATGTTATAGAATAGCTTGCTGAGGATAACCCCAGAATACCATTCAGAAAACTGAATATGATACTTCTCTAACTGCTATTCTGAAAGTATCACGAGAGCTACCAAAGCAACTAGGACTTGAGAGCATCAGCGATACCGGAGAAGTAAGCCAAGGCAGCACTACCCACTTTTACTTCAGGCCATTTGCAATTCTTTGCATGGCGTGCAGAACGCTAGAAAGAGAACTACAAAAGCAGAGGCTTCTGGCAAACTCATGGATGAAAGAGAGCAAAAATTCAGCCTTGCAGCATCTAATGCCGGCCATAATTAAGATGGTCAAAATCCTGAAGAGAAAGGAGATGGAAGAGAAGTCTAACAATGGTGGTTTTAAGTCAAGGCCAGTTGTTGAATATTTTAGCCTGCATAAGCAAAAAACTCCTAAGAAGCTACAATACAAAGACGTTGACAAGAAAAGAATTTGGGGCAATCTCAAGAGTGCTGAAGAACAGAAAATTAGAATTGCAACGAACCAGCATAAAGTATCCAGATAAAGTATAAGATTCCAGTAAATACTTCATCTGGACTCTCAGCAGGACCTTAAAATGGCCATACCCCAGGGACAGGGAGAAATCCATGTTACAGAGCTTTACAAGAAGTGCATCCTTAACTGAGTGCCATTGAAGTCAGTTCCTCACAGAATTAATGAAACCTGTACCTATTCCACCTGCCTCTCTATTGTGTCTGCCTTACACCAGACAACAGTGTAAACCCTATTTAGAGAAAAATTGCATCCTCAAGAGCTTCTATAATTTTCACACATAATGGTCATCATTAAATAAAAAATGACCAGGAATATCTAGAAAAAAATAAAACCACAAAGGACCCATTTATTGGGATTATCTAACACAGAGTTTAAAATTACTGTGTTTAACAAAACAGATGATTAAATTATTAAAGAACCAAAATCCATGAAAAATAATTAAAGCTTCTAGAACTGATAAATGCATCAATTCAAATTAAGAACTCAGCATCTGTAAAAGCAGATTAGATACAGCAGAAGAGATAATTTGTGAAGTGAAAAATGTGTCCGGATAAAGCACCAAGGATAAAAGGATAGAAAGAGGAAAATGAGCGCAAGATCCACATGGAACACAACAAAACGTCTACTAAGTAATTAGAGCCCCAAAGATGGAGGAGAATGGGAATGTGAGTGTAGCAATATTTAAACAGGCAATGGCTGAGAATTTCCCAAAACTGGTGATAAACATGAAGCCATAGACTGAAGAACCATTGCAAACCCCAAACAAAATAAATCTATAGAGACCCATATATAGGCCCACCACAGTAAAACTACTAAAAAACAAATAGAAAGAAAACTATTTAAAAGCCAGGCAAGGCTGGGTGAGGTGGATATCATGCATGCAATCCCAGCACTTTGGGAGGCCAAGGCAGGAGGATCACGTGAGCCCAGGAGTTCAAGACCAGTCTGGGCAATATAAGGAGACCACATCTCTACTTTAAAAATTTTTTTAATAAAATAAAATAAAAGTCAGGCAAACATCCAACCATTCTGCAACATATTCTGATGATGAGGCTGTGGAAAAACAATTGTTCTTATACATTGCCTATGAGAATTCAAAATGGTACAACTTTTATGAAGGGGAATTTCGTGATATCTAAGAAAATTACATGGACTCCTGGAATCTAACCCAAAAATATAGTGAAAAACATTACAAAAGACAAGGGAGGGACGGAGGGAGGAAAGGAGGAAGAGAGAAAAGAAGGTAGAAAAGAAGAAGGCAGGAAGGCAGGAAGGAAGGAAAGAAAAGAAAAGAAAAGAAAAGAAAAGAAAAGAAAAGAAAAGAAAAGAAAAGAAAAGAAAAGAAAAGAAAAGAAAAGAAAAGAAAAGAAAAGAAAGAGGGAAGTCTATTAGGAGATTTAAAAGATACCTCAACCAATCCAAACAATAGACTTATTTGACCTCATATTCAAACCAAAAGATAATCAAACACGCACATGAACTCACACATGTTGAATATCTGTTGAGAATGTTAAATATATGTGTGTGGATTTCATTTTTTTTTTTGCTGTTTTCAAATAATTTAAATAATTGAATATTGGATCATATTAAGGAATTCTTATTTTTTAGGCATGATGATAGTATTGTGATTATGTCTTTTTTTAAAGATAAAATGAGCTCTTAGTAAGTAGAGATACATACTGAAATATTAAATAAGTTGAGGAGAAATTGCTTCACAATAATAAGTAGGTGGGAATAGAGATTAAAGAAGACTAAGCACAAATTCATAATTTTTTAAGCTGAATGTTCGATAAATGAGGTTCCTTATAATATTTTGTAAAACTTCACAGTTGCTTGAAATTTTCCACAACAAATTACTTTGGATAAAAGCAACCATGAAAAAAAGGCATACTACCTTCAAAGTAGAAAATAAGACTGAAAGCAAAAAGACAATCATAAAATCTTAAATGTGCTGAAAGAATGTAACTTCCAACACAGAATTCTAAACCCAGTGAAATATCCTTCAAAAGTGAAATAAAAAATCAAAAACAAAAAGTCTATTGTCAGCACATTCATGCTTCATGCAAAAGAGTTTTTTAGACAGAAAGAAAATGACTTCATTGTTCTACATACTTGCCAGCAAAACAAAAAAGAAAATTATTCCAGATGGAAACATAAAATTAAAAGAAAAATAAAGAATAAATGAAAGAGTAAATATATGAGTAAATGGACTGAACAAAAGGATAATTATAACCATTTGTTTGTTTGTTTGTTTGTTTGTTTGTTTGTTTGTGTGTGTGTTTTGAGACATGGTCTAACTTTGTCACCTACGCTGAAGTGCAGTGAAGGGATCATGGCTCACTGCAGCCTCAACCTCCTGGGTTCAGTCAATCCTCCCCAGTTCAGCCTCCCAAGTAGCTGGGACTACAGGCATGGGCCACCATGCCTGGCTAATTTTTTTATTTTTTGTGACCCATGGTCTCACCAGGCTGGTTTTAAACTTCTGACCTCAAGGGATCTTCCCACCTCAGCTTCCCAAAGAATAACTTTATTTTAAAATTAAAATTGTAAATTTTTAAATGCATTACAAGAATAACACAAAAACAAATGAGTTACAGTCTTAATCCTAGCATTGTCAGGATAAGTGACAAAAGGTACTTATATAGAAATATGAGTAATCAAGGGACTTATGTTGATTTCTAGGTACTGCTAAATGTTAGCAAAATAAGGTCAATAACAAGCAATAAAAAAACCAGATGGGCAAAAGAAGAAAATGAAGGGGGAGACACAAAGAGAACAAATAAAATAAGATTGAAAAAGACGATGTATATTATAAAATACAAATTATCATTCAGTTACACTGAAAAGTAAATTGGACTAAAACTCCAATATAAGGCAATTGGTTAACCAAAAGGAAAAACAAAAGTTTTACTACATTTGTTTCAAGAAATTCCATTTAATAAAACACAGAAAGACTGCATTAAAAAGATGTAAAAATATATACCCAAAAAGACTAACCATAACAAGGAGAGAGTAGATAAAAATACCAAAATATTGTTTGTCCAATAAATTCAACTACTAAGATAAAAGGAACAAATTTTCAGAGATGACATATAAGCTTCCAGCCTTAAGCCCATTCCCAGCTGATACCATTGTGGAGGAAGAGAAAAAAAGTGTCCCTACTGAACTCTTCCTAATTTCAATTTTCATTTCAAAGTCAATGTTTAAATCACCCTAAAGTTGGGAGGTATTCAGTCAACATATATCTAGAAAAAATGCTGTACGCAAATATGAGCGGAAATTTGAGTAAAAACTCAATAAACAATAGGCAGTTCATAAAGCAACCTCTCAGCAAATGACAAAGGATGATATCAATCAGAATATATTTTATAAATGTAATCGATAAATCAATAACAAAGAAAAGAAAATCTCAAAATATTTGTAATTAAATATTATTATACTCTACATAACACATGAATAAAATATATATATAATAGAAATTATAAAACATATTTAACTAAATGATAATGAAAACACTGTTGCAGGGCTTTTCCTTAGTTCAGATAAAGACAGGGTTTTGCCCATCCCACAGCCACAAAATTTAGGCTCATAGATGGTTTAAAGGATGAGTAAAGCAGGGTTCTATTGGGTGAAAAGGGAAAAAAGGGAGGAAACAGGGACTCTCACAAGGCCTGAGTCTCTCTGCTAGAGCACTTCCTACCCAGCTGATTGAATCCCAGGTTCCACACAGGAAGAGGAGGGGCCAGGATCCTGCCCCCTGCAAAGGATGTGGATTTCTCTAGGCTCCACCCTAGTGGGCAGGCTGGTTGGAGTTTCTCCAGGGACCCCCTCCCACCTGCCACCTGGCTGTCTCAGTATGACATATAAAAACATATAGAATTCAGATAATTTTCTGTTGAGAGAAAAAGCTTCAGTTACAAATGCATAACTTGGAAAAGAAGAAAGTGAACTACTTGAGTATCCTCATAAAGTTGAAAAAGGGGGAGAGAGCAGAAAATCAAACTGAAAATAGAAAAAAGAAATAGTTAATATAAGAGCCAAAATAAACATATAGATATTAGAGAAAATAAAGTCAAACCTTGGTTAGTTCTTTGAAAAGATCAATGAAAGTCATAAGCATCTGGGGAAATTAATAAAGGAAATTGTGAAAGTGCAAATTACGGTAGTCAGGAATGAAACACACAGACTTTAAAAACTGAAGAGGCTATCATAAACAAATTGAGCCAAATAAATTTTAATTTTAATGAAGTAATAAAGTTCCTAGAAAAACACAATTTAAAAAATTTACATAGGAAGAAATAACAATATTTGAATAGCCTATATCCATAAAAGAAATTAATCTGATTATAAAAACATTCCCAAAATGTTTTCCCAAGATGGTGGATTAGAGGCTTTTAGCATGACTCAGTGCGTTGAAAGTAGCAAGATTACACATAAGAATCAATTATGTGAGCTTTCATGCAAGAAGGAAAATGGGAATGTACCAAAATCACAAAGGACAGCCTGGATCATAGGAAAGAGAACACAGGCAAACAGCTGCCATGACAGGTGTCCAACTGATAAAAGTGAATGAAGCCCTGGTATATGAGAGAGGAAGAGACTCTCACTCTGTGAGTCACCTTTCCACTGGGGGTCCAAGGCTGAGAGAGAACACTTTGTTTCTCCAAAGCCCTTTAGTTATCATGGGGAGAGACTTGGAGATGCTATGAGGGGAAATAAGTGGGAAAAACTGGAGATATTTTCCCAGACCCAGGACAGAGAACAGGACACCACTTTTAATCTAAGTGCACACAAACCAGCCATTCTTTGGCAACTGGGTCCCATGGCTGCACAGGCATTTTAGTCTTGAGCTGTAGATTGGAGAACCTGCCCTGGAGTAGAGTAGGGGGCCTCTATAACCAGAATTGTGGAATGCCCCCTTAGCAGTAGACACTGGAATTGTGTTCTCCCCCACGGAAGGCTTGGAGCAGGATATCTGCCACAGCTGTGATTTCTCCTAGGTGATGAGAATTGTAGCCTGAGCCAGTTTGGTGACCTGGAACTGGTCTGTATGTGTCATTGCTGAGTGCCTCAACCTACTCCCCTGAGATTGTGGTGCAGTAGGGCCCTCTCCACTCCACCCCCAGGCAGAACTCCAGGAATTTAGAGCACCCACATGCTTGGAAGAGCAACCTGAGTCATTCCACCCTTCCTGTGCATAGATTGTTGTGCAGTGGAGTCCTCTCTACTCCACAACCAGCAGATCTGCAAACATCAGGAGCATCCACTTACATAAACTAGCAGCCTGAGTCACCCTGCCCTTCCTATGTGGAGATCCTGGTGCAGGAGAGCACTCTCCATTCCACATCCAGGCAGATCTCCAGGCATCTGGAGCACCTGCTCACCAGGACTGGCAGCCTGATCCCCTCTACCCCTCCTGTGCAAAGATCTAGGTGCAGCAGGGGCCCACCTCTGCTCCATGCCCAGACAGATATCTATGCAATTGAAGCACCCACTCACTTGGATCAGCAGCCTCATCTGCCCCACCCTCTCTGTGCAGAGATTGTGGTTCAGCAGAGCTCTCTACCCTCCACACCCAGGCATATCTCCAGGCATCTGGAGCTCCGACTCTCCTAGATTAAGAGTTTAGCCTCCCCAACCCACACCACCTGCATCTCCTCAACCCACACCACCTGAGCAGAGTACTTTGGGCTGAGGATGATTCCTAGCTCCATGCCTAGGCACACCTCTGGGTGCTTGGTGGCTGCCCACTAGATTCTCCTTCAGTGCTAATGCTTGTGCCTGCAAGTGGGGGACCTGTAGGTGAGCCTACCCATTCCAGCCTGGCCCATCTTTCTCCCATCCAACCCCTGGGCTGAGCAGGGAGTTCAGACCACTATTCCCTCCATGGATCAGCCCATTGCCTGAAGCAACAGAGAGCTTCTCCCAGTAAACAAGGGTCAAGTATATACCCAACAAGTTGACCTATAAACTCTTACCTCTAAGCACCATTCACTGGCTTGTAGGTCAAACCACACAGCCCAATATAAAACCTGTGAACAGAAGTGCATAGTGCTATAGTAACAAAATCAAAGGACCCTACTCAGCATTCTCTACAGTCACACCCTCCTAGGAAGAGGGGAGGGGGAGGAGGGAGGAGGAGGGGGAAGAGGGGAGAGAAAAGGAAATTTTACAAACTAATATTATTATAGGGAAAGAAAGAAAAAGAAAACATTCTATCCATATGAAAATAGATTCAAGAATCAGAAGTGCCTATGTCTCCAGATGAGAAGGAACCAATGCAAGAATTTTGGCATAATGAAAAATCTGAATGTAGTGACACCACCAAAGGTTCACACTAGCTCTCCAGCAATGGTCCTTAACCAAAGGTGAATCCAGCATCATCATCCTCATAAAAAACCTGGCAAAGACACAGTGAAAAAAGAAAACTTCAGGCTAATATCCCTGATAAATATAGATGCAAAAACCTCAACAAAATACTAGCAAACTAAATCTGGCAGCACAGCAAAAAGTTAATTCACATTAATCAAATAGGCTTCATTTCTGGGATGCAAGGTTGGTTCAACATACCTGGATCAACAAATGTGATTCACCACTTAAACAGAATTTAAAACAAAAACCGTATGATCATCTCAATAGACATGGAAAAAGCCTCAGTAAAATGCAACATTCATTCATGGTAAGAACCCTCAACAAACTAGGCATCAAAGAAAGATACTTTAAAATAATGAAAGCCAGCTACGACAAACCCACAGCCACCATCATACTGAACAGAGAAAAGCTGGAAGTATTCCCCTTGAGAACTAGAACAAGAAAAGGATGCCAACTCTCCATTCCTATTCAACACAGCATTGGAAGCCCTTGTCAGAGCAATCAGGCAAGAGAGAGAAAAGCATCCAAATAGGAAAAGAAAATGTCAAACTACCTCCACTGACAATACGATTCTATACCTAGAAAACTCTAAAGACTCCACCAAATGGTTCCTGGGACTGATAAACAACTTCAGTAAAGTTTCAAAATGCAAAAATCAATGAACAAAAATCAGTAAGATTTCTATACACCAATAACATTCAAGCTGAGAGCCAAATCCAGAATGCAATCCCATTTACAATAGCCACAAAAAAAAAAAAAAAAAACCTAGGAATATGCCTAACCAAGGAGGAGAAAGATACCTGCAAGAATTACAAAATACTGCTAAAAGAAATCATAGACGAAACAAACAAATAGAAAAACGTTCCATGCTCATGGATTAGAAGAATCAGCATTGTTAAAAATGGCCACATGGCCCAATGCAATCTACAGATTCAATGCTATTCCTTTCAAACTACCATTGCAATTTTTCACAGAATTAGAAAAAAAAAATTTTAATTCATATGGAACCATAAAAAAGCCAAAGCAATCTGAAGCAAAAAGAATAAAGCCAGAGGCATCACATTACCTGACTTCAACCTGTACTATAAAACAAAATTGTTCATAGACCAATGGAACAGAATAGAGAACCCAGAAATGAAGCTGCATTCCCTACAGCCATGTGATCTTGGAGAAAGCTGACAAAAACAAGCAATGGGGAAAGGACTTTCTATTCAATAGGTGCTGGGGTAACTGCCTACCCATATGCCAAAGAATGAAACTGGACCCTTACCTTTCACCATGTATAAGAGTTAACTCAAAGTAAATTACATATTTAAATGTAAGACCTCGAACTGTAAGAATTCTAGAAGAAAACTTAGGAAATACCATTTTGAACATCAGGCTTGGGAAAAAATTTATAACTAAGCCCTCAAAAGCAACTGTAACAAAAACAAAAATTGGTAAGTGGGACCTAATTAAACTAAAGAGCTTCTGCATAGCAAAAGAAACCATCAACAGAGTAAACAGACAGCCTACAGAATGGGAGAAAATATTCACTAAATATGCATTCATCAAAGGTCTGCTATCCAGAATCTATAAGGAAATATAAACAATTCAACAAGAAAAAGACAAATCACCCCATTAAAAAGCAAGCAAGTCCAGGCGTGGTGGCTGATGCCTGTAATCCTAGCACTTTGGGAGGCTGAGGACGGCAGATTGCCAGAGCTCAGGAGTTCGGGACCAGCCTGGGCAACACGGTGAAACCCCATCTCTACTAAAATAGAAAAAATTTGCCAGGCATGGTGGTGTGCAACTGTAGTCTCAGCCACTCCAGAGGCCGAGGCAGGAGAATCAATTGAATCCAGAAGAGAGAGGTTGCAGCGAGCCAAGATCGTGCCACTGCACTCCAGCCTGGGCAACAGAGTGAGACTCCGTCTCAAAAAAAAAAGAAGACATACAGGCAACCAACAAAGATATTAAAAAGTATTCCACATCACTGATCTTCAGAGAAACGTGAATCAAAACTACAATGAGACAACATCTCTGACCAGTCAGAATGCTGTTATTTAAAAATAAAAAAATGACAAATGCTGGCAAAGCTGCAGAGAAAAGGAACATTTATACATTGTTCGTGGGAATGTAAATTAGTTCAGCCACTGTGGAAAGCAGTTTAAATATTTCTCAAAAAACTTAGAACTATTGTTCAAGCCTGCAATCTCATTACTGGGTATATATCCAAAAGAAAATAAACCATTCTACCAAAAAGACGTATGCACTCATATGTTCATCACAGCACTATTCGCAATAGCAGCAACATGGAATCAACCTAGGCGTCCATCAATGGCAGACTGGATAAAGAAAATGTAGTACATATATATTACAGAATACTACACAACCATTAAAAAAAAAAAAATTATGTCCTTTGCAGCAACATGGATGCAGCTGGAGGCCATTATCCTAAGCACATTAATGCAAGAACAGAAAACCAAATACTGTGTGTTCTCACTTTTAAGTGGGAGCTAGATATTGGGTACTCCTGGACATAAAGATGGCAACAATAGACACTGGGGACTACTAAAGAGGAGAAAGAGGGAATATGGAAAGGATTGAAAAACTAACTATTAGGTACTAGGCTCACTTCCTAGGTGACAGGATCAACTGTACCCCAAACTTCAGCATCACACAATATACCAGTATAACAAACCTGCACATGTATCCTCTAAATCTAAAAAAGTTGAAATTTAAAAAAAAAAAAACTTCCTGGCCCAGATATCCTTACTAGTGAATTCTTCTAAACATTTCAAAACGAAATAGCAATTTTACAAAACTCCCTCATATTCTAGTGGGAAAAAAACACATTTTCCAAATCATTTTTTTGAGTTCCGCAAATCTTAATACTGAAAAACCTGGCAAAGAAATTTTAAGACGGGAAAATGACTGGCTATCTCTCACATAATATAGATATAAAAATCCTAAATAAAGTATTACCAAATCAAACACAATAATATAAAATAGGTAACATATAACTATCAAGTTTTCATTTACTCTAACAAAACTGGAATAGTAATCTAGCCTGGTCTAATATGCAATAATCAGTCAATGTAATTCACTACTTAACAGAATAAAGGAGAAAATTGGTATATCAGCTCATAAATGCAAAAAAAAGCAACATCCATATGACAGGCAGAATAATGCCCCCCACCCCCCGGCCAATATGTTCGCATCCTAATCTCCAAAACCTGACATGACAAAAGGGACTTCGCAGATGCAAATAAGTTAAAGGCCTTGAGATGGGGAGAGCACCCTGGATTATCCAGCCTAATTATGTGGCTAATTAAAATAAGAATCTTTCCCCACCGTAGTTAGAGAGAGATGTGACTATGGGAGAATGGTGAGAGATTCAACATTGCTGGCTCTGAAGATGGAGGAGACAGGCAACAAGCCAAAGAATATTAGTGACCTGTCAAAGCTGGAAAAAAGACACAGATTCTTTCTTAGCGCCTCCAGATGGAATCCGTCTCTGTCAACACCTTGATTTTCAGTCCATGAGACCTGTGTCAGACTTTGTACCTGAAGAATTGTAGGATAATAAGTTCGTGTTGGCTTAATCCACTAAATCAGTATTAATTTCTTACAACAGTAACAGACCAAACAGGGAATAGCAATGAAATTCCTTAATTTGAGAGTGTTGTCAAGATTCATAAAAGGTGTTCTTTCATACCCTGAATATTCAAGAATTTGAGTCTATGAAACAAACTGATAATAGACAGATTAACAAGAGAAAAGGCATATAAAGGTATTAATATGGAAGCACACGGAATCACACGAAGTATAGAAACTCAAAGAAGCACCAGATAGCTGAAGCTTAAATACTGTCTCCACAGGGGAGAGGAAAGTGAGGGATGTAGGCAATTTTAGAGGAAGAGTAAATGATTTTTAGGGGAGATGAATGAGCTCAAAGTATAAACAATAGCCTGGGACAACGCTCCTCTGGGCTCTGGGTGTGGTGTCACCTTTCTTCCTGTAATATGCGTCAATTTCCCATGGTTAGTGAGACATCTGGGGAAGAGACTCACAACAGTTCAACGTCTTTTGGAGGATCTGGCCTTTAGGTAGATAAGCAAGGTTCAGAAAAAGGCCTTCCCTTCATTTGCTGCTCCCCCAGTACTCAGTGTAAAGTACAAAGTGGCACATTTCAGGATATTGTTTTCTGAGTATATCCACCCAAAATTCACAAGAGACCACATATTTAATGATGAAATGTTAAAAACCCTTTTTCCTTAGATTGGGGAATGAGACAAGGGGGCCTGCAAGAATTACTTTTATCCAACATTAGTACAGGAGTTCGTAGCCATAAGACAGGGTTAAAAAAAAAAAAAGCGGGGGGGGCGGAGAGGGCTCAGAATTTAAAAAAGAGAAACTGCAGTTATTCTCAGATAATCTAGAGACAAAATACTAGGATTAATAAGTGAATCCAAGGCTGAAAACACCTGAAAAATATACAAAGGGAGTTTCCAGGATGCTGGAAATATGTTGTTTTGTTTTCCAGTCTGCATGTGGGTGAGTTTATTTTGTGAAAATTCACCAAGCTCTCCATTACAATTTTTGCACTTTTGTATAGGTATGCTCATGCTTCAATAGAAAGATCTTTGAGAAAAAAAGACACATGGGAGCCTGCCTTCAATCGTGATTATGAGTGGACACTCTGAATCTTGACTTAGTCTTGGTTTTGTCTCTCCCATAACTAGGTGATATTATACAAGTTACTCAGCTTCTCAGCACTTCAGTATTCTTTACTACAGAATGAGGATGCTAGCATCCACCTTTGTGGAGAAGACTAAGAAAGTTAACACACATAAAGTGCACAATGAACACTCAATAAATATTAACTTTCATTCCATAGCCAAGAGATAATCCACAGGCCTAAAAAGTGGAAATCAAACTAGGCGAGCAGAGTTAATTGAAGAATCTGGAAGTGACTTTAAAATAAGTATAATTAGAAGCTTTCAGATCATAAGAACAGTAATTTATGAAGGAAATATAGATTTTTTTAAAAAATTAGTAGATTATAAAATCTTAAAATGAGAAGTATAATCATTAAAATAAAAAATTTAGCAAGCATGTTAAACAGTAAATTCATCAAAGGTGAAAAGAGACTTAGTAAATTTTAAAGAATAAACTGAATAAAAACCCAAAATAAACACATAAGAATAATATATAGAAACTACGAACAAAAGCCATGGAGGCTAGACTTAGATGCTCCAAATTACATCAAATCAGAACTCCTGAGAGAAAGGAGCAGAAAGGGGCAATGGCTGTTTCATTATGTTGGGATTTGGGGGATTTTTTTAGACAGGATCTTGCTCTGTCACTCAGTTTAGAGGATAGTAGAATGTTTATAGCTGACTGCAGCCTCATCTTCCCAGCTCAAGTGATCCTCCTACCTCAGTCTCCCAAGTATCTGTGACTACAAGCATGTACCACCATGCTAGTCTAAACTTTTTAAATTTTTAGTAGAGATGTGTTCTTGCTATGTTGCCCAGGATGGTCTCAAACTCCCGAGCTCAAGCGATCCTCCTTCCTCACCCCCCCAAAGTTCTGGGATTACAGGTGTCAGCCATCACACCTAGCCTATGCTGGGATTTTTGAATTGCTGACAAAAGACTTGGGTCCTTAAGATGAAGAAGGCACACTGGGTCCCAAGCAGTATAAATAAAAGTAAACTCACACCTAAACATCATTTTAAGGCTACAAAACATCAATAGTAAAAGAAAGCCTGACAAGGTACCAGAAACAAAGACTATTACCTAAAGTAGAAAGATGAACAGACTAACATCAATGAATCAATAACAATAAATGCTGTGGCATACTGGAGCCAGCCTGCACCAACTCACAAGAGCCGACTGAGAAATTTCCAGGAATTTTGTGAACCAGTCATTAAAATGTCAGTAGCTTAAAATCAGCCATGGTGGGAGCATTTATACCATAGAAATTGATAAATGCTACAAACCAGATTTCTTTCTCCAGCCTCCAGAAAATATTTACCAGCACGTCACTGAATAAATGCCAGACACAATAAAAATCTCTAAAACACTTGATGAAAAATAGCTCTCAACCTAGTATTCTATACCAAGCCAAAACATCCTTTGAGACTGAGAGGCAAAATAAAAACATTTCCAGCCTACCTGAAACTAAAACAATTTGAATCCACAGACCTATGCCAAACAAAATGCTGAAAGCTACATATACTTGGATAGGAAGAAAAATAAACCCCGAAGTAAGGAGTAAAGAAAATCAGCAAACTATATTCTTAAATATAAATCACTATTATCATTATTACTATTAACTGTAAAAAGTGTAAATAATTTATATTTAAAAGCAATGTAGAATCAAAATATTGGGCACCAATAACAAGGGAGAAAACAATCACGAGGGGATGTTGGAGGGATGTTTACTATGCTAAAACTTTTGTGTTGTTCAGAAAGGAGATGAATAAATTGATTACTTTTTAGACTTCATCATAAAAACATAGTTTACTATGTGTGAGGATGCACTGGTGATAGCCTAACACACAATGGGACCTTAATATCAAATTTCTACATCCATCACCAAGGGCATTATATTTTGTTTTCTTGAATTTGGAAAACAGTGCTGCAAAAATTAATCTAGGATTGAGCCCATTATGTTTTGCACAAGTACAAAAGGACTTAACACTTAATATTAATTATAGTCAAGAGAGACATGGAACTAATATTGAAAGGAGTTAGCCAGCTTGCTTTAGTCAGACAGTAAGGGAAGTGTTCTCGGAGAATCTCTGACCCAAACCACAAGTGCTTGCACCAGATGTTTTGTGTAGATAAGGGAACTTGCACATGGGGTTTGCCTGAACATCCCCACAGCAGACTAAGGGACCACACGTGCACTGGGGGGAGGGAGTGGAGCCACCAGGAATTCACGCCTTATACCCAGCGCCATCAGTTTTTACATAAAACCCCTGGTATTCAACTGTGAAGGAGACAACCAGAAGCCTGCTTTCAGGACCCTTCTCTTTGCTGAGAGCTTTCCTTTCACTTAATAAATTCTACTCCACTCCTTCTTTGAGTGTCCACCTGCCCACTTCTTCCTGGTCTGGCGACAAGAACCCAGACCTAGCTGAACTAAGGAGCAAAAAATCCTGCCTCAGTATTTAACATTATAGCCATCTGGACGTAAAATCTTGAAAACATGCAATCATGATCATTTTTATTCAGTTCCAACTGATTTTATTCTTCTGCTTGTCACGTCTACATCTCTATTATGGACTCACAAGATCCTATCATTCCTACAGACTTCTTAAAGCAAAACAATTCCTTATTAACATCATGGGTCTGATATTTTTTTCTTTACCAACCATGTTTTAAGTGATTCTATATGGGGTGGAATTTTTTCTCTTGACTGCTTCATTCCCGTTGTACCAGACTGACAACATGAATTCTCGTGGCCTCACTCTCAATTATTCTTTCTTGGGATTATACATTTAGTAATGCAGAGACTGAAAGGATATAAAGGAAATAGTGAGGAGTAGGAAGGGGGTAGAGGTGCTTCCAAGTGGATTTCCTTGTAAGTTTTTGTAACCCTCACACAGAAGATAAATTTGTCACAAGATACATCTTTGCTGACAAAGAAACTCAGGGTAACAGAAGGCAAATGATTTTGTTTTTGTTTGTTTGTTTTGTTTTGTTTTGTTTTTGAGACAGTCTCGCTCTTGCTCTGTCACTCAGGCTGGAGGGCAGTGGCACGATCTCTGCTCACTGCAAACTCCGCCTCCCAGGTTCAAGCGATTCTCCTGCCTCAGCCTCCTGAGTAACTGGGATTACAGGCATGAACCACTGCGCCTGGCGAATTTTTGTATTTTTAGTAGAGATGAGGTTTCACCATTGTTGCCAGGCTGTTCTCAAACTCCAAACCTCAAGTGATCCACCCATCTCAGCCTCCCAGAGCGCTAGGATTACAAGCGTAAGCCACCATTGTTCTGCAGTTACTCTGAGTTCTGATTTTCTCTTGGGAGGTTTCTTGTCCGTTGTATGAGGCCTTTAATGTAGAACATATTTAATATAAATAGACCTTGCCAAGTTCTCACTGAAGGCAACCGCTACTACCCTATTCTTGCCCCAGTCCAGCAGTTCCTTATGACCAGAAGGACCCAGTTTACCTGGGATACTCCTGGCTTATATCTGTTATCTGGCATAATTATTATTAGCACCTCCATAATTATTCATAGTACTCCAAAAGTGTCCTGATTTAGATAAACTATATGGTCACCTTCCTTATGAGCACTCAGTTATGCCTCTCCTGGATCAAATGTGGAGGGAAGGAGATTAATATTATGGAGTGTTTATTTTGACTGAGCACTGGGCTAGACACTGTGTAAGTAATTTCAGTACATCTTAGCACAACCCTAGGAGGGAGGCAATGTTTATTACCAACTAGAGATTAGGAAAGTAATGTTCACAGAGTATGAAGTGGGACCATGGGCATACAACTTGTGAATGGCTAATTAAGGACCAGAATCCAGGTCTAAAGTCAAAACCAGTGCTCTTCTTCTAGATTACCTTCCCAACAAAAAGAAACTGAATCAGAATATCACCATCTACTACTGTGAGATTTGAAAAGTTTGCCATTGCTCCCTATCAAAAGCCAAAGACACCAGACATTTACTGTAATGTATTTGGGCAGCCATCTGTGGAAAATTATCTGCAAAGATGACCACCCATAACTCCTGTAGCCCCATGCCATATCTCCTATCTGGAAGTGAAGTCTTTTTCCTTTCCCTTAAATCTGGGCTGGCACTGGGACTGGCTTTGACCAATGTACACAGCAAAAATGACACTGTGCCAGTTCCAGGTCTAGGCCTTAAGAAACCTGGCAACAGGCCACGCATGGCGGCTCATGCCTGTAATCCCAGCACTTTGGGAGGTCGAGGCGGGCGGATCACAAGGTCAGGAGTTCGAGACCAGCTTGCCAACATGATGAAACTCTGTCTCTACCAAAAATGCAAAAATTAGCTGGGCATGGTGGCAGACACCTGTAATCCCAGCTACTCAGGAGGCTGAGGTAGGAGAATTGCTTGAACTCAGGAGACAGAGGTTGCGGTGAGTCAACATCAAGCCACTGCACTCCAGCCTGGGCGACAAAACAAGATTCCGTCTCAGGGAGTAAAGAAAAAAAAAAAAAAAAAAAAACTGGCCAACTCCTTCTTCTGCGTTGTTTACCTGCCCTACCCACAAGTAAAGAGCCTCAGCTTGGGCAACACAGGGTGAGACTCCATCTCTACCAAAAACAAAAAAATTTCAGCTTAGCCAAGTGTGTCCATGTGTCTCAGCTATTGGGAAGCTAAGGAGGGAGGATCACTTGATCCCAGAAGGTCAAGGCTTCAGTGCACTGTGATTGCACCACTACACTCCAGCCTAGGTGTCAGAGCATGAGTTTGTCTCAAAAAAAAAAAAAAAAAAAAAAAAAAAAAAAAAAAAAAAAAACCCTGGGATATCCTAATAGAAAGAAGGGTTGCATGAATAGAAATGCCAGGTGGAGATGGATTAAAGCAACCCAGAGGACAGGAGGGAACACCACAACCTGGTATGTGAGACCATCTTAGACGTTACAGCCTCTCCCAACCCTCAGATGAACAGTGCTGCATGAGTGAGCTTCGTCAATATGGGGAGCCAAGCTAACTCTGCTGGGTACTGCCCAGATTTCCTGACCCACAGAATTGTGAATAATCAATGGGTGTTGTTTTAAGACACTGAACTTTGGAGAGGTTAGTAATACGGCAATAGTTAACTGATGCACTATCTTTTTCCCTACTCCTTTATCTCTACCACACTCATCTCTCTGGGTCTTTTGGAAAGCCAGGAAATGATGCCCAGGTAGGAAATACTGCCTTGGAGCCCGAACAGGCCAGCAGGCTTGTTTCCTCCTCCTGTCAACATTTCCCATGCCAGCCTTGCCCCATTCCCATTTTGCTTTGCCTCACATGAAATTATAGAAATTTCCCCATTTCTCTTTTATTATATCTACACCTCTGTCCTGTAATTCCAAGGCCACTACCATGCCCACTTTAGATCTTCCCTCAGACTCTAAAACTACACTTTTCGCGCTGGCAGTGATGGCTCATGCTTGTAATCCCACCAGTTTAGGAGGTCAAGGAGGGAGGATTACTTAAGCCCAAGAGTTCAAAACCGTCCTGGGCAACATAATGAGATCTTGCCTCTATTTTTTAAAAAAAATGTTAAATAAACAAATTAAATTAATAAAACTACAATTTTCCTATGGCTATTCTTGAGTGTGAGGAAGATCTGTAAATGTGTTTGTGTGTGGGTGTGCATGTGTGTATGTGTATGTATCAGTGCACATGTACTCATTTTTATATTCCCTAAATCTCAACAAAGTCAAAATTACACTTAATTCTACATGTGTTTGAGTCATACAACATACATGGATGTCTAATCTCTTTATGTAAGTTTCCCAGTGCCAACTAATAATGCATCAATTTCCAACAAAAAGTCCCTGTAACTCTCTAAAAAGATTCATTAATCTAATTTTATTCATTCACTAGTCACAATATGAATACGCTGTTTTGACCTGAAGAGCTTATTTCATGTTTTTAAGAGATTTAAACTGTTTCCAAGGACAACCAGAAAATCCGCTTGACACCTCAGACAATAAAACCTTAGCGTTCATCCATATCATGAGCCAAGCAGAGAGCTGGGAGGTTTATGACATTGTAATCATTGATAATTTTGGTTGTGCTGATGAGAAAACTTTTTAATGTGAGGAACTTGGAGAGGGTTCCAAGGAAAGCTGCCAAGGTAATTAAAGCAGCCTTGTAAATTGGTTTGAAGAACATGCCAGGCTGATAAAACAGCCATCAGCCTATATGACCCTCCCCTCCCCTGGCCAACCCAATCTATTCATCAGATAACCTCAGCTTAATTGAAATTGACAACACAATGATGACAAATATGTGCCATGGCTTAAGCAGCACATACTACCTTATAATCCTTTACAGAATGTGGCAATAAATAATGAAACTGGTCACTTATACCCTGCTGACTTTCTGAAAGCGTTTTAGGCAGCTTACATTTAAAAATGCCATGAGAAGAATGTGTAAAATTAACACAAGGTAATAGCCAGGCTCAGCCATTTCAAAATGTATATGGAAACTAATGAAGGAGTAGAAATTAAGCCAAAATCATGCTAACTGAGGAAATTTAGGACATATGAATATAAATATAGTCCTTACAATATAGAATGGAGGAAAGGTGGTAGGAGGGGAGGGAAAAGCACACTCGTAGTGAAGTGTAGGGAATAGATGAAAGGAAAAGAAAGTAGAGGGAGAGTACCAACATATACTTGATTACAGTCTACACACAGTGAACTGTTCTAGGACTTCTAGTGTCTCATTTAATCTTCACAGTAATTGATGAGAAAATTGAGACTCAGATCCTGGGTAACTTGCCCGAAGTCTCGCCTCCATAAAGTGATGGAAGAGCATGCCCAACCTAAAGCCATTTGACTCCAAATCCAATATTCTTTGTGCTCAAAAATTCTCATTCAAGAAGAGATTTATTTAAGGACACTGAGCAACAGAATAAATTGTGTTATGCAAAGTCATTCTTTCACCCATGCAAGAGTGTTCCTTATGGGCCTGTTTTCAGAAGACAGGTATGTTGTACTGTTGAGGCATTTGTATACGATGGTTAAGGGCACAAGCTCTTGAGAGTTAAAGCAAGTTTGAATCCCAGTTGCATCACTTCCTAGTTGTATGATCTTTGGCAATTTACTGGACCTCTTGGGGCTTCAGTTTCCCCATTAGGAAACTGAGAACAATTAAGCCTGGCTCACTGGATGGTGAAAGGACGACATAACACAGGCAAAGTGCTTAGCACAGAGTTCTGAACACAGTAGAACTTAAATATATTTTTATTCCAATTTCTATATCTATGTTTATTAAGTCAAGATGGCCATTGTTTTACTGAAATATTTACATATAAAATGACATCCTGTCTTGGATTTGCTTCAAAATATATCAGCTTAAAAAGGAGGGAGAAGAGCATTATGTGGGAATAAGGAAACAAGACTAACAAATGCTGATGATTGTTGAAACCAGGTGAAGCTGGTACATGGGGTTCATTAGGCAATTCTCTTTACTTTGGTGTACATTTGAAATTTTCCACAATAAAAAAATTTTTTTAATGTTCACGGCTAGAATACCCAAAGGACACATACGTTGATTGAAAAATGCCAGAACTAAAGACTGAGAAGAAGAAAAGACTGAATCCTAGTTAGCCTGGTATCTCCTCAGAAGGCCTCAGGGGATTGAGGCCTGGAATGATTACTTTCTTGAATCCAAGCTGTGTATCACATAAAATTTCAAAGAGGTGACTGTTACCCTGTTCTTCAAAATTTTGAAAATAAGAGTTATCATGCAATCTCTAGAACTAAAGCTAATTATTTTTTGAACACCATTACCTTGGTTTCCCTTCTCTCTACCTCCATCCACTGGTGTAGCCTACCATATTTATCTTTTCAATATTAATATTTTTGTTATCAGCCTCTCTTTCCAGCACACACAACTTCCCTGTCCTTTGAATTTCCTTATGCCTGCCAAGGGATTCCAGCTGAAATTTCTATGACTGGCCTTCCTTAGACCTCCTAAAGATTTTCTATTCAAGACTCTTTCCTTAAAGTCTATTAACAACGCATTTTTGAGTTATAATAGCTTTACTATTTTATTTATTATTATTATTATTATTATTATTAAAATGCATATATGCTTTTAGGAAGAAAAACACATTGTGACCCATATGTGTCAATTAATTGATCATGAATTAAGTAGCATGAGATTCCAGGATGTGATGACTGTGGAGAGGAGATATGTTCCAAAAGAGGAGGTAGCATCAAAGCTAAAGTTTGCAATTTTGCTCTACTGTTTCCCAAAGAATTGTCTCATGTCCATATCCCTCACTCCTTCTTAGCAAGATTTGCCTGTCCACTGTCACATACATAATAGCTCACTCTTTGTTTTCTAAGCTAGATAACTCGAGCAACTTATTCTTGAAAAGGTGGAAATGGCTAACACAGTTTATATCCAAACATGACTACCTCCTAGGAACACATTTGTGGTACCCAGAAACAAACGAACAAACATAGATCTTAGAATCAAAGAACCTAAGAAAAGATGGAAAACAAATGACCCTCTCACCATAAGTGCCACATGATGTAATGCTAGAATTTTGTTTATGCTATTAACAATCACTTATGTATTTGTTTGTTGAAATTAGATTGGACTGTGAAGGCACAACCCCTTATCAGCTAATTTTACCCCTTCATTCCACCATGTCGAATTGTCCTTTTACAACCATTATGGAATCTATTCTAACAATGTGGAATTGAATAGATCCAGTTCCCTTTAGCATTTTCTCACCAACATGAGTGGTAATAGAACCAGTATGCTAGGACTTATGTAGAGAGCTGCAGGTGATAGAACAGTCTCATTATTTCAATTATATCCATATTTGTAATTTATTTAATATTATCATTAGTTCCCTGTATAAGTAGGTTGGGGGTATTAGTCTCCAGCTAAGTTATTTTATAAAACTTTAAATTAGCCAGGCATGGTGACTCACACCTATAATCCCTGCACTTTGGGATGCCAAGATGAGTGGATCACTTGAGCTCAGGAATTCGAGACCAACCTGAGCAACATGGCAAACTGTCTCTACTAAAAATACAAAAATTAGCTGGGTGTGGTGGCATATGCCTATGGTCCAAGCTACTCCAGAGGCTGAGATGGGAGGATCACCTGAGCCCAGGGAGGTGAAGGCAGCAGTGAGCCAAGTTTGCACCACTACACTCCAGCCTGGGTGACAGAGTGAGACCCTGCCAAAAAAAAAAAACACTTTAAATTATCTCCAGTATTGGTGATATCTTTCTTTTAATAATCAACAGCTAAATAACAAAAAAGTTTTAATGAAATACTATCTTACTTACAGACCAACAACAAAAGGGTTCGCTGTGTTTATTACTAACTCAACTTACCCCATTGCCTAACCCCTTTGTAGATGGAAGGTGAACTCAAAGCACTCTATTAGGACACAATGTGGGCCAGGTGCTGTGGCTCACACCTGTAATCCCAGCATTTTGGGAGGCTGAGGTGGGCGGATCACGAAGTCAGGAGCTTGAGACCAGGCTGGCCAAGAGACCAGCCTGGCCAATATGGTGAAATCCTGTCTCTACTAAAAATACAAAAATTAGCCGGGCGTGGTGGTAGGTGCCTATAATCCCAGCTACTCGGGAGGCTGAGGCAGGAGAATTGCTTGAACCCAGAAGGCGGAGGTTGCAGTGAGCCAAGATCACGCCATTGCACTCCAGCATGGGCAACAGAGCAAGACTCTGACTCAAAAAAATAAAAAAGATAAAAGAAACAATGTATTCTTCCCTTAAAATTCTACATAAATTTTTTGCTCCTTTTTCTTCCTTGGAGATACAACCGAAACATAGATAGTTAAATCTATTTCCCTAGTCTGTGATTTCATGACTTGCTTGTGATTGAAAGCTTTCCAGAAATCATTTGGGCCTCTGTGCATCACTCCAATAACCACACATTAACCCTAGTAACTAGACTGCAGTAACATACCTCACACCTGTGTTTCCCCTGCCGCCAGTCTTTTCACACCCACAGCTTATTACCAAAGCAATTTAAAGAACTGCATTCTGAAAAGAAAAAAAAAAATCTTTGTATTATTTTTTACTTCTGAATTTCTGGATTCAGCTGGATGGGAAATGTTTGCATTGATCTCTCCTGACCAGGCTAATTGCCCTCTTGCGCTGCCCCATCTTTTTAAGAGTATATTCTATTGTCCCATTTGTTAGCCTGTAGTTGCAGTTATTCACTGACATGTCTTTTGCTGCCCCCAAAGAGTTTAAGGAAAGGATTATTGCTATGTCTCCCCAAAATTCATATAGTGAGCCTGTAAACCCCAAGGTGACGATATCTGGAGATAGGAGGTAATTTGAGGTAAATGAATTGGAGCCCTCATGATTGAATTAGTGCCCTTACAAGAAGAGACACCGAAGTGCTCACTCTCACGCTCTCTCTCTCTCGCTCTCTCTCTCTCTCTCTCTCTCTCTCTCTCTCTCTCTCTCCCCCTGATGCATGAAGAAGAGGTCTGTGCTGTGTGCACACAGCAAGATGGCAGCTGCCTGTAAGCCAAGAGAAGAGATCACAGAATGAAACATACCTTGCCTGCTCCTTGATCTTAGACTTCCTAGCCTCTAGAACTGTGAGAAATAAATTTCTGTTGCTTAAGCCTCAAGTCTATAGCATCTTGTTATGGCAGCCAGAGCTGACTATGCCAATCATCTCTCATATGTTTCTAAATCCCTAGTCATCTGACACAATGCCTGGCCCCCAAGAAATGCTTAAAAGTTTGTGTTAAATGAATGCACAACCTATGCTACATACTGTCCAGTAAGTAAAACCGTGTTTGATACATAATATTTTCAAATCACCTTTGTTATTTTGAACTTTAATTGCAATATGCCTAAATAGGGACATAAAATACATATTTATATTGCTCACTGGGCCCTTTCTGTCTTTTGTTCTGGGAAATTACTTTTACTTCTCCAAGTATATGCTTCATTCCGTTTCTGATTCCACTGAATTCTCTCTCACTAGCAGGGGAATGAGTAAGGAAAGATGGCTCTAAGGTTTTTCATCCCATCTATCCAGATAGGTCGATAAACTAAGGCCCACAAAAACCAAATGACTTGTAGAAGGTCTATTATCTCGACTAAAGCTTAAAGGTATTTGGGAATTGGACAGGGTTATAAGATGATGGTGTTAAGTCAAGGGACTTGGAAACAATCAAATCCTGTCTTAGACTTAGACCAACTAATTCTTTCCATCAAACTACCTTAGGAAAATATATCAACATAGAATAATCAGTGGTTATTCTTAGGCCTTGGCCCCCAGTACCCAATGCAGAAATATTTTGGCTGAGATTTTGGTAGCCATAAGTCTAGAACCAAAGTTGGCTAAGCTTATAGTCTCAAAATGTCTCCTCATAAGATACTTACTAACTACAAAATGGAAAATAGTCACTCTTCAGTGTTGAAATCTAGCAAGCATGACTTCAACCAAGTGGTCAAAGTTAACATCACAAAAATAAAATATGATTATTATATATCTCCTGATATGATATGCTGAGAAAAATACATCGCCTCTGTGGTTTACCTGATAAAAATATATAACCTAATTAAAACATGAGAAAACATGAAACAAGCACCAATTGAGAGATATTTTATGAAATAACTGACCAGGAATCCACAAAAGTGCAAGGTCATAAAATACAAAAAGAGACTAAGGAATTGTCAGAGATTGGAGGATTAAGGAGATAAAACAAACTAAAAATAATTTGGAATACTGAATTGGATTCTGGACCAGAAAAAGGACATTGGTGAAACAAGAGACAAATTCAAGTAAGGTCGATAAGTTTGTTGATATTGCAGCTATGTTATTTTCCTGATCGAGAGCATTGCACTGTGGTTATGTAACATATTAACAGGAAAATCTCAATGAAGAACAGGAAAATCTCAATGAAGAGCAGAAAAAGACTTTTGAACTTTCTTTAAAATTAAATAAAAATTACACGTTTAAAGTTGTACAAAGTGATGTTTTGATTACATATATATAGACAGAGATACATGGTGAAATGATCACTACAGTCAAGCTAATTAACATACTCATCATCTTACATAGTTGCCTTGTTTTTTCAGGTGGGAGAGCAGTTGTAGTGAAAACATTGGAGATCTAGGCCAGGCACAGTGGCTCATGTCTATAATTCCAGCACTTTGGAAGGCCAGGGCCAGCGAATCACTTGAGCCCAGGAGTTGGAGACCCGCCTGGGCAACATGGTGAAATCCCAACCCTACAAAAAATACAAAATTAGCTGGGTGTGGTGGAGCATGCCTACAGTCCAGCTACTTGGGTGACTGAAGTGGGATGATTGTTTGAGCCTGGAAGGTGGAGGTTGCAGTGAGTTGAGATCACGTCACTGCACTCCAGCCTGGGCAACAAAGTGAGACCCTGTCTCAAAAACTAAAAATAAAGAAAGAAAACACTGGAGATCTACTCTTAGCAAATTACAAGTATACTCTACAGCATGATTAACTATAGTCACTATGCTATACATTAGCTCTCTAGAACGTATTTACCCTATGTAATTAAAACTTTGTATCCTTTGTCCAACATCTCCCCATTTCCCCTACCCACCTCTTATAACCACCATTCTACTCTCTTCTTCTACAAATTCAACTTTTTTAGATTCCATATATAAGTAAGACCATGCAGTATTTTCCTTTCTGTGTCTGGCTTATTTCACTCAGTATCATATCTTCCAAGTTCATCTATGTTGTTGTAAATGGCAGGATTTTCCTCTTTTGTAAGGCTTTATAATGTCACATAAATCCTACAGGTTTTATTCACTCTTTTATTATATTTTTTCCTTTTCTCCTCAGTCTGGACAATTTCAAATTATCTGTCTTCAAGTTTACATATTCTTTCTTAGGCTTAATTAAATCTGCTGCTAGAGCTTTTGTTGCATTTTTTAATTTTAGTCATTGTATTCTTCAGCTCCAGAATTCCTGTTTGGTTCTTTTTTATGATTTTATCTGTTTGTTAAACTTCTCATTTTGTTCTTGTATTGTCTTTCTGATCTCATTGAGCCATCTATGTTCTGTTGTAGTCTGCTAAGTGTTTAAAACAATTATTTTGAATTCTTTGTTTGGCAATTCATAGATCTCCATTTATTTGGGGTGGTTACTGGAGAGATGTTCCTTTGGTGGTGTCATGTTTCTCTGCTTTTATGTTGCTGTAGCTTTATATTGTCACCTTTGATTCAAAGAAGGGATCACCCCTTCAAACTTCAAGGACTGGCCTAGGTAGGGAAAGACTTCTTCCCATGGGTAGCTATGAGAGTGTCAACTGGGCAAAGTGCACAGTGGCTCCAGGTCTGGATCTGTGTCTGGAGACATCAGTTCCAAGGACATGCAGGGGTTGGGTCTGCTGGGCTCATGAGCACACACATGGTTGTAGTAGAAGCCTTGTCCAGTAGGTCCACAGGTGTGCATGCACACTGTGGCAGTTGGGGCACAAGGGTTCAGTCTGCTGGGTAGCAGGTACAGCTGCAGCATATGCCTGATTCTACAGGCATACATACTCAGCTTTGGCAGGTGCCTGGTCCTGTAGTTGTGCATGCACAGCTATGGTAGGCACCTAGTCCAGTGGACATATGGACCCATGCATGGTGGCACTGGTGGGTACCAGGACCAGTGCACAGGAATGTGCTTGGTGGTAAGTGCCCATCTCCAGGTGCAGGCATGCATAGCCTGACCAGGGATAAGGGTGAAGTAGCAGCTCTGACTCCAGGGAAGTGGCAGCACTTGGAGGCTCTGATTTCACAGGACACAGCAGCTCTGGCTCTGGACAGCTCCAACAGCTGGGGTCCACATCAGCAAAAACCCAAAGAGTCCTCTGCAGCAGTGGCTAGGGCTGCTGGGATCCTCAATGGCACAGGTTGCTGAGGTGCCCTACTATCATTCTTACCCTACATGAATTACTCATGGCCAAGGGAATTCCTTTTGATATCATGCTGGTCCAGGAGATGGGCAACACAGGCAGAATTCTTCCTCACCCTTTCTCTGTGGCCATCCCCATTCTCTGTGCTCCTCTGGTCTATTGCAGCCCCCTAACTGTACTTCTAGGCTCTCACAAAGCTATCCTTATCTGTGGGTAGTTGATTTGATAATTGTTTTTGTGTGGGAGTGAGGGCTGGAATTTCCTAATCTGCCATCTTGCTCTCTCTGAACTATTTTTATAACATTTTATAAGTCTCAAGTTGTTTGAAAATATAAATTTAAAAATATATATTCTAAGCAACTCAGAACCTAGTCTGAGTTTGTTTCCCCACATGAAATAGGCTAGTCCTTAGCTGCTTTGGAAACTAGTAAAGTTACGCATTGAATGTTAGCATGAATTAGGAGAGAAAAAAAACAAAAAGTATGAACTTTGGAATAAAGTCAACTAGGATTCCAATCTTAATGAGCCTAAATTATATTCCCGTTCTGTGACTTAACAAATGGTCTTTGTATGAAATCCCTAGTCTATAAATTGGAGATGACAAAAACTACTCAGCAGTGAGTTGAGATCACGTCACTGCACTCCAGCCTGGGCAACAAAGTGAGACCCTGTCTCAAAAACTAAAAATAAAGAAAGAAAACACTGGAGATCTACTCTTAGCAAATTACAAGTATACTCTACAGCATGATTAACTATAGTCACTATGCTATACATTAGCTCTCTAGAACGTATTTACCCTATGTAATTAAAACTTTGTATCCTTTGTCCAACATCTCCCCATTTCCCCTACCCACCTCTTATAACCACCATTCTACTCTCTTCTTCTACAAATTCAACTTTTTTAGATTCCATATATAAGTAAGACCATGCAGTATTTTCCTTTCTGTGTCTGGCTTATTTCACTCAGTATCATATCTTCCAAGTTCATCTATGTTGTTGTAAATGGCAGGATTTTTCCTCTTTTGTAAGGCTTTATAATGTCACATAAATCCTACAGGTTTTATTCACTCTTTTATTATATTTTTTCCTTTTCTCCTCAGTCTGGACAATTTCAAATTATCTGTCTTCAAGTTTACATATTCTTTCTTAGGCTTAATTAAATCTGCTGCTAGAGCTTTTTGTTGCATTTTTTAATTTTAGTCATTGTATTCTTCAGCTCCAGAATTCCTGTTTGGTTCTTTTTTATGATTTTTATCTGTTTGTTAAACTTCTCATTTTGTTCTTGTATTGTCTTTCTGATCTCATTGAGCCATCTATGTTCTGTTGTAGTCTGCTAAGTGTTTAAAACAATTATTTTGAATTCTTTGTTTGGCAATTCATAGATCTCCATTTATTTGGGGTGGTTACTGGAGAGATGTTCCTTTGGTGGTGTCATGTTTCTCTGCTTTTTATGTTGCTGTAGCTTTATATTGTCACCTTTGATTCAAAGAAGGGATCACCCCTTCAAACTTCAAGGACCGGCCTAGGTAGGGAAAGACTTCTTCCCATGGGTAGCTATGAGAGTGTCAACTGGGCAAAGTGCACAGTGGCTCCAGGTCTGGATCTGTGTCTGGAGACATCAGTTCCAAGGACATGCAGGGGTTGGGTCTGCTGGGCTCATGAGCACACACATGGTTGTAGTAGAAGCCTTGTCCAGTAGGTCCACAGGTGTGCATGCACACTGTGGCAGTTGGGGCACAAGGGTTCAGTCTGCTGGGTAGCAGGTACAGCTGCAGCATATGCCTGATTCTACAGGCATACATACTCAGCTTTGGCAGGTGCCTGGTCCTGTAGTTGTGCATGCACAGCTATGGTAGGCACCTAGTCCAGTGGGCATATGGACACATGCATGGTGGCACTGGTGGGTACCAGGACCAGTGCACAGGAATGTGCTTGGTGGTAAGTGCCCATCTCCAGGTGCAGGCATGCATAGCCTGACCAGGGATAAGGGTGAAGTAGCAGCTCTGACTCCAGGGAAGTGGCAGCACTTGGAGGCTCTGATTTCACAGGACACAGCAGCTCTGGCTCTGGACAGCTCCAACAGCTGGGGTCCACATCAGCAAAACCCAAAGAGTCCTCTGCAGCAGTGGCTAGGGCTGCTGGGATCCTCAATGGCACAGGTTGCTGAGGTGCCCTACTATCATTCTTACCCTACATGAATTACTCATGGCCAAGGGAATTCCTTTTGATATCATGCTGGTCCAGGAGATGGGCAACACAGGCAGAATTCTTCCTCACCCTTTCTCTGTGGCCATCCCCATTCTCTGTGCTCCTCTGGTCTATTGCAGCCCCTAACTGTACTTCTAGGCTCTCACAAAGCTATCCTTATCTGTGGGTAGTTGATTTGATAATTGTTTTGTGTGGGAGTGAGGGCTGGAATTTCCTAATCTGCCATCTTGCTCTCTCTGAACTATTTTATAACATTTTATAAGTCTCAAGTTGTTTGAAAATATAAATTTAAAATATATATTCTAAGCAACTCAGAACCTAGTCTGAGTTTGTTTCCCCACATGAAATAGGCTAGTCCTTAGCTGCTTTGGAAACTAGTAAAGTTACGCATTGAATGTTAGCATGAATTAGGAGAGAAAAAAAACAAAAGTATGAACTTTGGAATAAAGTCAACTAGGATTCCAATCTTAATGAGCCTAAATTATATTCCCGTTCTGTGACTTAACAAATGGTCTTTGTATGAAATCCCTAGTCTATAAATTGGAGATGACAAAAACTACTCAGCAGAGTTATTCTACACAGAGGAGATACGATATGTGTAAGAAACTAAAAAGGTTGCTTAATTCTTAATGAACACTCTCAATATGTGATTGCCCAGTTAGTTACAATAATCTTTCAACAAACTAGTGTTCTATAATTTAGAAAAAGACTATAACTGGACTTTTCTTCCACTGTTAAACATTCATTCCTATCTTTAGCTACAACTTAAGGCTTCCTATGGCAGTAATGTTTACAAACCAAGAGATATATATTGTGCTAATTTCCATACTGGGCATATTCTCTCTGTAGGGTCTAGAATGGAGGTTTAGATTATTTAAAGACTGGTAAAGAATTTCCAGGTAATTAGGTAATTACCTGCTACTCAATGGCATTTATTAGAACACCTAGAAGAATAAAGATAGCTAGAAAAATCCAACACAACTGAAGTTTAGAAAATACTTTAGCAGATTTTCAAATGCTGGCTTAAATTCACTGGCAAAGTATCTCTATGTAAATACTTCAATTAAGTTTATAAATTTAGATTACAAAAATGAGCACCACGAAGGAAAGGTATATATAGATTCTTGAATATCCTGGATATGTTTATTGAAGGCTGCATAGGAAACCAGTCACCACGGTTGACTCTAAGAAAAAAGACAGGCACAGATATCAGGAGCAGGAAAGGAAGAAACTTTTCACTGACTTATGTGATGTTTTAAGCCATATTTGTGTATTATCTGTCCAAACAATTTATTATATATATATATAACTTGAAAGAAATAAAAATATTTTCATAAGTATTAACAGTTCCATAAAGCAGCTAGGCAGATGGAGAGCCATTCCAGAAAAGGAAAGGGGTCATTGTTTAATCCCATGATCTTTCAGGGAAGAATTCTAGCTTCTACATATATAAATGCAGCTACTGTTTTATCTTATCTAGTATAACAAGTTGGACAAACTAAATAACTGGACTAATATTCAGGATACTTCTAGTGTGTTTCTGCAACATCCTTTCTGCCATGTGCACATGAGAAGATGCTGCCTTACAAACCAGCTATTTCAATATAAAAAAAGAGGGTGCTGTGCAAAGAGATGGTACATTTTATTCAAATGCCAATTTGTGACTGGAAATAAGTGAAAACCTCCAGGATAATGCCAGTAGAGGTGAAAATAGCAGAATAAAAATAGAAGATTGAGCACTGAAATTGGCTTCCAGGAGTGGTAAAAGAGTGTTTGCCTTTGGGAGGCCATTAAATGGGCAGTGACTATCTGTGTGCTGTTCTGTCTGTAGCTTCTGTGGTTATGGCTCTTGTGAAGGTGGTGATTAAAGTCTACGTGAGATGCCTCAAAGCGGTCATCACTGAGGCCTTCAAGAAAGACTTCAAACCTTCAAGACTTCAAACCTTCAAGAAAGACTTCAAGACCTCCAATAGAGAACTAGTTCTATGATACCAATGCCCTCTTCCCACCTAGGGCACAAAATCCCAACCTCTCCCAGCCTACTAAGGAAAAATCTGTTTGCAAAGGTCTAAGTTTCTTCTCCTCACCCCTGATGTTTACTGAGTGCTTGATGCAAATCATTTTGCATGGCGTTTAGTCCTATTTTAAGAATTAATCATACTCTTCCAATTCTGGTATTATAATTCTATGTTTATTATTTTCTGTAAATTAGCATTTCAGATGAGATAGATTCATAAAAGGAAAAAAAAAATACTTCAGGATGCAAACTTTCAGTTGCTCCTGGGAATCTGGAGCCTAAGGCCTTATCTTCAGATGTTGACTATAACATTAATCACTGCCACAGTCTTCTCTGATGAGAGAATCTTTAAAAACTTACATTATAAGACACACAAAGTGTAAAGATCTGAAGTATACAACCTCATCTACAGCATACCATCCTGAGTGCACCAGATCTGTCTGAAGTGTACCACCTGATGATTTTTCACATATGTATCCACCTGCATAACCACCACCCAGGTAAAGTTCTGATTTCTATGGCCAAAGAATCCACACTTTCTATTTAAACAATGTGAAAGAACAGAAAATTAATACACTCATATAATCACCATCCAGATCAAAATAGAGAATGTTTCCAACATCTTAGATGATTCCCTCTTGCACCATCCTAGTTAATACTGTCTCTCAGAGGTAAGTGTGACTCTAACTCCATAGATTGCTTTTGCCTATTATTGGAATTCATATAAATGGAATCATACAGTATGAACCCTTTGTGGCTATGATTCATTTGTGCTGTTACATGCTTTTGCCTATTATTGGAATTCATATAAATGGAATCATACAGTATGAACCCTTTGTGGCTATGATTCATTTGTGCTGTTACATGCTTTTGCCTATTATTGGAATTCATATAAATGGAATCATACAGTATGAACCCTTTGTGGCTATGATTCATTTGTGCTGTTACATGCTTTTGCCTATTATTGGAATTCATATAAATGGAATCATACAGTATGAACCCTTTGTGGCTATGATTCATTTGTGCTGTTACATGCATCAGTAGGCTGGTGGCTCACCCCTGTAATCCCAGCACTTTGCAAGGCCAAGGCGGGCAGATCGCTTGAGCTCAGGAGTGCTCTGAGACCAGCCTGGCCAACGTGGTGAAACCCGCTCTCTAAGGAAATACAAAAAAGTAGCTGGGCATCGTGGCAGGTACCTGTGGTCGCAGCTACTTGGGACCCTGAGAGGCAAAGGTAAGCAGTAAGCTGAGATCTCACTACTGCCCCCCAGCCTGGGTGACAGAGCAGGACCTTGTCTCAAGAAAATTAAAAATAAATAAATATTAAGTATTTTTAGCAAAGAAAAGAGCCAAATGATGCTGTTCAGCTACAGAGATCAGGCTGTCAGGGATAACACACTACAGAAAAGTGTGCCTAACCCACAAACTTGAAATCTCATCCTGCTACAACTTCAAATGTCCCAGTTGCCTACAAGTCCTTAAGGTACCCCTTCCTCCATTCCTCTATTCCCATGTTTCTGATAAACGCAAACCAGGTTTTTCCTAAACTCTAACACCATTAGTACAATTACTAATGCAAAAGAAGACTTCTGTCACCAAATATATGGGGGATTTTCCTCAAACACCAAGCGGTAGACATCAGCTGGGTGTCCTCCAATTTAATTCCAACACTATCTACTTAGAGACAGGGTCAGATTGCACAGGGTGAGGACTCAGTCCCCAGGACTGCACCCCACACTCCCAGACACCAGTCACAAGTCCGAGACTCCAGAACTTCTGACCAGCTTTAAATTGGGGGTTCTCCATTCCCTTCTTTGGGTTTGATTAATTTGCTGGAGTGGCTCACAGAACTCAGGGAAACACTTACTTATGTTTACCAATTTATTATAAAGGATATTGCAAAAGATACAGATGAAGGGATGCACAGGGAGAGTATGGGGGAAGCGGCTCAGGGCTTCCATGCCCCTGTGGGGTGAGCTGCCCTCCAGGAACCTCCACGTGTTTAGCCATTCAGAAGCTCGGTCAACCCTGTCCTCTTGGGTTTTTATGGAGGCTTCATTACATAGGCATGATTGATTAAGCCACAAAGTCAGCCTGCTAGAAATGTGAGGAAAAGAACAGGGCCACATTTTGCTACGTTTTACTTCTAAATGATTGGAGAAGCTCTGCAATTAGTCTCAAACAGTGGCTTTCAATTCTTGGCTGAGATCAGTAGCCAAAAAAAAAAAAAGTCTATACACATATACACACATATATATGTAATAGAGAATATATTAATATATGTAATAGAGAATATATTAAATGCATTTATATATATATATATAATTTTTTACTATAAACCTTGACTTGGAAATCACTGCTCTAAAATGTCCCTAGGAAAAATACTCAACAGGAAATAGTCCCTTGAAAGCCATTACATTTTAACAGGAGCCTTTTGGTACCAAGCAGGAACTTTAACTATATGACATACCTGGAATAAATCAAAAAAAGAAATGGAATAAAATGAACTAAAATAGAAAATATCAGTGCATTCCACATCATTAAAGGTTAGTATTGCTTTGTGAAATCTTTGCATCATTCATATGAGTGTGTATGCTGCCTCTCAACATAAAATGTATTTTGTTCTTGGGCGTCACAATTTAAAAAGTTTGAAAGGATTATTTAAAGCATAGTTGTAGGACTTCTCCAGTCACTAAGCAGAAAGCTATATGTCTGAAACTTCAAGTGGGTGATCTAAAGCCATCAATTATTCTTTACAATAGAATCAGGGATGTGAAGCTCTCTCTATCAATATGTTCATGAAATTAAACTGCCCTACCAAGAAGGTATCTTTGCTCTTTCCACCACTAACATCAACATTTTGTCCGACAGTAAACAAAACCTGTATGTCTCATCAAGAATGGAATCCAAGCATCCCAGAGCATTTCGTTTTAAAAAATGTGTAATATAAAGACACTGAGTTCTTCAAATTTTTCAAAGAATATGAAAAAATGTTTGCTATCTATGTCAAAGAGAAGAAGACAAAACTCTTTGTCCTCTTCTCTTGTAATTAAAATAAATTCAACCAATATTTTTCAGGATTTTTTTCTTAGATTTCTTATTAGTTTAAATCAACCCTGCTACCCAGAGTAGCATGATTTTGAAGTCCCACTATGTCCTATTATAACACGTTCTCTGTAGAAAAATACATCCTCCCTGTACTCGTTGCAACTTCTATTGGTTACTAACATGGTAAACATACACTTTGATTTCCCTTAATACCAAACTACAATCCTTTTTTAAAAAAAAGAAAACTTTATTTTAAATCCAGGTGTACATGTGTAACATGTTTGTGATATAGGCAAACTTGTGTCATGAGGGTTTGCTGTATGAATTATTTTTTCACTCAGGTATTGGTGACACCAAGCCTAGTACTCAATAGCCAAACTACATACACATTCCTTTGAACTTTGAATACATAGACACAGTTCATTTAGCAGAAATGGAATTCTTCCACCAAAAGGTTTTTAACCTAGAGTTGGTCCACAAATTAAACAGAAACAAAACATGCTTTTATTTTACAATTAACTGAAGTTTAACACTTCCTTCAATTAGGAATACAGGCAACACACCTCAATATCATTTGTAGTACCTAAGACTGTTACAAATAGAGACATAGATATTCTCACATCACATGAGAGGTGTTTCAGTATCTCAAAATATCATCTATGTTCATCTCTACTTTAAAATATGACAGTTATTTGACCTAGCATTGTTTTTTTATTTAATGTGTTATTAAAAATCATATACTTTATATCACAATATCATGACATCTAATAAATTTATTTCAACATGTTTGCTTTACTTTATAAACCTATATATTCTATTTTACACATTTAAAAACATTATTTTCAGAAGAAATCTACAGTATTCACCATATTTCTAAAGTTTGCCAATGGCTTAAAATAGTGCCTAGCTTATATAGCACTATATAAGTTTTAACTAAATATATAAGAATAATTAGATGGGCTACTGGGCTGACAGGGCAGATATGGCATCAAGGACTAAGGAGGATAGGTGATGGAGGGAAGCAAGCTTTAAAAAATGGAAAAAAATTCACTGAATAAAACCTTACTGTGGATGATACGGTGCCATTAATCAATTTTATATTATTTTATGCTAATTTTAAAGCCAATTTTAAAAACCCAAAGAGGGGCAGGCATGGTGACTCATGCCTGTAATCCCAGAACTTTGGGAGGCCAACGCGGGAGAATCACTTGAGCCCAGGAGTTTGAGACCATCTGGGCAGCATAGTGGGACTCTGTCTCTACAAAAAAAATTAAATAAAATCAGAATGAACATGGTGGCTCACGCCTGTGGTACGAGCTACTCTGGAGGCTGAGGTGGGAGGATTGCTTAAGCCCAGAAGGTTCAGTCTGCAGTGAACCAAGATAACACTACTGCATTCCACCCTCGGCAACAGAGCAAGATCCTGTCTCAAAAAATAATAAAATGAAATAAAAATAAATTTTAAACAAAAAGCAAATTTTTTTAAATCTCTGGTAGGTATTAGAAGTCAACTTTTTTGTATTTCTATTAATATATCAAAGTTGTACACATTTTAAATGTGATATTTTGATACATGTATACAATGTGTAACAAATCAGGGTAACTGGGCCAAGCATGGAGACGCCTGTAATCCCAGCACTTTGGGAAGCCAATGCAGGTGTATCACCTGAGGTCAGGAGTTCGAGACCAGCCTGACCAATAGGATGAAACTCCATCTCTACTAAAAATACAAAAATTTGCCAGGTGAGGTGGCATGCACCTGTAGTCCCAGCTATTCAGGAGGCTGAAACAGGAGAATAACTTGAACCCAGAGGTAAAGGTTGCAGTGAGCCGAGATCGAGCCACTGCACTTCTACCTGAGAGACAGAACGAGACTCTGTCACACACACACACACACACAAAAATCAGGGTAATTGCGATATCCATCACCTCAAATATTTATCTTTTCTTTGTGTTGGGAATATTACATTTTTATCTTCCAGCTATTTTGAAATGTACAATAAATTGTTATAAATTTTTAAATAAATGTGTTATAAATTGATAAGTAAATTTAAAATTTATGTCATAAATCATGCTATTGTTTACTGTAATTTCCCTAGTTTCAAATACTAGAACTTATTTCTTCTATCTAACAGTATTTTTGCACGCATTAATCAACTTCTCTTCATCCCCTTACGTTCCATTCCCAGCCTCTGGTAACCACCATTTTACTCCCTACTGCCATGAGATCTACTTCTTTAGCTCCCACATATGAGTGAGAACATGCAATATTTGTCTTTCTGTTCCTGGCTCATTTAATTTAAACTAGTGACCTCCAGTTCCATCCAGGTTGTGGCAGCTGATAGGATTTCATTCTTCTTATGGCTGAATATTATTCCATTACATTTTTGGTTTTGCTACTGAGTTATTTGACTTATTTATATACTGTGGCTGTTAGTCTATTTCCTCCTATTTGGTCTGCTTTCTCTTCACTTTGTTGTTTCCTTTGCTGTGCAGAAGCTCTTCTAGCTTGCCGTAATCCTATTTGTCTACTTTTGTTATTCTCGCCTATGCTTTTGAAGTCTTATGCAAAAAAAAACTCTTTGCTCAAACCAATGTCTTGCAGCATTTCCCCAATGTTTTCTTTCAATGGTTTCATAGTTTCAGGTCTCTAATCAATTTGAGTTGATTTTTATATATGATGTATATGATGAAAGATGGACATCTAGTTTCATTATTCTGCATGTGGATATTCCATTTTCCCAGCATTCATTAAAGAGACTGTCCTAGATTCATTAAAGATACTGTCTTTTCCCCAATGTACGTTATTGGCACCTTTGTCAAAAATAAGTTGGCTGTAAGTACATGGATTTCTTTTTGGGTTCTCTATCCTGTTCTATTGGTCTGTGTCTCTGTTTTTATGCCAGTACCATACTGTTTCAGTTACAATCGTTTTGTAGTGTAATTTGAAATCTAGTAGTGTGATGCCTCCAACTTTGTTCTTTTTGCTTAAGATTGCTTTGGCTATTTGGGGTCTTTTGTGAGTCCACACGAATTCTAGGATTGCTCTTCCTAATTCTGTGAAGAATGACATTGGTAGTTTGATAGGAATCGTTTTGAGTCTGTAGATCACTCGTGGTACTATAGATATTTTAATGACAATTCTTCTGATATGTTTTTTTTTTTTTCATTTTTTGTGTCCTCTTCAATTTCTCTCATCAGTATTTTACAGTTTTCCTTGAAGAGATCTTTTACTTCTTCTGTTAAATATATTCCCATGTTGTATTTTTTGTAGCTGCAGCAAATGGGATTGCTTCCTTGATATCTCTTTCACATTGATTGCTTAAGCATACAGATTTTTTGAGTTACCACTGCTGATTTTGTGTGTTGATTTTGTATCCTGCAACTTTACTAATTCATTTATCAGTTCTAAAAGTTTTTTGGTGGAGTCCTTAGGTTTTTGTAAATATAAGATGCTGTCATCTGCAAACAAGGATAATTTGACTTCTTCCTTTCCAATTTGGATACTTTTGCTTCTTTATTTTATCCAATTGCTCTGGCTAAGACTTCCAGTACTATGTTGAATAGCAGTGGTGACAGTGGGCATCCTTGACTTGCTTCAGTTCTTAGAAGAGCTTTTGACTTTTCCCCATTCAGTATGATATTAGCTATGGGTTTGTCACATATGACCTTTGTTGTATTGAGATATGTTCCTTATATACCCAATTTGTTGAGGGTTTTTTATCATGAGGGGATGTTGAATTTTTGAATATTGAATTTTGAATTTTGAATTTTGAATATTGAATGCTTTTCTGCATCTCTTGAAATGGTCATCTAATTTTTATCCTTGATTCTGCTCATGTGTTGTATCACATTTGTTAATTTGCATATGTTGAACTATTTTTGCATCCTGAGGATGAATCCCACTTGATCACGGTGACTGATCTTTTTAATTTGTTATTTAATTTGGTTTGCTAGTATTTTGTTGAGGATATTTGCATCGATGTTTCATCAGGTATATTGGCCTAGAGTTCCGTTTCATTTTTTCGTGGTGTCTTTGTCTGGTTTGGTATCAGGGTAATACTGGCTTCATAGAATAAATTTGGAAGTGATATCTCTTCTTCAATTTTGTAAATTGTTTGAGAATAATTAGTATTATTTTCTCTGCAAATGTTTGGTAGAATTCAGCAGTGACTCCATCAGGTCCTGGAGTTTTCTTTAATGGGAGACTTTTTATTACTGCCTTGATCTTATTTTTCAATATTGATCTGCTCAGGTTTTCTATATCTTCATGTTTTGATCTTGGTAGGCTGTATGTGTCCAGGAATTTATTCATTTCTTCTAGGTTTTCAAATTTTTGGCATGTAGTTCTTCATAATAGCCTCTAATGATCCTTTGTATTTCTGTGGTATCAGTTGTAATGTTTCCTTTTTCATTTCTGATTTATTTATTTGATCTTCTCCCTTATTTTATTAGTCTAGCTAACGGTTTGTCAACTTTATCTTTTCAAAAAAAAACTTTTCATTTTCCTAAACTTTTGTATTTTTTATCTCAATCTCATTTACTTCTACTCTGATTTTTATTATTCCTCCTAATTTGAGGTTTGATTTGTTCTTGCTTTTTTATTTCCTTGTACCTTGTTAGATTGTTTATTTCAAGTCTGCTTTTTCATGTAGGCATTTGTTGCTATAAACTTCTTCCCTCTTAGTACCACTTTTGCTCTATCACATAGGTCATGGTATGTTGTGTTCCATTTTCATTTGCTTCAACACATGTCTACCTTTTCTACTTAATTTATTTATTGAACCATTGGTTTTTCAGCAGCATATTGTTTAATTTCCACATATTTCCACATGGAAATTAAAGTTTCCAAAGTTTATTTTGTTATTGATTTCTAGTTTTATTCCATCGTGATCAGAAAAGATTCTGGTAATTTTGACATTTTTTAACTTTTTGAAACCATTTTGTGGCCTAACATATAGTCTATCCTGGAGAGTGTTCCATGTGCTGATGAAAAGAATGTGTATTCTGCAGCTGTTGGATGAAATATTCTATAAATGTCTGTTAGGTCCATTTGTAAGTCACTCTTTTTGACACTATATTTAGAGTTTAAGAATAAAATACTCCCGAGAAATTTTAAAAGCCAGATACAGGGCATCTGCAAAAGATCAACTATAGAAAATTCAATCACTGAGACAGCATCCTACCTTTCTCTTACTGTAAAACCAGACCTAGTCACTGAATTTCAGTAGGTTTTTATTTTAAAATAAGACAGGTGGGAATTTAAAGAAACCATTATCATCTGTTCTATAAAATATCATTCAAAACATGGCTTTTAGCTGCTCACTTAAGGAGGAAAAAAGTGGCAAGCAGTATCTTATAAAATATATTACAAAAGTGCCAAAATGCTATCTTTAGGATCTACCAGTGACCTCCTGGCACATTGACACTCTGGACTCTCAATACCTGAGGACTGTTCCTTTTCAGATAGTGAAGTCCAAAGTGGGCCTCAGTCTTTCTGGGATATCCTTATTGCAAAGAAGAGAGCCTTCACTAAGGATTAAATGTAAGCATCACACACTAAACTTCCATTCACTTTCAATTTCTTTTCCTTACTGTACTCAAAATCATTATTTCTAAACTCAAATGTGATTCTCTCAAACTCCTTCCCCATCCTCAAATATATGAGGCTACCCATTTCTGTTAGAATCTGGACAAAACTATTTCACATGACCTACAAGTCCCTGTGAGGGCTCACCTTGGCCCACCTCTTAAGTTTCACCACCACCACGCTCCCTTCTTCTATGTTCCAGCTATGCCAGTGCCCTTCAGCTCCCTGTACTTTGTGTTTCCCCCTTCTCAGGCCCTTTGCATGTGTTTGTGCCTTTGGCTGGAATGTTCTTCCCACCCTCTTCATTAAGGTAAGGCCAGCATCTTTCAGATCTCAACCTCAATCCAAGCATCACTGTGTCACCATCCTGACTATCACATTTTATCATGTCAATGATGCAAGTTTCTTCATACTTTAGGAGCTTTGGAATTACAATGTGTCTTATAAGTAAATGGAGTCTCACAGTCACTCTTAGCCTAGATCAAAGTCAAATTATTCCAGCAAGATTTTGGAAGCCAGCAACAGGGCCAGCAGCAGGTCTGCACATCCCTGGGACAAAGCTCCCAGAGAAATGGACAGGCTGCCACTTGTGCTGTTTTGTAGCCTTCACTAGTGACACCACCAGGTTCTGGAAGATCCAAGGTGATTTGGGACTAGAGTGGGTCCCGGGCATACCACAGCAGCCCTATGAAAATTGGCTAGACTGTTACATGGGTGGCTGTTCCCATATCTTGTCACTGGGCAGGTCCTCCAGGCCTGGGCCTCCAGCCACCCACCACAAGAGCTTCAGAGCCAGTACCAACTCAGCAACTTTCTGGACAGAGCCTCCACGGGCAACTGGAAGCCTCTTTGCCACTGCCTCTGCAGTTGAACTTCCCTTGCCATCCTTGAACTAACAAAGGAACAAATATCCTAAGTGCTTTATCCAAACCTCCAACAAGTTGCAATCAACCCAAGGAGAGGAGGCCAATCCAGCTCACATGGGTCCCACATACCCCCCATGGCTTATCACCAGAAAGGGAATCCCTGGCTTGGGCCCACAGTATAAACTCTTCACCTTGAGCTGACGGCACTGAGTGATTGCTAACCTGCATCTCTCTGGGATGAAGCCCCCAGCAGTCAAGCAAACAACCGTCAGCCACAATCACTACTAAGATCTCTTTCAAATAGATGGGACTTAATTAAACTAAAAAGCTTCTGCACAGAAAAAGAAATAAGCATCAGAGTAAACACACAATCCACAGAGTGGGAGAAAATATTCACAAACAATGTGTCTGACAAAAGACTAACATCCAGAATCTACAAAGAACTCAAATAAATTAGCAAGAAAAAAACAACCCTACAAAAAGTGGGCAAAGGACATGAATAGTCAATTCTCAAAAGAAGATATACAAATGGAAACATATGAAAAAATGCTCAACATCACTAACTATCAGGGAAATGCAAATTAAAACCACAATGAGATATGACCTTACTCCTGCAAGAATAGCCATAAATAAAAAAATAAAAAAATAATAGATGTTGATGTGAATGTGGTAGAAAGGGAACACTTTTACACTGTGGGTGGGAATATAAACTAGTACAACCACTATGGAAAACAGTGTAGAGATTCCTTAAAGAACTAAAAGGAGAACTACCATTTGATCCATCAATCCCATTACTGGGTATCCAACCAAAGAAAAAGAAGTCATTCTATGAAAAAGACACTTGCACATGCATATGTATAGCAGCACAATTCACAATAGCAAAAATATGAAACCAACCTAAATGCCCAGCAACCAACAAGTGAATGAAGAAAATGTGATATACATACACCATGGAATACTACTCAGCCATAAAAAGAAACAAACTAATGGCATTTGCAGCAACCTGGATTAAGTTGGAGACACTTATTCTAAGTGAAGTAACTCAGAAATGGAAAAGCAAACATCGTATGTTCTCACATATAAGTGGGAGCTAAGCTATAAGGATGCAAAGGCATAAGAATTATATAAGGGATTTGGGGGACTTGGATGGAAGAGTGAGAGATAAAATCTCAAAATCTCAAAAATCACCACTAGAGAATTTATCCATGTAACCAAAACCATCCGTTTCCCAAAACTATTAAAATTTAAAAAAAAAAATGTAAACCTAAATTTAAAATATACAATTCTGAGATAACCCATTTGCTTTTGGGTTCTTGGTCATGAAGTCTTTTCCTAAAGTGACAAGATTTCTGAAGAGGCAAGAATGGATTGATTTAGAACACAGCTTCTGTATCTCCTTCCCCACATAGGAAAGGAGAAAATTCCTCTGTGACAGAAAGGAGGGAGCAAGGGTTAGCCTGGAGCAGATAAATTTGTATGGCAGATCCCAGGATTTGAAGGTGTTTCCATTTGATGATTTCCATTTTCATCATCATGTAGGATACAAGATCCTTCAGAGAGTGGATTAGGGAGATTGGTTGGGAAAGGAGTTTGAAGTACATGGTAAAGGTGTTGTTGCTTCTGAGGTAATGGGAGACAGATGAACTAGGACAAATAGGGTAGATAATAGTATTATGTTGTGTCGTCTCCAGGCTTAACTTTATGTACTTTTCCGCCTCTGAAATTTTTTCCTCTGACTCCTCCCAACCACTCATTCTCAGGATTGACTGCCTTCTCCATTTGATTTTTCTCCCCTAACCCCAATTACTGTCCTGACTCTGATAAAGTGGTGCACCCATTGAGTTAACAAATCAATCCCTCACTCTATAAAGGTCATCCATTTGTTATTTAAATAAAACTTTAAAAAAAAAAAAAAAACAAGGAAATGTAAATAAAGTACAGACTTTTGTCAATAATAATATTTCAATATTGGTTTATTAATGGTAACCAATGTACTTTACTAAAGTAAGAAGTTAGTAATTGGGGAAACTAGGTGTGGAGCACTATTTTCTGTAAACCTAAAACTGTTCTAAAATTAAAAGTTTATCTTTTAAAACAAAGTGAATACTACCAAAAGGGAGTATAGGAGAGAACACATGTGCACACATCTGGAGTGTAAATAGAAAAACATCTATATAAACTATAAGTATTGTATTAGTTCATTTTCATGCTGCTGATAGACATACCCGAGACTGAGAAGAAAAAGAGGTTTAATTGGACTTATAGTTCCACATTGCTGAGGAATCCTCAGAATCATGGCAGGAGACAAAAGGCACTTCTTACACTGCGGTGGCAAGAGAAAAATGAGGAAGAAGCAAAAGCAGAAACCCCTGATAAACCCATCAGATCTCATAAGATGTATTCACTATCATGAGAATAACACAGAAAAGACTGGCCCACATGATTCAATTACTTCCCCCTAGGTCCCTCCCACAACACGTGGGAATTTTGGGAGATACAATTCAAGATGAGATTTGGGTGGAGACACAGCCAAGCCATATCATTCTGCCCTGGCCCCTCCAAATCTCATGTCCTCACATTTCAAAACCCATCATGCCTTCCCAACAGTCCCCCAAAGTCTTAACTCATTTCAGCATTAACCCAAAAGTCCACAGTCCAAAGTCTCATCTGAGATGAGGCAAGTTCCTTTCACCTGTGAGTCTGTAAAATCAAAAGCAAGCTAGTTACTTCCTCCTAGATACAATGGGGGTACTGGTATTGGATAAATACAACTGTTCCAAATGGGAGAAATTGGGCAAAACAAAGGAGTTATAGAGCCCATGCAAGTCTGAAATCCAGTAGGGTAGTCAAATTTAAAGCTCCAAAATGATCTCCTTTGACTCCATGTCTCACATCCAGGTCGTGCTAATGCAAGAGGTGGGTTATCATGGTCTTGGGCAGCTCTGCCCCTGTGGCTTTGCAGGGTACAGCCCCTCCCTCCTGGCTGCTTTCACAGGCTGGCATGGAGTGTCTGTGTCAGTAGATCTACCATTCTGGGGTCTGGAGGACAGTGACCCTCTTCTCACAGCTCCACTAGACAGTGTCCAGTAGCGACTCTGTGTGGGGGCTCCAACCCCACAGTTCCCTTCTGCACTACCTAGCAGAGGTTCTCCATGAGGGCCCCGCCCCTGCAGCAAACTTTTGCCTGGGCATCCATGCGTTTCCATGAATATTCCGAAATCTAGGTGGAGGTTCCCAAACCTCAATTCTTGACTTCTGTGCACCCACAGGCTCAACACCACATGGAAGCTGCCAAGGCTTGAGGCTTCCACCCCTAAAGCCACAGCCCGGGCTGTATGTTGGCCCCTCCCAGTCATGGCTGGAGCAGCTGGGACACAGGGCACCAAGTCCCTAGGCTGCACACAGCATGGGGACCTTGGGCCCGGCTCACAAAACCAATTTTCTTCCAGGCATCCAGGCTTGTGATGGGAGAGGCTGCTGGGAAGGTCTCTCACATGCCTGGTAGTATTTTCTCCATGATCTTGAGGATTAACATTAGACTCCTTGAAATAGCAATGCTTTTACACTGTTGGTGGGACTGTAAACTAGTTCAACCACTGTGGAAGACAGTGTGGCAATTCCTCAAGGATCTAGAACTAGAAATACCATTTGACCCAGCCATCCATTACTGGACCATATACCTGAAGGATTATAAATCATGCTGCTATAAAGACACATACACACGTATGTTTATTGTGGGACTATTCACAATAGCAAAGACTTGGAACCAACCCAAATGTCCATCAAGGACAGACTGGATTAAGAAAATGTGGCACATATACACCATGGAATACTATGCAGCCATAAAAAAGGATGAGTTCGTGTCCTTTGTAGGGACATGGATGAAGCTGGAAACCATCATTCTCAGCAAACTATCACAAGGACAGAAAACCAAACACCGCATGTTCTCACTCATAGGTGGGAATTGAACAATGAGATCACTTGGACACAGGGAGGGGAACATCACACACCGGGGACTGTAGTGGGGTGGGGGGAGGGGGGAGGGATAGCATTAGGAGACATACCTAATGTAAATGACGAGCTAATGGGTACAGCACACCAACATGGCACATGTATACATATGTAACAAACCTGCACATTGTGCACATGTACCCTGGAACTTAAAACATAATAACAATAATAATAAGAAGAAGAAGAACAACAACAACAACAACATTAGGCTCCTTGCTACTTACGCAAATTTCTGCAGCCAGCTTGAATTTCTCCCCAGAAAATGGGATTTTCTTTTCTATCACACAGACAGGCTGCACAGTTTCTGGGCTTTTATGCACTGCTTTCCTTATAAAACTAATGCCTTTAACACACCTAAGTCACCTCTTGAATGTTTTGCTGCTTAGAAATTTCTTCCACCAGATACCCTAAATCGTCTTTCTCAAGTTCAAATTTACACAAATCTCTAGGGCAGGGGCAAAATGCCGCCAATCTCTTTGCTAAAACTTAACAAGAGTCATCTTTACTCCAGTTCCCAACAAGTTCCTTATCTCCATCTGAGACCACCTCAGCCTGAACCTTATTGTCCATATCGCTATCAGCATTTTGGGCAAAGCCATTCAACAAGCCAGGAAGTTCCACAGTTTCCCACATTTTCCTATCTTCTTCTGAGCCCTCCAAACTGTTCCAACAGCTGCCTGTTACCCAGTTCCAAAGTCACTTCCACATTTTTGGGTGTCTTTTCAGCAATGCTCCACTCTACTGGTACAAATATCTGTATTAGTCAGGGTTCTTTTGGAGGGACAGAACTAATAGAATAGATGATTGATTGATAGCTAGATAGCTAGATAGCTAGATAGCTAGATAGATAGATAGATAGATAGATAGATAGGAGTTTATTAAGTATTAACTTACCTGATCACAAGGTCCCACAACAAGCTGTCTGCAAGCTGAGGCGTCCGAGTCCCAAAACTGAAGAACTTGGAGTCCAATGTTCGAGCTCAGGAAGCATCCAGCACGGGAGAAACATGTAGGCTGGGAGGCTAGGCCCATCTCTCCTTTTCACGTTTTTCTGCCTGCTTTACATTTGCTGGCAGCTGATTTGATTGTACCCACCAGATTAAGGGTGGATCTGCCTTTCCTAGCCCCACTGATCAAAGGTTAATCTCTTTTGACAACACCTTCACAGACACACCCAGGATCAATACTTTGTATCCTTCAATCCAATCAAGTTGACTCTCACTATTAACCATCACAAGTGTGAATAATTGTGAGCTTAGTCACATAAATGTTACAAAGCTTAAAGCCTTGTTGCTCAAAGTGAGATCCCTGAGCAGCTGCATCATATCACCTGGAAGCTTTGGAAATGCATAATCTCAGGCTCCACCCTGGACATACTGAATCAGAATCTGCATTTTAACAAGATCTACAGGTGATTTATATGCACATTAAAATTTAAAACACACTAACTTAAAGGATATCAAATATAAATTTATTCATCCCCTATTGTCCCCAATTCACATTTCCTCCTAGCAAAATTTTACATCTGTAAATCTTTTTTAAGTTTTGCTATTCTTTTCATTAATGGATGTGCTAGTCTATTTGTAAATCTCAGTCATTCAGATAGGTATATTTACTGCAGGAGTTGATTAATTTACCACTGACCAAAAATTCTAATCACGAAAATATTCCTAATGGGGCAAACTACAGGCTGGATCTCTGGACAAAGAGAGCATTCTTAGTCAGTCTAAATTACTAGTTCACCACCACCTAACAACTGAGAGACTAGGTATGGGGAGTGCCTTTTTAAAAAGATAAGCATATGTTAATCACTTCAAGGTATTAATACATATAATTTACTCCAAGAGAATGAAAAAGACTTCTCCTCTGCTCAGGTAAAGGTGTATTCACCTCTATATACAGAGTAGAAAATCTGGCAGAGTAATTACAGGTGGAATAAGAGCTATAAGCTCCAGATTACTCTCAGGAAACATTTCTTAGTCTAAATGCACTTTTTAATTAGTTCTTCCAATAGCATCATGCTAATTGGCTAATTTGGGAATGATATGAGACCCCATGTGCTTTAAAGAAAATCTGTTTGTTGATATATTTATTTGCAAGTGGGTCTGTCTTATTGCTGGCAGGACAGATATTATTAAAACAGAATCACCTGCTTATTTTAACCAGGTTTTTTTAATGAACACACATGAATTGGATTATCCCTAGGGTTTCAGGAGGAAGTATTAGCATTTTGAGTGATGGGAAATTGCCACTTAGCTGGGAAATAAATGAGCTTTAAATAGATCCCATTATTTTTTACAAGGTTATTACTGTAAATGTTTTATAATAGAAGAAATGCCTTTCAAGTCTATCCTCATTGTTGGTTTATGACTGGGGTGTTAACTTCTAACTAGCCCAGCTCTTCACGTCAAGCCATGGTGAGCTTTCATAAGTGGTTATTACATAAAATAAAATTACCCTTTATTGGCCCATATAATATTTCCAACAAGTTCCTTGGTTAACCATGCTGTGAACAAAATGCATTAAGTTTATTTGCCTGAGCTAGGAAACAGTACTTTAAAACTTTTTATAGGTTCAATATATTCTACTATTAATGAGACTATCCTGAACACTATGGAAACATAATTTAGGTGAGAACATGGTGATATATTTGAATATTTATTTATATCTCACCTGAGTATTTCACACTGTTTTACTTGTTTCTCTGAGAGATGACACTTGATGATCCAAGCAAACCTCCTCTCTAGGTTACTAGTACTGTGTAAAATGCGCCTTTTCAGCCTAATTACTGCCACTAAATAATAATTTTTAAAAAGAAAGTGCATAAATCATCCTGGATTTTGCAAAGTGTTGTGGTAGACTTCTTCCAGCTTAACATCCTCTTTTCAGCTGCTGCTATTCCACACAGTTGGCTAAGGTTCATCGCTAAGTTTGGAAATGCTAGGGTGCCCCCTACCGTTAAAATGGGAAATCACGTTTCTTAGACACACCATTCAAACAACAAGATTCTCCCAAAAAGGATATTTAACCAAAGCACAGATAAGCAACAATTAGTCACACCCACGGATGGGTGGGTGGATGGATGGATGGATGGATGGATGGGAGACAGAGGCAGATAGTAAATCTACCTAAGGATAAATTTGAAATTTTGGAGTTAGAAGCTACTTGAGTATTCACCTGGTCCTAGAGATCTATCTATGGAGGATAGGGTGACTGAATATCACATGGTCAAAAGTATATGTGTATATGCATTTTTCTAAAATAATAGTGTCTATAGCTTTCATCATTATTTCAAATGTATATGTAACTTGGGTCATTATCTCTCTGCTACCTTCCCTGTCATTAGTTGATTCTAAATCTAATTTAAAAACTAATCATTAGTTAATTCTAAAACTAATAAAAGAAAATCACAGTAACTAGAACAACCAAAATAATTCCAAATAAAGAACAAAGAGGATTCACACTGATTCTAAGACATATTCTAAAGCTATAGTAATGAAGACAGTGTGGTATTGGTGAAAGTGTAAACACATAAATCAATAGAACAAAATAGTGAGTCTATAAATAGACTCATACAAATATAACCAATTGATTTATGGCCTAGGTACAAAGGCAATTAATTCAATGTAAGAATAACTGCTTCAAAAAATAGTGCTAACTCAACATTCACAAAAAAATCTATGAGATTTTGAATTAAGCTAATCTTTCATAGAGAAGACACCATGACCTATTAATGAAAATAATGAAAAATTGGGCCTCATCAAATTTAAAACTTCTATTCTTTGAAAGACACTGTTAAGAAAATAAAAATCCAGGCCGGGCGAGGTGGCTCAAGCCTGTAATCCCAGCACTTTGGGAGGCCGAGACGGGTGGATCACAAGGTCAGGAGATCAAGACCATCCTGGCGAACACAGTGAAACCCCGTCTCTACTAAAAATACAAAAAACTAGCCGGGCGAGGTGGCGGGCGCCTGTAGTCC
>NW_016810097.1:36232-48297 GCF_001698545.2 Rhinopithecus bieti | reverse complement strand
AAAAAAAAAAAAAAAAAGAAAGAAAAGAAAAATCCAAGCTAAAGACAGGAGAAAATATCTGCAAAGCATATATCTGATAAATGACTTATATCCAGAATACATAAATATTTCTCAAAACTCAGTAATAGGAAAATAAACGAGCCAATTTTAAAAATTGGCAAAATACTAAGATAGAAACTTCACCAAAGAAGACACATTCATGGCCAATAAGCTTATGAAAAGACATTCAACATCATTAGTCATTACAGAAATGCACATTAAAACTACTGTGTGCTATTATTGCATACCTACAGAATGGCTTAAAACATTTTTTTTAACTGACAATATGTGACAATACCACATGCTGGCAAGGATGTACTGGAATGCTCATGGATTGCTGGTGAAAATGCAAAATGATGCAGCTGTTTTGGAAAACAGTCTTTCAATTTCTTATAAAGTTAACATATAGCCCAGCAATCCTACCTGATAGGTATTTTTTCAAGAGAAATGAAAAGTTATGGTTATACCAAACATATACATGAGAGTTCATAGCTGCTTTATTCAGAATTCCCCAAAACATGAAACAACCCAAACACCTTTAAATGGTAAGTAGATGAACAAATTGTAGTATATCTATACAGTGAAATACTACTCAGCAATGAAAAGAATGTATGTATGTAACCCATGCAATCACATGATGTATCTTGAAAACATGTACTGAGTGAAAGAAGCCTGTCTCAAAAGGCTACGCACTCCATGATTCCATTTATATGAGCTTCTTCTTAAGGCAAAACAATAGGAACAGAAAACAGATCAGTGGTTATGAGAGGCTGGGATGGGGAAGAAGAGATATTTACTGCAAAAGAGCACAAGAGAATTTTAGAGAGTGATGGAACAGTCCTATATTTTGTTTGTGATGGTAGTTACACAACCCATATGCATTTGTCAACACTCATAGAATTGCACACTAAAAAGGGTCCTTTTACTGTGTGTAGATGATACCTCAATAACCCCATTTAAAACTGATACGCAATTTTAAATTTGTCACAACATCAAAAACATACCTAGGAATAAATCTAATGCAAGAGGTACAATATCTCAACATGGAAAACTAAAAAGCAATAAAGAAAAGCTAAAGAAATGTATATGTGTACCATATTTAGTGTTTGGAAGTCAAAACATTGAGAAAAAAAAAAAGCCAACTTCCCCAAATTGATCTGTAGATTCAATGCAATCACAATAAAAATCCCAGCAGATTGTGTGCATGCTTAAAAAATAAATAGAATGAGAGGCTGTGCTTAAAGTCTGAAACAAGTGATAGAAATGCCATGATAGCAATAAATCAATGGGGATTGTCAAATCTATCAAAATCAACAAAGGACAACCAATTAAGAAAAACGGGAATTACAGAGACGAGAAAAAAAAAAAAAACAAGAAGAGGTCAATATAATGCTTATATAAATAGATGGAGAAACACTATTACTTAGAGGTGGCTGAGATGAGCCGAGACCTAAACTAGGCGCCTTGATTAATAATCCCAGCACTTTGGGAGGCCGAGACGGGCGGATCATGAGGTCAGGAGATCGAGACCATCCTGGCTAACACGGTGAAACCCCGTCTCTACTAAAATACAAAACTAGCCGGGCGAGGTGGCGGGCGCCTGTAGTCCCAGCTACTCGGGAGGCTGAGGCAGGAGAATGGCATAAACCCGGGAGGCAGAGCTTGCAGTGAGCTGAGATCTGGCCACTGCACTCCAGTCCGGGCGACAGAGCGAGACTCTGTCTCAAAAAAAAAAAAAAAAAAAAAAAATTTACTAAGCTAAACTGGTGCTAGTTACTTATATATCCATTATCTCCATAACCATTGAAATAAACTTACAAGTTAAAAAGGCAGCCATTATCTCCATTTTATAAACACAAAAGACACAGTTTTGTAAGGTTAGATGTCTTTATAAGGTTGTAAGTGCAGTGAATGACAAATTTATTACTCACATCTAGTGCTCTCAGTTTGCTTCTCAGGAGGGGTCTGATTGGTGATCCATAATTACTAAGCACTTTGCAGTTAGACTAAGTAAAATATGAGGGCTGAAAGACTGCATCATGCTAGGAACTACAACTTTTGCAAATGGGAATCAAGAAATCAGCATTACTTATATGATGTAATAAAATTTGGGAAGTATCATAGCAAATAGAAAAAAAGTAAACGATGAATTAGAAATCACTGAAACATGAAACTTGATTGAAATTACAGTTCTTCAGACCTTATTAACACAGCCAAAGGTAAGAAATGTAAATGACAAGATGTTAATATTCTATGCGAAAAAAGTTGCTAGCATCATGCACCTTGCAACATCCTTAGCACCATGTTCAGACATACAACTTTTTTTTTTTTAGTCTATGTGGTGCAATGCATCTGGTTTCACAGACCACTGCCTTTTTGCTGAGCCGTGCTCCAGGATGACTGTGGCTTATAGTAGCTAGGTTCACACGTTAAAGGCTGCTTCTTCCGTAACAGGACGGTGTATGTAAATAGCATCAAGCAAACAGCAGAGATGCTGGCCTTAACGAAAGATAAGCTGGAAAGCTACCAATTGCTCAGACATTAGGAAAGACAACCTTCAAAAAGATCCAAGAGGGCTTTGGTGAAGTTCTCAGGCAGACATCTAGCAGCCGATGCCGGCCAGCAGGCCTATAACAGGCATAGGAGACCTCTGGGTGCTGCCTGCTGCAACTTAACTGTAAATTGCAGCTAGAGCACTAGGCATACTCTGTGGATGGCAGTGATCTGAGCTAATGGCTGGCTGCCATGACCCAGTAAAAAGCAGCTGAGGCAAAAATCTGATTTTAGAGAAGAGAGTATTTCCATGTATCCATATCTTCTAGACACTAAGAGGCAAAGCTTTTAAATGATGCCAGTTCGGCTACTCTAATTTTTATTAAAAGGCGCAAACTTTTTTTTTTTTTTTTTGAGACAGAGTCTGGCTCTGTCGCCCAGGCTGGAGTGCAGTGGCGCGATCTCGGCTCACTGCAAGCTCTGCCTTCTGGGTTCACGCCATTCTCCTGCCCCAGCCTCCCCAGTAGCTGGGACTACAGGCGCCCGCCACCACGCCCGGATAATTTTTTGTATATTTAGTAGAGACGGGGTTTCACTGTGTTAGCCAGGATGGTCTCGATTTCCTAACCTCGTGATCTGCCTGCCTCGGCCTCCCAAAGAAAAGGTTCAAACTTTTAAACCGGGTTTGCCCAGATAAGCAGCCCTAGGTCCCTTACCCTGAAGCCATCCTGCACTCAGGGCAGGGAGCTAACCCATCAATCAGCTAAACTGGAATTCGTGTGGCTCAAGGATCACCTCCATCACATGTGCCACTTTGATTCTAGCTGGTTTAACTCATAGAAGAAATCTTAACAGGAGGTAGGTTTCTGAATCCTAGGCAATTCCAAAACAAGAAGCAATGGAAGCAGCTCCTAGGCACAGAATTGAAGGGGTGCACTTGAAAAGAATATTGACAACAGGCTGCTAAATAGCACCTGCACTCTATTCAGTCCCTAGCACCTCAAAGAATAATGAAAAGTATAAAATAGCCTGAGTGGGGAAGAGAGATACTTCATAATAAAAAGTAATGACCAGCCAGGCACAGTAGTTCACACCTGTAATCCCACCACCTTGGGAGGTCAAGGCAGTGGATCACCTGAGGTCAGGAGTTTAAGACCAACCTGGCCAATATAGTGAAACCCCATACCTACGAAAAATACAAAAAATTAGCCCGTCATGGTGGCACACGCCTGTAATCCCAGCTACTCGGGAGGCTGAGGCACAAGAATCGCTTGAACCTGGGAGGCAAAGGTTGCAGTGAGCTGAGATCACACCACCGCACTCTAGTCAGAGCAACAGAGTGAGACTCCATATCAAAAAAAAAAAAAAAAAAATAATGACTGGGCTGCTGTCCAAAATTTCTAAATTGCAAGAAGGAAATAATGTTTCAAATGTCATGCTCCAAAAAGAGAAGACAGTATACATAAAGTAGATTTTTAGGCCAGATATAGTAAATGCATAGTATCAAAATTAACTTCATTTCTCCCAAATTAGTTTAAGTCCATAGGTCATAAATTCTAGCTAATGCACACATATGAGCATCTTGGTAAGGCTCAAATCAAGATTTTCTCCATCTCCCTCCATCACTCAGATACCATGTAATTTCTTCTGTGGCTTCGGTGACATACAGATACTGGGTTGTAGAAACACAATTTTTGCTGAGAAAATTGCTCTGAGATAACTGTTTTCAGAGCTAAGAATTGGCTTATTTCCTAAATTTGGTGGAAGCTGTGAAATCTTGTATATCTTGTTACATCTTTGACTTCCTAAAATTGAAGCTCAGCGGAGGCTTCAGTTAAGCGACTATGACTTTAAGAGCCAGGATGGAATTATTGTCTTCCCAGTGAGAAGCAGCTCAAGACGCAGCTGCTTAAAGGAACCACACCTCTCCCCAGGTCTTCCAAACACCTTGGCTGAAACTAGGCAGAAGCAGAAAAAAGGGAGAGATAATTTCCTTGGATTTTTAACTCACTGGACACTAGATAATTTGATTTCAGTCTTGAATTACTTTGAATTTTATCTTCCGATTTTAACTGGCAGGGAAATTTAACATTTGGGTATTATTTATTCCTGTGAATTTGACACTAGAAAGTTTATTCAAATTTTATCATCTTCATGTTTATCATCTTTATGCTGGCATTTTATTACCAGAGGATCTTGTTTATTCTCATTCTAGAATTCTCATTGTAGAATCCCTTATATATCATGTTGGACAACGTGACTGGGCATAAGTTGGAATGAGAGATAGAATAAAAAGATAACATTTTTATTTGTCAATGGAGTTTCCTTGAAGTTGAAAATGTACAGTTCTGACCCATTTTATAGCCTACCAGGGACAAAATATAAAGAACCCACCAGTGATAGGAGGAGGATACACAATGGAACCTCAATTGGTACTTTTAGAGTAGATTTTGGAAAGTGGATCAGGACCATCATGAATGATGTCTTACCTCCTCCCTTAGGGGCAATAGCCCCATGCCTGCTTGACCATAGTTTGATGACTTAAGCCAAATGTGTTAAGAAAGCATTAGTTTAGAGATCATTTGGAAAAGACTGCTTATTCCCCAAACCTTATAATGTTATATTTTGTCTTGTTTTTGCTGTCTTAAAGGCTTTAAATTTGTGGTTTTTAATATATGCAAAGAGCTCCTCTAGCTGTGTTCATTTGTTCTTTTAAAGAATTAATTTTAAAAGACAAGTAACTTTTCAATGAAAAGGAAATGTAAGTTAAGACTGCTTTTTTTTTTCCTTAAAATTTTTCACCTGTAGCCAGGCGCAGTGGCTCACGCCTGTAATCCCAGCACTTTGGGAGGCTGAGGCAGGCAGATCACGAGGTCAGGAGATCAAGACCAGCCTGGCTAACGCGGTGAAACCCCATCTCTATGAAAACTATGAAAAATTAGCCTGGCATGGTGGTGGGCGCCAGTAGTCCCAGCTATTTGGGAAGCTGGGGCAGGAGAATCGCTTGAATCCAGGAGATGGAGGTTGCAGTGAGCCAACATTGCGCCACCTCACTCCAGCCTGGACAACAGAGTGAGCCTCTGTCTCCAAAAAAAAAAAAAAAAAATCACCTGCAGTTCCATGCACAAGATCCAGCTTTTAGTCCACTACACAAACATGAATCTCCCTACTCTTGGTGTGTTACTACATTTTAATCACCTGTGACAGAAACTGCAGCCCAAGTTGGCTTAACCAACAAAGAAAATTAAACTTGGCATCACAAATCACACTACGAATTCAGACGGCCCACTAAAATGGATGGAATCCTTAGGCCTACAAAACTTCTAATATCATTCTGACCTATGTCTTCGCTGAGGCTGCATGTTAGCCCTTCAATCACTTGTCAAGCTCTTAGGTGCTTTATGGAAAACAATAAATTTTAAAATCCAAAATCTAATTTATTAGCAACACATACAGGCATATGAGTCTTACCACTGTGATTGCTGAACTCTGACGTAATATCTAAAGCCAGAATGGACTGAACATGTTAGATAAACACAGTTAATAATTATTTTGCTTGAATGAAGGAAGTCCAAAAATATCACATGGGTGTTTTACACTTGATCCGGTCTGCATGCCGCAGCTCATCTAGAACATTTCTGATATTCTCAACACAAACTTCTCCTCTGTGATGCTTTTTTGATGCAAGATTCCATACATTTTCAAATTCTTCATCAGAAAGCTTGACACCAATGTTACACAATATCTCTGCAATCTAGAAAAAGGCATTTAAAATGAATAGGCCATTATTTATGTTTTAAAATTTGTAATGAAAAATATCTTTATAATATCTAAGACTACGGATATTTTTTCCAAAAAAGTATGTGTGTGTATATATTTGTGTGTGTGCATGTGCTTGTATGTATATATATATATATAATAAGGAAATATCAAAATTCTAATACTGTCAGCTCAGGAATAATTTTGTTATTATAAACATGAGGGTGTTCAAATACACTAGCCAATATATAAAGTTACTTTCAACTTTAAACGTCTCATTATTTTAAGGAGAGGTAGCAAAATTCAAGTAAAAAGGGTGAAAAAAGTAAAGAAGACTTGCTAGGTTTGAGTTTCATTTCAATCATTTATTGTCATTTTGGTCTTGTGTATGTCACCTAAGCCACTTGAACATTAGTTTTGTTTATTTATTTATTTATTTATTTATTTATTTATTTATTTAATTTTGAGACAGAGTCTCACTCTGTTGCCCAGGCTGGAGTGCAGTGGTGTGATCTTGGCTCACTGTAGCCTCTGCCTCCTGGGTGAAAGTGATTCTCCTGCGTCAGCCTCCTGAGTAGCTGGGATTACAGGTGTGTGCTACCACACCTGGCCAATTTTTTTGTATTTTTAGTAGAGATGAAGTTACACTATGCTGGCCAGGCTGGTCTTGAACTCTCGACCTCAAATGATCCACCTACCTCAGCCTCCCAAAGTGCTGGGATTACAGGCATGAGCCACTAGGAATGGCCAAGTTTTGTATTCTTTATAATACGAACATTTATAAAATGTACCTAACTGGCCTGTTGGAACTTTAACTATGCGTGCAAATGGCAGACAGATAGTGTACCCATGATTAAGAGAGCACACTAAAAGAGGAGCATACTGAAAACCAGCAACCTTTGGTTACTAATAATCCTCTACAGTGATAATTATTAAAACAGATGAAGGTGGGGGAAAATATGCTTCTTATGTCTTAAGAAAAATATAAGAAAGGAAAGTAAGAACTAGTAGTGGGAATAAAATATGTGAAAACAAATTTTTTAAATGAAACTAAATTTAAAAGAAGCATTTACTATGAAGCATTCAGGAAAAAAAAGGGGGGGGGGGAATGAAAAGGTTAGACAGCGAATAGCCAAAGAAATAAAACAGTTGCCGAATACATCTATCAAACAGAATCTCAACAATTAAAAAATCCTCTAGAAATCATGTACCCTTGTGGGAAATTAGTGAAATTAAATACAAATTAAGTACTATTCAAATACAAATCAAATTCTGAAATTCAGAGGAGCAGAGCTGCTAGCAACTGCAGCTATAAAGCAAAAACACAATACCCCTATGCATAGCTGCTATTTTCCCCACCCACTGGTAGTTTAAAAAGGCCCCTGCAGAGTGAGCTCAGGAATGGTTTGAGTCAGTCTTGAGCATCCCCTACTTTCTCCTCTGCTTCTTCCCCCACTCCTTGGGAAGCTTTGCTCCAGTGGTTTGGCATTCCATCAGTAGTATGCTGACTACCTAACACGTCTACTGAAATCTATCCATCCTCAAGTCAACATTATTATTCCAAGCAGGTCTTTGACTTCTTACTTTTCGCCTAGAATTGTGGGATAAAGGATGACTTCCTAGTTAAAAGAATTTTTAGGCATTATGAAACAAGCAGGAGATTTCTGTTTCTTTTGGAAACCCTAAAGTTCTATTTCATAGGCCTTTTAGAGTGATTGAGGGAAGTGAAAACACAATCGGGAGGTTTTCTTCTTTGATCCGCAGGAAGGATACTGGGTTCCTCCTTTGGGGCCAGGCATCAGCCTCTGTCTCCCTTTCCTCTCTGCCCTGCCTCCATGCGAAAGAATTGCTGGAATGCATCTGCCATTAATTCGGTTAGTATTTAATAAGTTTCCAAGCCATCAATCCTTCATCTGAAGTCCGAGAAGGCATCATATGTCTTTTCCTATATCATTTCTAGCTCCAGCTATGAAGGTTCTGAAGAAGCAAGTACTCCCTGAATTACACCTGCTTTCCATAAGCACAGATGTAGACAGGCTAGTCTGAGCACTGCTATAAATCTCTAGCCCTCAGCACCCCAGTGGCTATTCAGACCTAGCTGGTTTTATAACCCTGGCTTTATAACCCATCTACAAAGAAGATCATCTCGGATATGGCATCATGTTTTCTGAGTCAAAAATAAATAAATAAATAAATAAGACAGATGTATGACCTTACCTGGGGTGTGGCAACAAGACAGAAAATTTTAAATCAATGCTTGTCACAGATAATCTGAGACATATGATACCAGTGGACAAGAAGAGTGGCAGAGTGACCATCCTCATGCCCACTCTTAGTTCTAGAGGCCCAAGGCCATCAGGATGCTTACATAAGGAAGGGATTGATCCTGTTCCTTTTCTCAACTAGAATCGTATCAAATGTTTTAGAAAAATATTTTTCTTCTTTACATGGACCATATTGAATGTACAATATGAATTTACTATTCCTGTCACAGTCTAAATTCTACCTCAAGAATTGTACCAGATGTCACAATCAAGTTGAGCATTATTCATCAAGAATCCTATCCTTGGGGATCCTGTAGACTTTTGTAAATGTAAAAAGCCAAGTTTTGAAAAGTCTAAAATAGTATTCGTTGACAGATAAAACATTTCCATTTTTGTATGCTTATATGCTATACCTCTTCTTTTGATCTGGTCTTGAAGAAGTCTCTTTCAAACACTCCTTTCTGGGCAAAGATGGTAGGATATAATAGTGAATATGCACTACCTTCTTCACCATAATTAGTTCTGTCACTGATGCGACGAATTCGGGGAGCAGGAATGTCAGATCGAATGGTTGGAACTCCACAAATGGGGTAACCTAGGTCATTGATGAGGAAAGAAAACCGACATTCTAAAACAAAGCTGTGTACACAGTAGCCACCAGTCACATGTGCATACTGAGCACTTAAAATGTGGCTAGGAAGAATTTTGGTGTAATCCAAATGTAAAATTCAAACATTTTAGTACAAAAAAGCAAAATATTTAATAATTTTTATATTGATTAGTTATTGAAATATTTTGAATATATATAGTATTAAACATTTCACCTGTTTCATTTTTTTTTAACATGGCTTTTTGCCGGGCGCGCTGGCTCAAGCTGTAATCGCCAGCACTGTTGGGAGGCCGGGCGGCGGATCACCGACGGATCAGGAAGATGGCGAGACCATCCCGCTCAACACGGTTGGGAAACCGCGGCGTCCTCCTACTGAAAACAAACTACCAAAAAAAACAACCTAGCCCGGGTGAGGGTGGCCCGGCCGCCTGTAGTCCAGCTACTCAGCGGAGGCCCCTGAGGCAGAGAATGGGTAAACCCAGGCAGGCGGAGCCTTGCCAGTGAGCCCTCGAGATCTGGCCACCTCGACCACTCCAGCCCGGGCCCACAGAGTGAGACTCCGTCTCAAAATAAAAAATAAAAAACAAAATAACATGTCTTTTTTTTTTCTTTTCTTTTCTTTTTTTTTTTTTTTTTTTTTGAGACAGGGTCTCACTCTGTCACCCAGGCTAGAATGCAGTGGCCTGATCACAGCTCACTGCAGCCTTGAACTCCTGGACTCAAGTGATCCTCTCACCTCAGCCTCCCAGGTTGCTGAGATTACAGGAGTTTGCCACCATGCCCAGCTAATTTTTGTATTTTTTGTAGAGACAGGGTCTCACTATGTTGCCCAGGCTGGTCTTGAACTCCTCGCTTCAAGTGATCCTCCCACCTTGGCCTCCCAAGGTGCTGGGATTACAGGCATGAGCCACCATGCCCAGCCTGGTTTTCTTTAATGCTAAAAAGTTTGTAAATGCATAGATGACTTCAATTTTATTTATAGTGGACAACACAGTCTAAAGAGAATAACAAGATTTCATTACTCTAGAATGTATAGCATGTCTATAAAAATCCAACTGAGAAAAATATGTAAGTCCTCAGTCATATCCTTATTCCAAGGATGTGATCTTGATCAACATAAAATAGTTTTTCTATTTTAGAAAATACTTAGAAATAGTATTTCTAAGCATGATATTCATCATGCTTCATATTGATATATGGATGTTATGGGTTGAACTGTCTCCTCCCAAAATTTATATGGTGAAGTCCTAACCTCCACTACCTCAGAGTGTGACGTTATTTGGAAATAAAGTCATTTCAGGTGTAATTAATTAAGATGAGGTCACACTGGAGTATGGTGGGCCCCTAACCTAATATGGCTAGAGTTCTTGTAAAACGGAGAAATTTGGACACAGACATGAAAATGGGGAGAACACCATGTGAAGATGAAGGCAGAGATGCTGAAGAAGCCAAGTGGTGCCAAAGACTGCTAGTAAATCATCAGAAACCAGGGGAGAGGCATGGACAGATTCTCCTTTACAGTCCACCAGAGGAACCAATCCTGCTGACACCTTGCGTTTCAAGCCTCCAGAACTGTGAGACCATAAAATTCTGTTAAGACACCGGTTTGTGGTGCTGTGATACAGCACCCCCAGCAAACTAACATGGGGAATGAATATACAGAGAAATGTTACGTAAAAGCTCTTTAAATATTTGAAGGCAGATATGTATGGAGCTAAGAATCATATGGTTTTAAAATCATCTAATATTAATACTTGGTGGAATCTGAATTACTACGATGTATAACATTCGATGTTCTGATCTATAATGGTTTCCATTTCATTAATATGTTCTGATCTATAATGGTTTCCATTTCATTAATATACAAAGAATCGTTTTACTTTGGTCATCATTGGCAATTGAGTTTAATCAACATTTATATGTGGGCCTCTCCTCCCCAGGTAGTTAGAATACGAATTAAATGCAAGGTACAAGGCTTTAAGAAACTTAGTCTAACGGAGAAAGGCAGGGGACAATGCAAGGGCAGACAAAGGACAGTTTGCTTCCACGTTTGTTGATGCTTTTAAAACTTTACAAATAAGTGACATACAAGTAGAAGGAACGGCTCCTACAACTGCATTGATCTCAGAAGAAGTTGTCTTATAGTAGTTGGAAACTTTATCACTTGGTCTCAGAAGTGTCCGAAGAGTCTTTTCTGTGCTCCCTGGTTCTTTTAAGACAATATCTTCTGGCTTTATGAGGAGAGTTGGTTCAGGTTCTTCAACATTAGCCTCAGTAGGGTTTACACAATCTGGTTTTCTACCTTTAAGAAAAAAAAAAGGAAAGAAAAAATGCAGGAATACATTACTACTTAGTGCGTGCTGCTCTGCAACAGGGTAAGTTTTCCCATCCAGTCTCTTCTTGCTAATGGAAACGGCTGGCATGACCCCTCCACTGACCCAACACCCAACTGTGGAAGAGCAAGTTCAGGCCAATGTCATACACCAAGAAATCTGAACACGGCCTAATGTTTTCTTCTGCCACTCCACTCACTTTATTCTAGAATAAAGCTTTGAAATATGAGAGACCAAATCCGTTCATTTCTTTTCCTAAAAAAAAATAAAATAGAGCAGGCGGGCATGGTGGCTCACACCTGTAATCCCAACACTTTGGGAGGCCGAGGCGGGCAGATCACCTGAGGTCAGGAGTTCAAGACCAGCCTGGCCAACATGATGAAACCCCTTCTCTACTAAAAATATAAAAATTAGCCGGACGTGGTGGCAGGCACCTGTAATCCCAGCTACTCAGGAGGCTAAGACAGGACAATCACTTGAATCCGGGAGGCGGAGGTTGCAGTGAGCCGAGATTGCACCATTGCACTCCAGCCTGGGGGACAAGAGCGAGACTTCGTCTCAAAAAAA
>NW_016810097.1:0-35728 GCF_001698545.2 Rhinopithecus bieti | reverse complement strand
AGAGCGAGACTTCGTCTCAAAAAAAAAAAAAAAAAAAAAAAGGGATTTTAAAATTTTAATTGAACTGCAGAGTTTTTTCCTAGCACTATGCCCTAGGGAGAAATAAGACAAGACATGCTTGTAGTTGAAAATTCCACACCTACTTGACTGGGGGGAGCGTGCGTTACAACATCGAGAGAGATGGTAAGAATTCACTGTGAGCTCAAGAACTGTTTCTGCAACTAATTCCTGACAAGTCAGTGTACAAAAGAAAACCCTGAGACAGAAGACTCTGTCCTCTTTTGCAGATTTGCTTTGCTGAGTCAATTCTGAAATTTAGGAATAAATTCCTGCAATCTTTTTCAGATCTGGTTGCTACATATGTACCACTAGAGAGCGCTGTGGTGTTTCCAGCTTTAGAAAATTCTAAAGGTTCTGGGGAGCCCAAGTAAGGGTTGCAAAGGCAAGTGGCCTGCTGGTATTAGAGAAGGGTGGATACCCTGGCAAACTAGAAAAGACTTCCCTCTCTGAAGAACGCATTCCTCCCCGCAACCCCACCTCTCCCCACACTCAGTTCCTGCCAGTGGCTGCTATGAAAATGCTCAGGCCTACTGTTCCAGATCCTCTAATCCTCTACCTCACCAAAAGTAGAAATCTGGACAAAGTTTGAAAAAGAATTTCTCAAAAAAATTGAAAGATTACTTACCCACTTTTCTCCAAAAGTCAACAGTAAGATAGAATTTGATATCAGACAAATTTTGGCAGAACATTCCTGGGCCCCCTCTAGACCTACTGACCACAAACTTAACAGTTTCTACCCTAAAATCATAGAAGATGAAAATCCTCAAAAACTCTATTGAAAATGGCTGAAGAAATTAGGATCCAAAAACCAGAAAAAATTCGAAGAATTATCTGGTCTGAAATAAGCTTTTCGTTCTACCATTACTTCATGAGTTGTGCCAAGAAGGAAGCTCTGTCACCCCATTTATGAAAGAGTCGGAGTAGAGCTGTTTTCTATAAAAAGCTTCATTAGGGCCGGGCACGGTGGCTCAAGCCTGTAATCCCAGCACTTTGGGAGGCCGAGACGGGCGGATCACGAGGTCAGGAGATCGAGACCATCCTGGCTAACATGGTGAAACCCCGTCTCTACTAAAAAAAAAAAAATACAAAAAACTAGCCAGGCGTGGTGAGGGGCGCCTGTAGTCCCAGCTACTCAGGAGGCTGAGGCAGGAGAATAGCGTAAACCCGGGAGGCGGAGCTTGCAGTGAGCTGAGATCCGGCCACTGCACTCCAGCCTGGGCGACAGAGCAAGACTCTGTCTCAAAAAAAAAAAAAAAAAAAAAAAAAAAAAGCTTCATTAGGTAGGGAAGATTCTGATGCCTTCCTAGTGGATAGAATAGAAAGGCTAACCCATAAGGGCTCCCTCGCATCATCAGGAGAGACCAAAATTTGGTTTTGACTTCACAGAAAGGCATGACTCAAGAATAAAAGTGAAAATAGTAGTTATCTCCACTTTTTAGAAAAGAGACATCCCAAGAGGAAATAAAATGTAAACATCTTTTAAAAGTTGAACCTCTAATAATTAAGATACAAAAATTAGGGTAGGCCGGGTGCAGTGGCTCATGCCTGTAATCCCAGCATATTGGGAGGCCGAGGAGGGAAGATCCCTCAAGCCAGTTCACAACCAGCATGGGCAACACAGTCACTCAAGAGGCTGAGGCAGGAGAATCACCTGAGCCCAGGAGTTCAAGGCTGCAGTCAGCTATGATTGCACCACTGCACTCCAGCCTGGGCAAGTAGAGTGAGACATTGTCTCCAGAAAAAAAAAAAAAAAAAAAGGTAAGGTAAATGAGGTATTATTATAAACCAACTAAAGTACAAGAATGTAAGAATGTTTGAAATAACACTCAACGGTAGTGAGATTGGAGTAAAACCTCACAGACTTAGCTGATAAAATTGCAAATCAGTAAAATCATTTAGAAAAGCAAAATGAAAATAGAGTTACTTCTGAGACAATAATAACAGTCATAAGAAATGAGAAATAAAAAGCTTTTTGAGATATGATCATTATGACATTATGCATATTACTTTTAAAATATCTAGAAACAGCCTAAATTTCAGAGAGTGAAGAAATGGCTTAGTAAATCATAATATATCAGCATGAGGGAACTGAAATGTAGTTCATAGAAACCAAAAAAGCATTTCTTCATTCCTTAGAAATATGAAAGCTGGCTGGGCATGTTGGCTCATGTCAGTCATCCTAGCACTTTGGGAGGCCAAGACAGGAGGATCACTTGAGGCCAGGAGTTCAAGGCCAGCCTAGGCAACATGGTGAAACCCTGTCTCTGCTAAAAATACAAAAAACTAGCCAGGCATGGTGGCACGCACCTCCTGTAATCCCAGCTACTCTGGAGGCTGAGGCACGAGAATCACTTGAGCTCGAGACGCAGAGACTGCAGTGAGCCAAGATCACACCACTGCACTCCAGCCTGAGTAACAGAGCAAGACCCTGTCAAAAAAAAAAAGAAGAAAGAAGAATAAGAGAAATGTGAAAGCTAAATTTTAAAAAGCCTTATATAGTACGTTCAGTGTTATTTTAGACATGCTTAAAATATGTACATATACACGTATGTATATCTATACATGTAATGATGCAAGAAGATAAAATGTAGGCCAGAGGTATCCAACCATTTGCCTTCCCTGGGCCTCACTAGAAGAAGAAGACTTGTCTTGGGCCACACATAAAATGCATTAACAGTAAGGACAGCTGATGAGCTTAAAAAAAACTGCAAAAAAACTCACAGCGTTTTAAGAAAGGTTACAAATGTGTGTCAGGCAGCATTCAAAGCTGTCTTGCACCACGGGTTGGACAAGCTTGATGTCAACATCATAATATTTGAATCAAAAGTAAAGATTATGCTGTTTCTCCTTTTATACAAAATTTTAAAATCTAATTTTGTGTCAAATTCTGTGTTTCCTGGGAAAGGGAACTAATTACTCAGATAATTGTTTTTAAACAGGTTTCTGAGAAACTGTCTTTCATATTTTGAGCTTCAGTGTAAGTTTTGTGCTTTTAATGTTTTTGAATAAATAGTACATGGTTCCAAACTCAAAAGATACAAAACATAGGTTAAAAGTGAGTCTCACTGCCACCCTGTCCCTCAGCCATCCAACTGCCTCTTCCTGGAAATAATAAATGTTATTGATTTTTTCCTACACTACCACAGATATTCTATGCACAAACAAGCAAATAAACACTATGTATATGTGTATATTTTATTTTCATATAATATTAAAGTTGAATATAGCTGAGCTCCTAGAAAAATTAAAATACAGAAGTCCATTTAAGAATTCAGTAAATGGCTAAGCATGCTGGCTCACACCAATAATCCCAGCACTTGGGGAGGCCAAAGCAAGAGAATCCCTTGAACCCAGGAGTTTGAGACCAGCCTGGGCAACATAGTGAGACCTCGTCTGTATTAAAAATAATAATAAACTTTCAATTATTTTGAAAAAATAATTCATCAAATCTTCAAGAATTAAATACCTTTAATAATGACCCTCTCTTCATACTCTTTAAGAAGCATTTTGTCTTTCCAGTTAAGAAAATTTGCAAATTCCAGATAGTTAATGAGGCCATCATTATCCACATCACAGTAGTCAAATAGCTGGTCCAGGAGCTTGTCATCTAAACTCAAGTTGGCCTGGTCACAAGCTTCCTGCAGCTCGGCTTTATCTATCATCCCATCTCCCTTCTGTTATACAGGAAGCAAAAGAACATAAAATGGGAGTTGTCTTCAAGAGCAGAGTAGGCAACATTATTTAGTTTAAGAAAAAAACAGCTTCATCACATACATTCAAAATTGTCTCAATTTTCACAGAAGAGGAGTCAAATATGCTGTTTAGACTGTGGTAGAGCAGTGTTACCATGATATGGTCTTGACGTTTCATGTGACCAATGGGTGTGTACTTTTGACAGCTCTCTACAACTGTTTATCCTTACAAAGTTTTTAACACCTTCTGTGTTTTAACCCAGCAATAAATGGCCCTTCATTTCATTGCCTGTTATTGAGGAGAAATTGGGGAGATAGTTGCAGGATAAGTTCACGGAGGTGGGTTCAAGGACAGTTGTCTGGTTTTGATAACACTCCTATGGGTAAGAGGGACATGCTCCCAATCTGATGGTCAGCCCCACTGTAACAAGTAACACTAAGATTCATCCTGGTAAGTAGGGGGAGGAGGGTGGAGGGAAAAAGTCTCACCTCTTTTCAGACAGCATTTAAAGGCAGAAGTACCTACACTGAGTATGAACAGAGGGAAATGTATAAGGGCTCTCAGCAGAAACTGGCTGATTCACTTAGGAGATGAAGGGACAGAGCACACAATGCTTGTTAAGGAAGAATGTTAATAACTGGGACATCTTAGCACTCAGCCCCTCCTGCAGTCTATCAAGCCAACCTTAAACCCATTCAGAGATGATGGCAAAGGTCCCAGTTTTCTTGTTTGTTTCTGCAGTGGATTCTGGCTGCTATAGGGGAGCTTTGGCCCCCACGGAGAGACTTCCCTGAGAGGAAGTAACTCCCAAGAGAAATCAGAAATGAGTCACTGCATAGTATTTAAGCTCTTACTGCCCAGGACTGGATTTACAATGCTGATGGAGGCAATCCCCTGGAGAATGAGAAACTGACTAGATGAATTATAAATTCTTGCAGTCAGACCCACAGCCCTGGAAAACTTCCCTACTTAACCCTTGTATTCAAACAGAATGAGAACTTAAAACATATGATCTTGACAATACAGCTGCAAATGCTCTGGATTGAAGTAGACTCCTTTATAAAAGTCTCTACTACAGGCCGGGTGCAGTGGCTCACGCCTATAATCCCAGCACTTTGGAAGCCTGACCAACATGGAGAAACCCTGTCTCTACTGAAAATACAAAATTAGCCAGGCATGGTGGCACATGCCTGTAATCCCAGCTACTCAGGAGGCTGAGGCAGGAGAATCGCTTGAACCCAGGAGGTGGAGGTTGCAGTGAGCCAAGATCGCGCCATTGCACTCCAGACTGGGCCACAAGAGCGAAACTCCGTCTCAAAAACAAACAAACAAAAGTCTCTACTACAACCAAAATGCAAACCCACACTCATCCCTAGCTGAAAAGCAATGTGGGATGTGGCCGTTGAATCAAGAGATCTCCAAAACTGAAACAGATGCTGTCAATGATAACTTACTGCCTAACATGCAGGGCTTTGTGCGCACTGAAAACACTGGTGGTTTGTTTCATGGAGCTACCATGCCACCATCATGCCACTCAAAATCAAAGTAAATATTTCTTATTTACTGGTGCAAAGCCATTCTCTCCCTCTGCACCCTTAATGCCTCCCTCCCACAAGCCCTGATCTCAACTGCTTTAGGGAGAAAGATGATCAGAAGTAGGACCAAGGGCTCCAGGTCTTCAAGAGGGATGCATCTGTTCAGTGGGGTGAGATTCTCAACATTTTTATGGTTTGGATACAGTTCCCGAAATCATCATCATAGCCAGTCCTGGGAGAGGGTGGTAGGGAAGGATGTCCGAATTCAATTAATGGGGTTTGGGCAGAGGTTGCAGAGACGAATTAAAGATAACAATGTATTATTGCTATGGCTTCCCAGGCTGAATGTTTAATTGGTATTGATGCTTTCCATGTCTGTATAGTGAATGTTCGTATGTGACAGAGGGGATTATCCTGATCAAGAAGAGCCATGTATAGACAATTGTTAGTACCTTTGGGACCCCACAGCCCTAATGACTCCTTTGAGTCATGAGTCTATAACTGGTGGTTTTGCCAATTAGAGCCTCTGGAAAAGAAAAGCAACCTTCACTTGGAGGTGCACCATGAAGTTTAGGACTCATTGCCTCCCTAACTTAGTTACCAGGTAGACCTGTTTTGAAAAGCGGCTATTAGCCTGTCACTGAGCTCTTCTGGAAACCGAACACTAGACCCATGGAGGCCTTCTGACTCGCCAGCCGATAATCATTTTGAGGTGGGCCAACTTGGACTCAATGACTAACAGAATGAAAAAGGAGCAAACAAGCCTCATATGTCAAATGGAAATGGCATAGTCAAGAATACAGCCAGCCCAACTCCAGTAACATCTCAGCTTTACGTGTAAAAGGGTAGCAATATTTTTGTTGTTGTTATTGCTGCTGCTGCTGCTGCTGCTGCTCCTGAGACAGGCTTCAATCTGTTGTCCAGGCTGGAGTGCAGTGGCATGATCATAATTCACTGTAGCCTCAAACTCCTGGGCTCGGGTGATCCTCCTGCCTCAGCCTACCGAGTAGCTGGCACTACCCCTCCTGGCTAATTATTTTTGTTTACTTGTAGAAATGGGGTCTCACTATGTTACCCAGGCCAATTTCAAACTCCCAGCCTCAAACTATCCTCCTGCCTCAGCCTCCCAAAATGCTAGAATTGTAGGTGTGAGCCACCACACTCAGCTGAGAAGTGATCCCTTAGAAAAAAAAAAAAAAGAACTTATTCACCACTCTGTCATCTGAAGCAAAGCCACTGGCTCAAGGGGGCCCTCAATTCACAGAACCTCCTCTAAATGCCTGCATCTGGTTCACTTATAATTTGGCTAAGCTGAAACCTGGTGGTCTTCACTGAACTAAAGTAAAGGCCATTCTCATGGCTCTGGCCAATACTCCCCTTGATAAACCTGTTATATTTTTACTGACTCTTGGGCTGTTGACTGTGGCCTACCTGTTTGGTTTGCCACTTGGAAAACAAGACTAGCAGATTGAAGACACCCCTTTAAGGGACTGCAAACTACAGGATAAAAATTATAGCTAGTGATTGAACTATCTGGGTAGTTCATGTAGATACTCACCATAAGCATGGGAAAAATTGGAATCAAATTGCTGATGAAGCCTGAACCATGCAGATCGCCAACATTGCTGCCTGTACATACGTGGCAACAGACCCCCATTACACACAGGGCACAAGGTAAAGGACTCTATGTTTCTAATGCAGAAGCCACCACTACATGCCAAACTTGTGACTGCCAGAAGTTGACTCATTTGTCTCGTGGTGAGAGAGGGCACATCCCACATAGGGATCTCCCTCATGCTCCTGACAGACTGACTATAGTGAACCTTTGACCCCTCCCCCCTCAGAGCTATCAGTGGTGCCACACCAATATTGACACTTATTCAAATTATGGAATTGCCATTCCAGTCCAATCATATGGCTCTAGTCCCAGCAGTAGGACCCATAAAGTTAAGTTAATCTGGGTTATGCATTTTGCTTTCTGGAACATTTTCAGTCTGTCAGTGGGGTGCACCCTATAGCACAAAAGCTATTCAGCAGTGAGCTATTAGTCAAGGTATTCAATGAACTTTTCTTACTCCCTACCACCCATTGTCATATGGTATTATTGAGCATTGGAATGGCCTTCTCAACCAGCTCCTGGTGCCCACATTTTAGTAAAGCTGTTCGGTCACTCAATGCAGCTGCCCCCAGAAAGGACTCATTCTATCTCAGCTGCTTCCTGAATAATAATCAGAATAAAAGGGACAGGGGTTATAAAGACTTCTTTTGAAAATTGGGGTTACTGCCATGACTATTCCTGGACATGGTGCATCTTTTCTCCCCCTAACAGCAATCCCGTGCCCATAGGGTTGGTCCACCCTTTTGGTAGCAACCAGGCATAAAAAGGATTCTAGGAGGTTCAAAGTTAATTCTATTTCAGCCACCTGATTTTCTTATTGGGTTGACAGTCCTTGATCATAGGATAATAACCACTTGGTTGAGTATACCTCTCAAAAATCAGCGTGAGAACTGGGAGCAATAGCTCACATCTGTAATCCCAGCAACATGGGAGGCTGAGGCAGGAGGATCACTTGAGGCTCAGAGTTCAAGGCTGCAGTGAGCTATGATGGTGCCACTGCACTCCAACCTGAGCAACAGAGTGAGACCCCCATCTCTAAAATAAAATAAAATAATAAAATAAAATCAGTATGTTCCATCCCAGTAGTTGTAACTTCACTTTTTTCCCAATCATATTCTCTATTTTCTTTTTTTTTTTTTTCTTTTTTTTTTTTAGATGGAGTCTCACTTTGTCGCCTAGGCTGGAGTGCAGTGGTATGATCTCAGCTCACTGCAACCTCCGCATCCCAAGTTCAAGCAATCTCCTGCATCACCTTCCCGAGTAGCTGGGATTACAGACATGTGCCACCATACCCGGCTAATTTTTGTATTTTTAGTAGAGATGGGGTTTCACCATGTTGGTCAGTATGGTCTCAAACTCATGACCTCAGGTGATCAGCCTCCCAAAGTGCTGGGATTACAGGCGTGAGCCACCATGCCCGGCCCATATTCTCTATTTTCACCTAGACCTTTTGTTTGTAAAGGTCAGGTATAACAGGGACCAGGGATTTCTTAGAAAAGTTCCAGAGATCTGTTTTATTCTCTTTTATGCCTGACCTTTCCAGACAAAAGTTCTAGGTGAAAATAGGAGATAAATGGGAAAAAGGTGAAGTTATAGCTACTGGAATGGGATACCCTGATTTTGTGGCAATAAGGGGAGAGCAGCAACCAAGCTCTTGGAGAGAGAACACCTTATACCCAGGATGTTCAGGGGGGTGAGGGACACTATGATATTCTGATTTTCAGCCCACTCCTGAAGACTGCATCATAAGGGAAAATGCCTTGGTGCAGCTCTCTCAAACTGTTGGTGACACCTTAGTTTTAACTGACTGCCAGGCAGTTCTGACCACAATTTGAATGACATCCACCTCAACTTTACCGAGAAATCTATTGGAAACAGCAGAGAATGACCCTAGTTACTGCACCTCCACATTGAACACCTTTGGGTATCTTCCCCAGCCCCAGTTCAGTCATTCCACAAGGGGAGCAAATACCATCAGCTGGTGGCATGGACAGACACGAAGTTGGACTTACTGACCTCATGCAGCCCCTCCAAAAACAAGGACTCTACACAATTATTGAACTTAACTGAGAACCCTATAACCTGGGAGCAAAATTTATTTTAGGAAACTATTCTGGTTTTAAGTTAACAATGTTTACATATTGACAACAAATGTGCTGCTTAAGTGGGCACAAATCTACACATGCTTAATTAGACAATTAATTAAAAGAGAAAATCATCAGCTGACTTGCATTGCTAAGAACATCTGTTATGAATTACATAGTCTATGATAGCTAGGAGCCAAAATCCCTGATTGCGATTCTGAGTTTATCATAGTACTTGGGCCTCACTCTACTTCAGTGTTGTGTTACATATGTTCAACAACTGGCTCTTTGGCAGTGTGGTGGAAGAAAGCCCTGATTTGTAGCAGGTGCTGCTTTCCATGGTGTTCATACTCTCATCATGGTAATTTCTAGCTACCATTGTGATGTCAACTGGCTTGTAAGCTTCCTGCAAATTTAACAGTATGCTCTCCCAAGCCAATTCTAGCACACTACTGCTACCCCACGTGTAACTCTTCCTCTAGATTTTCCGTTCCCTATATGGAATGTCTACACATTATCTGGAATAATGCTTGATGTACTATGAGTATTCAATAAATAACAGAATTAATTTCATAAGCCAAGAAGATTCATTTAGAAAATCATAGTTTATTTGCTTTGTGGTGTTTGGTTTTTCCATTAAATTAAATGTGGCACCCAATAATATAAGATTTAAATAATCAAAAATTAACCTACAGCTGTACTAGACCCACATCTTATTACCCTTTCAGAAAAAAAAGCTCCTTATGGACACTGAATGCTACATTGTGCATATTAACTATTTAAAAAGTATATCAAGGCCGGGCGCAGTGGCTCACCCCTGTAATCCCAACACTTTGGGAGGCTGAGGCGGGCAGATCACCTGAGGTCAGGAGTTCAAGACCGGCCTGGCCAACATGGTGAAACCCCGTCTCTACTAAAAATACAAAATTAGCCGGGCGTGGTGGCAGGCACCTGTAATCCCAGCTACTTGGGAGGCTGAAGCAGGAGAATCCCTTGAACTCAGGAGTCAGAGGTTGCAGTGAGCCAAGATCATGCCATTGCACTCCAGCCTGGGGGACAAGAGGGAGACTTCATTTCAAAAAAAAAATATATATATATATTTTATATATAAGGCATATCAGCATTAAATAATTCTCAGTAATTTCCTCCCTGCTTAATTTATCATAAGGAATGTGCCTGGTGATTTACTTAGATATCAACAGCTATTAAGATGATCATCTTTAATTACATTTAAAATGAAAATTCTTAAAAGCAGGGCACTACGTATTGTGGCAGTTTCTCTTATTCATATCACTACCATTATTTATTGAGTTGGCTCCAAGCTTCCTGGTAACCAAAGTAAAAAGGTGTGCATAATCAATACAAAATATATGCTATCCATGAGATAAAAACCAGTCATCCAGATACTTAGATGAAGTGCAATTATTTCCTTTGTCAAGACTGAGTTTCTTATAAAGAGGATGCATCTGACCAAAATAAAAGGCATACTAACAAAAAATATACCACGTTTCAATGGCAGTTTCTTATAGTGCTCCTTAGCATAAGCTAAACGCAGTGCAACTTGGTAAAAGCAATTCTATGATGGCCTAAAATGATGCGAGGTAACTACGTAGCCCTAGATTGATCTGATTTTTTCAAAGAATAAAATTTAGAGTAGCTTGAACACTGAATATCTTATACTCTCAAAACTACAGCCACACTGTGCTCCCAGGGAAAAGACATTCTAAGCTTGACTTGGACCTAGAATGCAGGTACTCTGTGTGCAAATTCAGATTTAGGTATAGATTGTCAAGTCTTCCCCAGGGACCCCTAGTGCTACCCACTGCCCCTTGCTCCCAGCACACTGCAGTTTAATAATCCGTAACAGTGATTCTCAAACTTGAATGTGCATCAGAATCACTAGAGTGCTTGCTAAAATTGCTGGGCCCCACCCCAGAGTTCCTAACTCAGTATTTTCTGAAATGGGCCTTGTAATGTGCGTTTCTAACAAGTTCCCGCGTGATGGTGATGGTCGTAGTGGAACCACACTTTGACAACCAATAATCTACAAAAGGGGTCAGCAAACGTCTTCTGTTAAGGGGCAAATAGTAAATATTTTAGGTTTTGAAGGTCATACAGTTTTTGTTGCTACTACCTAACTCTGCATTCATAGTGCAAAAGCAGCCACAGACAATATTAAAAACAACACAGGCATGATTGTGTTCCAGTAAAACTTTACTTATGCAAACAAACAGTGGGCTGGATTTGGCCCACAGGCTATAGTTTGCTGACCCCTGATCTACATCAAACTGCTGGGATCTGTAAGTCCATGCATCACCAAAAAGCTCTCCCCCATTACTGGCCTTGTCGTAGTGCCTGAAGGCTGCCAGCAAAGTGTCAAATTTTTGGTAATTAACTTTCTTCAAGTGATGCCGAACTGCTGCAATCAGGGCTCGCTGTCTATCCTTGCCTCGAAGATATTCACCCGGAAGTCTATTATGGATGAGATCACCAACTCCTATTGAAGAGAGAAAAAAGTTTTTTATATAAGTTTAAAGTCTTTCTATATTATTTCTACCTTTTAAAAAAAGAGAGTGAGAGAGATCTCGCAACCTCTGTGAATGAAAGGAACATCTAACTCTGACATGATTATGCAGCATGTCAGAAAATCCTTATGTACTATAAAGAAAAGTACATAAATTAATTGATAAAAATTAATATTTCTGTTTTATGTTACCTCTCTGCTCAAGAAGAAAATCTAAAAAAATGAATTTCATGTGGACATCACCAACCGCACTCAGCTGTCAAGTATTTTCCTTAGACAGTGAAGTCCTTGCTTGACTACCTCTTGGCCATTTGTCTACAATGCTGAGGATCTGAAAGCTAGGGCTGAGTTCAGGTGGGGACCACTCAGTGTGCCTTGAAACTGACTAAACTGGGAGAGCCTTGTAAAAATCAAACTCAAATTATCTACTCTCTCCTATGTAAGTTTCCAGTTGGCTGTTAGTCTGCATACCAAGTTCCCATTTCTCAGCCTTGCTTCCACTCATGCTACCACCAGCACTGGAGGCCTGCCTCCCTTCATAGCTCCATTAACTAAGAGAGTCCTAACCCACACCCCAACTAGAGTTGACCATGCTGCTCCAGATGTGGCGGCTTGGTGGATATCGCCAGAGGAGACCTCCTGCCTCTGTTCATTTTCCCCAGCCTACACACACCTCCCATCTTCCTGCCAGGACTCTCAGCTTTCTCTTATTCTTTTAATTCATCAATTCATGCTATAAATATTAGTGAAAGATGTCCTACGTGCTGGATCCTGAGGATCCAACAGACAGCAAGACAGAGCACCCACCAGCATGAAGCTTGCCCTCAAACAGGCAGAATTTACCATGATTACCTACTTCTTTTTCAAGCTAATTGATGGTTTCCTAATCATCCCTTACCCTCTTCAAAAGATATTAAAGCCTCTAAGATGGATAGGCATCCATTAAACATTAGTAGTTTGTGTAAAAACAGAACCCAAATATAACTTCCTAATGTAGTAATTAATGATGCTCCAAACCACTGTCTTGCAAAAGCTCAATAAATATTTATTCTATTTATCAATGAGTGAACTTTAGCTAAAACATTTTTCATAGTGGTTCTTAAACCTTAGTGTATATAAGAACCTACTGAATCAGAATATCTAGGGCATGGGTCCCAGGAATGTGCAGATTTAATAAACTCCCTGGATGATTTTAATGCAGGTAGTCTGCAGCCCATGTTTTGAGAACCACTGATACACAGCCCAATCCTGATAAGCTGTAGCATATTTTTCCCTTTGGATATCTGCAGTTTAGATTGCCTAGAAATACAGACAAAATACAAGTAAGTTTCTCCTGCTACTTTATGTATTGATTGACTGATTGACTGGCTAGCTGGCTGGCTGGTAGGAAAAGAGTGGTTCTTAATTATGTGGTTGTAGAGTACAGTGCTCTCTCATATTTGAATGTGCTTAAAATTGACCCGGAAATACAGTTAAAATGCAGTTTCTGATTCAATAATTCTGGGATGGGGCCTGAGATTCTGCATTTCTAAGATGCTCCCAGGGGATGCCAAAACTGGCAGTCTGCAGACCACACTTTGAGAAGTTAGGACCTAGGACAATATCCGACTTCATTAAAAAGCTGCTCCATTTCACTTTGGCTTGTTTAATATAAGCCATATTTATTTTTCTTAAATAAAAGTCAAAGTCTTAACTACACTTACAGTACTCATTACAAGGGCTTCCAACTGTACCTATTTCAAACACAATTGAAAAAAAAATTTCTGTTATATACTTTTCCCATTAATGTTAATGCAACATTTTAAGCCTTTAAAATTAGAAGTTCTGAAATAAGGAGATGGTGAGCTTAACTGTGTAACTTTGCAGAGATTTTGTTGCTGTTTGTTTGGGGTTTTTTACAGAGAAAGTGTGTATATTTACCATACTCCTCAGGACGGAGACAAGCTCCAAATGTGTAGTCTGGGGGAACATTCATTGTTTCTGCAATGCTATCAAAGAAAACAAATCCTTAGTTAAAATACCCACCACATGGCATCTCTGGAATTTAAAATATGTTTGCCATATGTTCTTAGTAGCCCATATTTTATCTCATAACCAAACTATGAAGATCAAACAAAAGTTCTCCAATAGATCTTTTGTCTGATCTTCCACTTGCATTAACAATGACTGAATGCTTTCACCCTCTTTCAGGAGCCCAGAATTACAAAGGGAAAATAGAACACATTCAAAGCAAAATTGCCAAAGTATAAATAGAGAGCAAGACAGACAGACAGGAAAGACAAAGACAAACGTAAACACAGTAAGTTAAAATCTCTGATATCTCACAAATAATGCTTTATGCAAAATTATCCCTCTCTCTTCTCCAGTGCCCTCTGCATTTTGGAGAACTCACTGCTTTCCTGAAATCCCAAATTCTATAGACATTAACAGATTAACTGATTAACAATAAAATAATGATTTTCTTATTTAATAGATAGAATCTAATAGGCACACCAACAGTTACCACAAGAATACTTTTTAAATTCTATGCAAAGAAACTATCAATTTGAAGTTAATCATTAACTTACGGATCTAAAACTCTTCCAAGTTTATGTTGAAACTTTTCTTTGAAATCATCCTCTCTTTTGGATACAAACTTAGCTCCTCTTTTCCTGCAAAATTAGAACATTATCAGGTATCTCTATTACCTAAAGTATTCTTGGCTGCCAAATATACGTAAGGTGAAGAATACCATAGTATCATTAGGCCTTCAAGGAACAAATGTAGTTTCAAAAGAAACTCTCTGCTAAAAATAAAGTTTTATGTGTTCATTTTTCTTCCATTTACACTAAAATAAAATAAATCTTGATTAATGAATAAGGTAAGCAAACAATATTTTAGTAAATAAAACAAGGTGTTAATATCACTATTGTAAATGTAGCTCCTGGCCAGGCACAGTGACTCACTGCCATAATTCCAACACTTTGGAAGGCCGAGCTGGGCAGATGGCTTCACCTCAGGAATTTGAGACTAGCCTGGGCAACATGGCGAAACTCTGTCTCTTAAAAAAAATACAAAAACTAGTTTGGTGTGGTGGCATGCACCTGTAGTCCCAGCTACTCAAGAGGCTGAGCTAGGAGGATCGCTTGAGCCTGGGAGGCTGAGGTTGCAGTGAGCTGAGATGACACCACTGTACTCCAGCCTGGGTGACAGAGTGAGACCCTGTCTCAAAAAATAATATAAAGTAAGTGTAGCTTGTAAAATTGCTAGAAGAAAATTAAGCATCAGGCCAGGCACAGTGGTTCATGCCTGTAATCTCAACATTTTAGGAAGCTAAAGCTGGAGGATCAGTTGAGGCCAGGAATTTGAGATGAGCCTGGGTAACATAGTGAGATCCCATCTCTACAGAAAATAAAAATAAAAATAAAAAAATTTAGCATCAAATAAATAAATAGCCAAAGGATATAAACAAATAACTCACATCTAGTAAGCAAATACATGGGGAATTTATAATACTCTCTAGTAATAAAATAAATGTAAAATAAAAGAATAACAAAGTGCCACTTTTAACCTAATAAACAAGCAAATATATGTAAGTATATTGAGAGAGAGAATATCTAACTTTGGCAAAAAGTATAGTAAAACATTTACAGATTGCTAGTGCAAATTCCTACAGTCCTTTTGAAAATAATGGGGCAATATGAATCAAAAAGCATAAAACACTCATGTCCTTTTATCCACATCTGGGAACCAATAATAATGATATAATCCAGATAGCAATTAAAAATGTAGAAAAGAGGCTGGGCATGGTGGCTCACACCTGTAATCCCAGTGCTTTGGGAGGCTAAAGTGGGCAGATCACTTGAGGTCAGGAGTTCAAGACCAGCCTGACCAACATGGTAAAACCCTAGCTCTACTAAAAATACAAAAATTATCCAGGTGTGGTGGAACATGCCCATAATCCCAGGTACTTGGGAGGCTGAGGCAGGACAGTCACTTGAACCTGGGAGTCAGAGGCTGCACTAAGCCAAGACCATGCCACAGCACTCCAGCCTGGGCAACAGAGTGAGCCTGTCTCAAAAAAAAAAAAAATGTAGACAAGTTATATGTATAAAAAATGTTTGTAGCTTATTGACTACAATGGAATAAAGAAAAGAATCAAAATATTCAGTTGTGGAGGGTGATTAAATTATATCACATTAATAAGAATACACTGCATGCATTTTCAATGCTGGGACATACAGCAATATATAATTATTTTGTGTTAGGTGGAAAACAGGATATAAAATGGGATTGCACTCTGGTGAAAACTATGCAAAAATCTACATAGGAAGCCACACTAGGATAAAATACATTAAAATGATAGTAATGGCTGAATTAAAGTGAACAGCATTATGAGTGATTTTATTTTGCCAGTTTTTTGTAAAATAATTTTGTTACTTCTACTGTTGTGATTAAATGAATAAAATTTCTTTTCAAACCTGTAAAATTACAACACTATTATTTAATAACATTAAAATTAATAAATTATCTATTGTTTTGGTAAGACTAAAGACAATGAGCATTACATTCTTAAACTCCATTTGCTTTTCAAAGTATCTCCTGTGCTATTGAACTACTGAGCTGAATAAATTTCTGGAGAAGAGTAACACTCTGTGGAGGAACAAAAGAAGAAATATAAGTAATTCATCTCATTTCTTCATTTCCTTCCCATTTGTTGGTGGGGGGAAGAATGTAGGTGGAGTCAGAATAAATCAATGCAGTTTAGGGCTATAACTTGAACAAACCGAGTTAACAATCTAAAAATCAGCTCCAGGCCAGGCGCAGTGGCTCACACCTGTAATCCCAGCACTTTGGAAGGCTGAAGTGGGTGGATCATCCTGAGGTCAGGAGTTCGAGACCAGCCTGGCCAACATGGTGAAACCCTGTCTCTACTGAAAATACAAAAATTAGCTAGGAGTGGTGGCAGGCGCCTGTAATCCCAGCTACTTGGGAGGCTGAGGCAGGAGAATCACTTGAACCTGGGAGGCGGAGGTTGCAGTAAGCCAAGATCACACCACTGCACTTCAGCCTGGGTGACAGAGTGAAACTCCGTCTCAAAAAAAAAAAAAAGAAAATCAGCTACAAGGTACATAATTAGGAACATGCAGAGATAGGAAAAAGAACTGTAAGGCACAGAGCCAACTCTTTTTAGTCAAGAACTGCCTGGAGTATGCTTCTGCAACAATCAGGAAGTATCTGTGGGCAACCATGTATGGCAGAATATCAATAACTGCAACATCATTACACAAACTCTTAGCATTCACGAACCAACTCAGACAAAGCTCTTTGTGTGCCAGTGAATTCATTCATTCACACACGCGCACAAACACGTGCACTCGCACATGCATGCCTACCATCTGATGACTCAAATCAAAGTTTGATTTGACTTTGCTTTGATTATTCAAACCAAAGGTCATAAGCAGAATATAGATAGAGATCCTTTTTGTTTATTTGTTTTTGTTTTTGTTTTGAGACGGAGTCTCGCTCTGTCGCCCAGGCTGGAGTGCAGTGGCGCAATCTCGGCTCACTGCAAGCTCCGCCTCCCGGGTTCATGCCATTCTCCCGCCTCAGCCTCCAAGTAGCTGGGACTACAGGCGCCCGCCACCACGCCCGGCTAATTTTTTGTATTTTAGTAGAGACGGGGTTTCACCGTGTTAGCCAGGATGGTCTCGATCTCCTGACCTCGTGATCCACCCGCCTCGGCCTCCCAAAGTGCTGGGATTACAGGCTTGAGCCACCGCACCCGGCCTGTTTTTGTTTTTGTTTTTTGAGACAGTCTTGCTCTGTCACCCAGGCGGGAGTGCAATGGCGCCATCTCAGCTCATTGAAACCTCCGCCTCCCGGGTTCAAGTGATTCTCCTGCCTCAGCCTCCCAAGTAGCTGGGACTACAGGTGTGTGCCACCACACTCAGCTAATTTTTGTATTTTTAGTAGAGGCAGGGTTTCACTATGTTGGCCAGGCTGGTCTCGAATTCCTGACCTCGTGATCTGCCTGCCTCAGCCTCCCAAAGTGCTGAGATTATAGGCATGAGCCACCGTGCCCAGCCAACAGAGATCCTCTTTTACAGAGGAAATGTATCCCATAAAAGTTGAAAGTAAACCAAATTTGTATGTTAAACCGTGCATATAAAATTAGATGCCTCAAAATGTAAATTAACACACTTGACTCCAAGTTTATAACAGAAATCAAACCGAATGAAGTAGTGAGCTCTTTTTAAATTGCAACAAAAAGAATAAAGAATTTATCTACTGCTAGCAATAACATTCCAATTAAGTTTCAAAATACAAAAAGGGTCAGGCGCAGTGGCTCATGCCTGTAATCCCAGCATTTTGGGAGGCTGAGGTGGGCGGATCACCTGAGGTCATGTTTTCGAGACCAGCCTGACAAACATGATGAAACTCTATCTCTACTAAAAATAACAAAAATTAGCCAGGCATGGCGGCGCACACCTGTAATCCCAGCTACTCGGGAGGCTGAGGCATGAGAATCGCTTGAACCCAGAAGGTAGAGGTTGCAGTGAGCCAAGATCATGCCACTGCATTCCAGCCTGGGTGACAGAGGGAGACTCCATCTCAAAAAAAAAGAAAAAATGTATGATCATATAAAACACTGTTCCATAAACAATGTTCCCTTGGGGAGAGACAAGTTGGAGGGAAGCATGCCCTGCTCACTGTTTGCCCTTATAAACTTTGTGAGTTTTTCTGTGGCAACACTAAATCATTGATAGTTGCTCTGCTCTTAGGATGTTCTTGAGGACCACATTGTTGTTAATGTGTTTACCTCATATGTTTTACAAACGGATAGCAAGTTTATATTTCTAACCCACTGAAAATGGATAAACCATATCTGTCTCCTTTTAAGTATCAATTTATTATATTTAATTATAAATCTCTATAGTCCTTAAATCTTTAAATAATATCTTTACACTTTCCTTTATACATAGTTCAATTATTTTAATAATAAGAAATTTATGTTAAATTGTGCATATAAAATTAGATGCCTCAAAATGTAAACTAATAAGAAATATTTATTATGTAAATGCTTCATCTATATCCTAAATAAAAACTGTTTCATGCAGGGTTACTATGATACTGAAAAATTTATTCTATGTGTGTGTTTTACCATCCTTATTTTGAATAATTCAAGTATCAGAAACCCATGTAATAAAGGAGGGAAAGAGGAATGGAAATCATTTTTGAAGCCCATAAACAGGTGATCAAGAATCAAGTGCCTATAGATCTGGTGCAGTGGTTAGGGCTGCCTCTAGAGCCAACACTGCCTGGATTTCATTCTTACCCCTGATACATCTGAGCTGCATGATCTTAGGCAAATGATTTAACCCCTCTGTTCCTCAGCTTTTTCACCTGTAAAATGGGAAGAATAAAAATTAGAATACACCTATCCTGTGGAGTTCTTAGTAGGATTAAACTAATAATACATAAAGTGCTCAGAATTTTGCCTCTATAACTGAGAGCTGTTATTGTCATGGAGACAAAATAGGCAAAAGAGTGAGGCAGGTTGGATACCTGCAGGAATGCTAAGTCTGTGTGCATGCTGGGCCTATGGAAACCTAGAGGGCCATTGTCTCCTTTAAAAAGGGCAGAGATCAGAACAAATCTACCCCTATCATTGACAAATGTGAATGCAAGGCCCGTGCATTAGTTTCATGTGGTTGCCATAAGAAATTACCAAAAACTGATGGCTTTGAAAAATGTATTCTCTCACAGTTCTAGAAGCCAGAAGTCTGAAATCAAACTGTCAGCAAGGCCACATTTCCTCTAACAGCGTTAGGGGAGAATTCATTTCTTGCTTTTTTTGTTTTCCCTAGAGACGGTGTCTTGCTATGTTGCCCAGGTTGGCCTCTAGCTCCTGGGCTCAAGCCATCCTCCCACCTGAGCCTCCGAAAGCACTGGGACTACAGGCATACGCCACCACACTCAGCCCATTCCTTGCTTCTTCCAAGTCTGATGGCTGTTGGCATTACTTCGCATTCCTTGGTTATAGGCACATCGCACCAATATCTATCTCCATCTTCACATACCTTCCCTTGTATGTATCTTTTCCTCTTGTGTATCAAATTTTCTTCTTCCCCTCTATAGATACTAATCATTGGATTTAACACCCACTCAGATAATCCAGAATGATCTCTTCATCTCAAGATCCTTCATTACGTCTGCAAAGACCCTTTTTCCACACCAAGTAACATTCATAGGTTCTGGGAATCAGGATATAGACATATCTTTTTGGGGAGGGTGCGACAGCACCAGTATTTAGAATCTTCAACCCATGGCACCAGTATCCACAATCTTCTGATTTTTTTAAGCACAACGAGAAATCTAGACTTTTATGAGCAACCTTCCAAAGTTTACATGTTGGCTCAGATATAAAATATAACACAGGAAATGCAAAACTAAGGATCCAATTTTGTTTTCTAGGGAAGTAGTTTTTACAGCATGAAGACATAAAAAGGTCACAATTTGAAAAAGTTGAGTCTGATGCTCAGGTGCCCAAATAACTATTCAACAAAGCTGAATAACAAATATCAGGTCAAGACAGGATGGTTATCCATGCCTTTATTCCCAGCTATTCAGAAGGCTGAGGTGGATAGCTTGAGTCCAGGAGTTCAAGGTTGCAGTGAGCTATGATGGCCCTACTACACTCCAGCCTGGGTAATAGAGCAACATGCTGTCTCAATAAATAAATAAACAAATTTCAAGTCGATTACAATTGTCTTGGTAGAGTTTTGAAAGTCCATTGTATTTAAGAAACACAAATAGAGTTGATCCCAGAGAGTTAAAACATGCATATATGTCTTTATATTTGCTTGTAACTTCAGAATAAAGACAGTAAAAAAAAGTATCATTTTTACCTCTGTAAGAACTAGACAGGACGGGTGTCAGAAGTGAAATACATTACACTGTTTTTTCTATTTTTTTCTAATCATTTTGTTTGAACCATATCATTTTATTACCTCTTCAAAAAATAAATTTTAAAAATCAACTTTTCTTTAAGTCCAAATGTCTAACACTTGTTCCTGGGCAAAGTGTAATTAAACTTACATTTGTAGTTCATGGAGCCAATATAAAGATTTTGCCATGGCTCGTCCATCATTAAAATGTGGTGTTGGTACTCCATACACATTAAACCTATGGAAACTTGATGGGTTATACTTTCGGTTCTTTGCCTCTCCTGTGGAAAAAGAAAGGAAGACTTATGATTTAAGCAACACAAATAACCTTATCTTGCAAGATGCACGTTATATTCTCATTGACATTGAAAATGAGAATGGAACAAAAAATGAAATTGTAACAGTGCAGAAACTGCACAGATTTAGCTAATAAAGACATAAGCATTCCCCCATGTGAGCTGGGAGACTGGTGGGATGCTACACACAACAATACCTTGTGTTAATATTTGAAAAGCTATATGTAAAAAACTCCAAAGTCTCCATCAAAAAACTGTTAGAACTAATGAATTTGGCCAGGCACACCAGTGGCTCATGCCTATAATCCCAGCAATTTGGGAGGCTGAGACTGGTGGATCACTTGAGGCCAGGAGTTTGAGACCAGTCTGGCTAACATGGTGAAACCCTGTCTTCTCTAAAAATACAAAAATTAGCTGGTCATGATGGCATGCACCTGTAATCTCAGCTATCTGGGAGGCTGAGGCAGGAGAATCGCTTGAACCCAGGGGGCGGAGGTTGCAGTGAGCTGAGATCATGCCACTGCACTCCAGCCTGGGCAACAGAGTAAGGCTCTTTCTCAAAAAAAAAAAAAAGAAAGAAAAGAAAAGAACTAATAAATGAATTAAGTAAAGTCAAAGAATACAAAATCAACACATAAAAATCCATGGCATTTCTATAAAAAATAGCAACCTAGACAAAAAAGAAATCAAGAAAATAATTTGATTTATGATAGCCTAAAAAAAAAAATACTTAGGAATAAACTTAACCAAGGAGGTAAAAGACCTGTACACTGAAAACTATAAAACAATGATGAAAGAAATTGAAGAGGACACAAATAAAATGAAAAGATATTCCAAGCTCATCGATCAGAATAATTAATTTTCTTAAAATGTTCATACTACCCAAAGCAAAATACAGATTCAATGTGATCCCTATCAAAATTCCAGTAGCATTCTTCTCAGAAACAGAAAAAAAAAATCCTAAAATTTATATAGAACCACAAAAGGCTCTGGATAGCCAAAGTAATTATAAGGAAAAAGAAAAAACGTTAGAGGCATTACATGTCCAGATTTAAATTATATTACAGAGCTATAGTAATTAGAACAGTATGCTACTGGCAACAGACATACAGACTAGTGGAACAGAATGGAGAGCCCAGAAATAAATCCAAACATATACAATGCACTAATTTTCAACAAGGGCAGCAAGAAGAAACAATGGAGCAAGGATAGTCTCTTCAAAAAATGGTCCTGGGAAACCTGATTTCCACATGCAGCACCATACACAAAAATCAACTCAAAACAGATTTAAAAAAAATAAATGTAAGACCTGAAACCATAAAACTCATAGAAGAAAAAACAGAGGAAAAATTTATTGACATTGGCCTTGGCAATGATGTCTTAGATACGGAAAGCTCAGACTACAAAAGCAGAAATAAATAAATGAGACTACATCAAATTAAAAACCTTCTGCACAGCAAAGGAAACAATCACCAAAATGAAAAGGCAACCTATGAGTTGGGAAAAAATTACTTGCAAACTATATATCTGATAGAGGGTTAATATTCAAAATTTATAGAAAATATGTAACTCAATTCTTTTTTTTTTTTTTTTTTTTTGAGACAGAGTCTTGCTCTGTCGCCCAGGCTGGAGTGCAGTGGTGTGGTCTTGGCTCACTGCAACCTCCACCTCCTGGGTTCACACCATTCTCCTGCCTTAGCCTCCCAAGTAGCTGGAACTACAGACGCCTGCCACCACGCCTGGCTAATTTTCGTTTTTTTAGTAGAGACGAGGTTTCACTGTGTTAGCCAGGATGGTCTCCATCTCCTGACCTCATGATCCGCCTGCCTTGGCCCCCCAAAGTGCTGGGATTACAGGTGTGAGCCACCGCACCCCGCCATGTAACTCAATTCTTAAAATGGGTGAAGAACTTGAATATTTAGAAAGTAAGTAAGGACATTGTATGGGAAAAGGACATATCAATGATGAAAAACGCAGGGTCTCCACCGTTGTTATGGAAATCCTGAAGATCAAGGGAGGTATGACAATGATTTCGATCCCGGCAGCACTTTCAACTACGCTAAGATTTGAGAGGTTTGGTGTTTTGCACTTGTTCGATTTTGTGCGATCATTAGAACATCGCGACCCTCACATTTCATTGTAATAATTTACCTCATATTAGAAACATTCAAAGGGTGACTGAGGGCTAAGAACCCAGCAGAGGAGTCTTTTTATTTAAAATTGAATACTGTGCTTTTTTCTTTTCAAGTCTTGATGTGGTGTTAGTTTTCAATTTCAAGATAAGAAAGTAGGACTGAAACTAGAGAACAACCAAGAAGGTAAGAAATGATGGAGTAAAGACATTCAGCCTCACTAGTAATTCAAATAATGTAAATAAAAACAGTAAATGTCTTGTTATTGAAGTAACAAGAAATTATAATTGTCTCTTAGTTAAACAAAAATAAAGAAGATTGGATAAGCTCATTATTGGATAAGCTCATTTCTCCATATGTGGAGAAATGGATATTCTCATACTCTGGGTCTGAGGGCAAATTGGGCAGTAATTTGAGCTGACAGTTTGGCTCTAAGAGTAAAAATTTCTCAGAAATCTAGGAATGTAACTTAAGGAAATAGCCAACCACATTTACAAAGGTATATAAACAATATGTTTTCGTAATAGTGAAAATATAATGTAGATACTGACATGAAAAGACATTCCAAAATATTTCATAAGACAAAAAAAAAGCAAAAGGAAAAAAGTATATATGATGCGGAATAAAATGAACATACATACTGATATATATAAAAGTGCAAAGGAAAACATCTATGAAAGTATTATCGGCCGGGTGCAGTGGCTCACGCCAGTAATCCTAGCACTTTAGGAGGCTGAGGCAGACGGATCACCTGAGGTCAGAAGCTTGAGACCAGCCTGATCAACATGGTGAAACCCTGTCTCTACTAAAAATACAGAAATAGCTAGGCGTGGTGGCAGGTGCCTATAATCCCAGCTACTTGGGAAGCTGAGGCAGGAGAATTGCTTGAACCCAGGTGGCAGAGGTTGCAGTGAGCTGAGATCATGCCACTTCACTCCAGCCTGGACGAAAGAGCAAAACTCCATCTCAAAAAAAGAGAAAAGAGAAGAAAGAAAGAATCATCAGTGTGAGATAGAGAATTGTGGGAATTTTTTTGTATATTGTATATTTCTATATAGCTTTCATTTTATAAAAGTATCACTTTAATAATGATTAAAATTAAGTTATTTTATAGTATTAAGTGTATTTTAAATGTTGTAGATCCATATTTATTGCTATTTACATATTATTTAAGTAAAACATTTAAAATATATAGAGCAGGCTCCCTAAAAGCATGGAGAGTAATATCCCGTTTATTTAATGATTAATGATTTAATGGCTCAAGGATGGGGGTTAGAAAAAATGTTCAGAGAGAGGAAGTGAAGCAAGATGGCAGAATAGAAAGCTCCACCGATCATGTCCCAGTCCTGTGTCCCAGACCTATACCCGCCCCCCACCGCTACAAGGACACCAAGTTGACAACTATCTACACAGATATGAGTGCCCATCTCAAAAATCAGGTGGGCAACTCATAGTACCTGGTTTTAACTTCATAGCACTGAAAAAAAAAAAAGGCACTGAAGAGATAGAAAAAATAGTTTTGAATCACGAACACCACCCCTCCCCAACCCCGGCAGCAGCAGAGTGGTGTAGAGAGCTTCTCCTGGCACCAGGGCAGGGAGAACACAGCAATTGTGAGGTATTAAACTCAGTGCTTTCCTGTTAGAGCAGAATGGAAAACTGAACCAAACTCAGCTGATGCCTGTCCACAGAGGCAGCATTTAAATCAGCCCTATCAAAAAAGGAATTGCCAATCCCAGTAGTCCGAACTTGAGTGCCCGCAAACGTCGCCACCAAGGGCTACAGCACTCTGTGTCTCCAAGTAACCTTGAAAGGCGGTCTAGGCCGTAAGGACTGGAACTCTTAGGCAACTCCCAGAGCAGAACCAGGCCCAGAGACAGTGGACTAGGGGCGGGACACATGTCATACTGGGACACCAGCTGGGGCAGCCAAGGGAATGCTGGCATCACCCCTCCCCTAACCCCAGGCTGCACAACTCAGCTCATGGCTCCAAAAGGGACCCCTTCCTTCCGCTTGAGGAGAGAATAGGGAAGAGCAGGGAAGACGTCACCTTGCATCTAGGATACCACCTCAGTCACAGCAAGATAGGGCACTGGTGGGACTCAGGAGGCCGCCATTCCAGGGTCTGGTTTGCAGATGACATTTCTAGACACATCCGGGGCCAAAAGGGAACCCACTGCTTTGAAGGAAAGAACCCAATCCTGCCAGCATTCATCACCTGCTAACTGAAGAGCTCTTGGGCCCTGAATAACCAGCTGCAGTTATTCAGGGCCCAGGTAGTACATCAAGAGTCTTAGGTAAGCCTCTTAGACTTCCTGGCTTCAGAAGAGACTTAGCACATTATCAGCTGTGGTAGCTACAGAGCAAAACTCCTTCTGCTTGAGAAAAGTAGAGGGAAAAGTATAGTAAAGAGGACTTTGTCTTACACCTTGGGTACCAGCATGCCCACAGGGGAGTAGAGCACCAAGTAGGCTCTTCGGGTTCCCAATTCCAGGACTTGGCTCTTGAAAATAACATTTCTGGACCCGCTCTGGGCCAGAGGGGAACCCACTGACCTGAAGGGTAAGTACCAGGCCATTAACCTCAAGCTGACTTAAGAGACCTTGGGCCTTAAGAGAACATTGGTGATAGTCTGGCATTATTCCTCATGGCCTGGGGTGGCGGTGGCTACCCGGTGAAGTTCCTCTGCCTTTGGGAAGGGGAGGGAAGAGTGGGAAAGACTGTATCTTGTGGTTTGAGTGCCAGCTCAGCTGCAATACAATAGAATACCTGGTAGACGTCTAAGGTTTTTGACTCTAGTCCTTGACTCCCAGACAGTACTTCTGTACCCACCCAAGGCCTGGGGGACCTCACCACCCTGAAGAGAAGGACACAGGCCTGGCAGGCTTTGCCACCTGTTAATTGTAGAGCCCCAGGATCTTGAGTGAACATAGGCTGCAGCCAGAGGTTGAGTACAGCAGGACTTAGGTGAGACCAAATGCTACACTAGCTTCAACTGTGATCCAATACAGTCAGCAGTGGTGGCCACAGGGGTACTTGTGTCACTCAACCCCCAACTTTAGGTGGCTCAGAACAGAGAGAAAGACTGTATGTTTAGGAGAAAGTAAAGGAAAAGAACATGAGTTTCGGCCGGGCGCGGTGGCTCACGCCTGTAATCCCAGCACTGTGGGAGGCCGAGACGGGCGGATCACAAGGTCAGGAGATCGAGACCATCCTGGCTAACACGGTGAAACCCCGTCTCTACTAAAATGCAAAAAATTAGCCGGGCGTGGCGGCGAGCGCTTGTAGTCCCAGCTGCTTGGGAGGCTGAGGCAGGAGAATGGCAGGAACCCGGGAGGCGGAGCTTGCAGTGAGCCGGGATCGCGCCACTGCACTCCAGCCTGGGCCACAGAGCGAGACTCCGTCTCAAAAAAAGAAAAAAAAAAAGAACATGAGTTTCTGCCTTGTAACCCAGGGAATTCTCCCGGATCTTGTCCAAGTTCATCAAGGCAGTACCTCTACAAGTTTGCAAAAACTAGTGTTACTGGACTTGGGGTGCCTCCTAAAGCAGATACAGCTTAGATCACCACACCCAAGTCCTTTCATATATCTGGAAAGCATTTTCAAGATGAACAGGTACAAATAAGCACAGACAGTGAGAACTACAATAAATATCTAACTGTTCAATGCCAGACACCAAGGAACATCTACAAGTATCAACACCATCTAGGAAAATATGACTTCACTAAATAAACTAAATAAGACACCAGGGACCAATCACGGAGCAACAGAGCTATATGTCCTTTCAGACAGATAATTCAAAATAGCTGTGTTGAGGAAACTCAAAAGACATTTAAGATAACACAGAGAAGGAATTCAAAATTCTATCAGGTAAATTTAAGAAAGAGACTGAAATAATTAAAAAGAATCACGCAAAGGCCAAGCGTGGTAGCTCACACCTATAATTTCAGCACTTTGGGAGGCCGAGGCGGGTAAATCACCTAAGGCCACGAGTTCAAGACCAGCCTGGCCAACATGGTGAAACCCCATCTCTACTAAAAATACAAAAATTAGCCAGGCGTGATTGTGCCTATAATCCCTGCTACTGGGGAGGCTGAGACAAGAGAATCACTTGAACCTAGGAGAGGGAGGTTGCAGTGAGCCAAGATCACACCACTGCACTCCAGACTGGGCAACAGAGTGAGACTTCATTTCAAAAAACAAAAACAAAAACAACAACAAACAAAAAAAGAAGCAGAAATTCTGGAGCTGAAAAATTCAATTGACAAACTGAAAAGTACATCAGTCTCTCAATAGCAGAACTGATCAAGCAGAAGAAAGAGTTAATGAGCTTGAAGAGAGGCTACTTGAAAATACAATCAGAGAAGACAAAAGAAAAAAAATTAAAAGAATGAAGTACAACTAGAAGATATAGAAAAATAGTCTCAAAGGGGCAAATCTAAGAGTTGTTGGCCTTGCCAAGCAAGGTGGCTCACGTTTGTAATCCCAGTACTTTGGGAGGCCAAGGTGCAAAGATCACTTAAGCCCAGGAATTTGAGACTAGCCTGAGCAACATAGTGAGACTAAATTTATTATTTTTTTATTTTATTTTATTTTTAAAGTTATTGCCCTTAAAGAGAAAATAGACAAAGAGATAGGAGTAGAAAGTTTATTCAAAGAGATAGCAGAGAACTTTCCAAATCTAGAGAAAGATATCAATATCCAAGTACAAGAAGGTTATAGAACACCAAGCAGATTTAACCCAAAGAAGATTACCTCAAGACATTGAATAATCAAACTCCCAAAGATTATGGATGAAGAAAGGATTCTAAAAGCAGTGAGAGAAAAGAAACAACATACAATGGAGCTTCAATAAATCTGGCAGTAGACTTTTCAGTGGAAACTTTACAGGAGAGAGTGCCATGACATATTTAAAGTGCTGCAGAAAAGAAACTTTTATTCTAGAATAGTATATCTTATCTGGTGAAAATATCCTTCACATATGATGAAGAAATAAAGACTCTCCCAGGCCAAAAAATAAAATTAAAAATAAAAAGCAGCGGAATTTCATAAATACCAGACCTGTCTTACAAGAAATGCTTAAGGGAGTACTTCAATTTCAATCAGAAAGAAAAAAATATTAATAAGCAATGAATAATCACCTGAAGGTGCAAAACTCACTGATAATAGTAAGCACACAGAAACACACAGAGCAGTATAGCACTATAACTGTGGTATCCAAACTACTCTTATCCTGAGTAGATAGACTAAACAATGAACCAATCAAAGATAATAACTACAACAACTTTTCAAGACATAGAGATTATAAGAAGATATAAATAGAAACAACAGAGTTAAAAAGGTAAGGGGAGAATGTTAAGACATAGAGTTTTTATTTTTCCTTGTTTGTTGTTTATGCAAATAGTGTTAAGTTGTTATCAGGTTAAAATAATGGGTTTAAGATAATATTTGCAAGTCTCATGGGATTCATCTTTGGGACCCAAGTATTTTTTAACACACGCAAATCAATCAGTGGGACAATGATATCAACAGAATGAAGAGTAAAAAAAACCATATGATCACTTCAATTGATGCTGAAAAAGCATTTGATAAAATTCAACATCCCTTCAACATTAGCAGTGGCTAATGCCTGTAATAATAATAGTAGCAATTCAACATTAGCAGTGGCTAATGCCTGTAATAATAAAAACCCTCAACACGCTGGATATAGAAGGAACACACCTCAGTAAAATAAAAGCCGTACACAACAGAATCCCAGCTAGGATGATACTGAATGGGAAAAGACTGAAAGTTCTTCCTTCATACTGGAAGTCCAAGCTACAGCAATCAGACAAGAGAAAGATATAAAGGGCATGAGAATCGGAAAGAAAGAGGCCAAATTACCCTTATTTGCAGATGATATGATCTTATATTTAGAAAAATCTAAAGAATCCACAAGAAAATTGTTAGAACTGATAAATTCAGTAAAGTTACAAGATACAAAATAAACGTACAAAAATTAGTAGCATTTCTATATACCAACAGTGAATGATGTGAAAAGAAATATAAAAGTAATCCCATGTATTAAACACAATAGCCACACATAAAATTAAATATCTAGGAATTAACTTAATCAAATATTTCTATAATGAAAACTATAAAACACTGATGAAAGAAATTGAACAGGATGCCAAAAAATCAAAAAGTATTTTATGTTCATGGATTGGAAGAATCAATATTGTTAAAATGTCCATACTACCAAAAGCAATCTACAGATTCAATGCAATCCCTACAAAAATAGCAATGACATTCTTCACAGAAATAGAAAAACAATCCTAAAGTGTATATGAAACCACAAAATACCCAGAAAAGTCAAAGTAAAACGATTAAAACTGGAGTAATCACGTTACCTGACTTCAAATTATACTACAGAGCTGTAGTAACCAAAACAGCATGGTACTAGCAGAAAAACAGACACATAGACCAATGGAACAGAATAAAGAATCCAAGCAAATCCACACACCTACAGTGAAGTCATTTTTGGCAAAGGTGCCAAGAACATACACTGAGGAAAAGACAGTCTCTTCAACGAATGGTGCTGGGAAAACTGGATATTCATTTGCAAAAGAATGAAACTAGACCCCTATCTCTTGCCATATACAAAAATAAAATCAAAATGGATTAAAAACTTAAATCTAAGACCTCAAACTATGAAACTACTACAAGAAAACATTGGGGAAAATCTCCAGGACATTGATCTGGGCAAAATTTCTGGAGTAATATCCCACAAGCACAGGCAACCAAAGCAAAAAAGGACAAATGGGATCACGTCAAGTTAAAAAGCTTCTGCACTGCAAAGGATAAAATCAACTAAGTGAAAAGACAACCTACAGAATGGGAGAATATACTTGCCAACTACCCATCTGACAAGAGATTAATAACCAGGATATACAAGGAACTCAACTCTATAGAAAAAAAATAATAATAATCTGATCAAAAAAGTGGACAAAATACTTAAATAGACATTTCATCAAAAAAAATACAAATAGCAGACATATGAAAAGGTGCTCAACATCACTGATAATCAGAGAAATGCAAATCAGAAGTACGATGAGATATCATCCCACCCCAGTTAAAATGGCTTATATCCAAAATACAGGCAATAACAAATGCTGGTGAGGGTGTGGAGAAATAGGAACCCTTGTACACTGTTGGTAGGAAGGCAAATTAGTACAACCACTATGGAGAACAATTCGGAGGTTCCTCAAAAAACTAAAACTTGAGCTACCATATGATCCAGCAATCCCACTGCTGGGTATATACCCATAAGAAAGGAAACCAGGCTGGGAGCAGTGGCCAATGCCTGTAATCTCAGCACTTTGGGATACCAAGATGGGTGGATCACCTGAGGTCAGGAGTTCAAGACCAGCCTGGTAAACATGGCAAAACCCCGTCTCTACTAAAAATACAAAAATTAACCAGGCATGAAGGCAGACACCTGTAATCCCAACTACTTGGAAGGCTGAGGCTGGAGAATGGCTTGAACACAGGAGGCGGAGGTTGCAGTGAGCCGAGATCACACCACTGCACTCCAGCCTGGGCAACAAAGCAAGAATTCATCTCAAAAAAAGAAAAGAAAATCAGTATATCAGAGAGATTACATGCACTCCTGTGTTTGTTTCAGCACTGTTTACAATGAGATTTGGAAACAGCCTATGTATCCATCAACAGATGAATGGATAAATTATGATGAACCTATAAAGAAAATGTGGTACATTTACACAATGGAGTACTATTCAGCCATAAGGAAGAATGAATTCCAGTCTTTTGCAACAACAGGGATTGAACTGGAGATCATTATGTTAAGTGAAATAAGCAAGGCACAGAAAGACAAACGTTGCATGTTCTCACTTATTTGTGAGATCTAAAAATAAAAACAATTGAACTCATGGACATAGAGAGTAGACAGATGATTATCAGAGGCTAAGAAGGATAATGGGGGTGGTAGGGAAAAAAACTGGAAAGAATGAATAAGAACTACTACTTCATAGCACAATAGGGTGACTACAGTCAATAATAACTTAATTGTACATTTTTAAATAACTTAAAGAGTATAATTTGATTGTTTGTAACTCAAAGTATAAATGCTTGAGGGGACGGATGCACCATTCTCCAAGATGCACTTATTTCATGTTGCATGCCCATGTCAAAACATCTCATGTACCCCATAAATATATATACCTACTATGTACCCACAAAAAAAATAAGAATAATCTTTAAAATGTTCAACTTCTCAACTGTAGTTATCGCTAGCTAATGGGATTTCAAGGTTACATTTACTCTTTCTTCATTTTTTAATATTTAAGTTATCTACAATTATAATGTATTTTATAATAAAAAAGGTACTTTCCTTATGAGGGAAAAATTAAGACCATATTTAAAAGATCAGATTCTACAACTTTTCAAGATGCTATTGAAACTTCCATAAAAATAGCAAATGAAGGAAATTGTAGTCATGTTACGGTCCATTAGAGCTCTTCTAAATATAATAAACTATACTTATTTTTCTCAGACTGTTAAATCCTTATAAGGTATCTCATTATAGGTTGTCTATACATTGTACATATTTATTGACATAGTTCTTTTTGTTTATTTTATTTTGAGACAGGGTCTCACTCATGCCCAGGCCTAGAGTGCAGTAGTGCAATCGTGGCTCACTGCAACCTGGAACTCCTGGGCTCAAGCAATCCTCCCATCTTAGCCTCCCAAGTAGCCAGAACTACAGACATGCACCACCATGCCTGGCCAATTTTTTAATTTATTTTTCATAGATACAGATTCTCCCTATGTTGCCCAAGCTGGTCTCAAACTCCTGGGGTCAAGTGATCCACCTGCCTCAGCCTCCCAAAGCGCTGAGATTACAAGAGTGAGCCACTGCACTCAGACCAAAGTTCTTTTTAAAACAAAGAGCATTGGATTAGACTGTGCAATAGACATGAAATTTTTTCAAACATGAATAAAATATTTTCACAAGACAGAGAAGGGAGAAAGGAGGGAATGAACGAAAGAAAGGGAAGAAGGAAGAAAAGAAAGGAGGGAAAGAGCAAAAGAAAGGAATGGGCTAGGGAAGTAGAGGAGTAAAGATATGGAGAGAAGTCAAGACTGTGAGAAGAAATATGGCATCTGTGCAGATAGCAACAGGGGCAGTGTGAGAGTAGAGACAATCTTAGACAATCTGGGAACACGTTGGGGCATGTAAAGAACCAGCAGATACTTCCTTATCACTGACAAAAAAAGAAAAGAAAAAGAAAAGGGGAAAAAAAGGAAAAGGAAAAAGGAAAGGAAAGAAAGAGGCAGGAGAGAAAGGGAAGGAAAGGGAAAGGGGAAAAGAAACAAAAAAGGAAAGGAGAGGGGAGGGAAGGGGACAAAATTCCAGCCTGGCCAACATGGTGAAACCCCATTTCTACGAAAAATACAAAAATTCGCCAGGTGTGGTAGCACGTGCCTGTGGTCCCAGCTACTCTACTCGGGAGGTTGAAGCAGGAAAATCACTTGATCCCAGGAGGCAGAGGTTGCAGTGAACCCAGATGGCACCACTGTACTCCAGCCTGGGTGACAGAGCGAGACTTTCATCTCAAAAAAAAAAAAAAAGAACTCTATTATCAGTTAACTGTTTAGTTGTGGTAAGCCATATTCCCAGCACAGTTAAATTCCTGGTCCTGAGAATCTCTGTACAATTTTTATTTTAGTTTGCTGCAGACTTCTCAAGATGACCTAAACAAATCTGAACCACAAATTAGAACCCCTAATGCCCTATGGGGTAGTCATGGTGTAAATTTTGGCAGTTTTAGATGGAAGCATACACCCTGTGTCTGTTTGGATCTGAATCTGTATCCCAGGCCAGTCTCAGTGGCTCAGGTCTGTAATCCCAGTACTTTGGGAGGCTGAGGTGGGTGGATCATCTGAGGTCGGCAGTTCAAGACCAGCCTGAGCAACATGGTGAAGCCCTGTCTCTACTAAAAACACAAAAATTAGACGGGCATGTTGGCACACGCCTATAATCCCAGCTACTTGGGGGGCTGAGGCAGGAGAATCACTTGAACCTGGGAGGCAGAGGTTGCAGGGAGCCGAGATCGCAACAGTGCACTGCAGCTTGGGCAACAAACAGAGTGAGACTCCGTCTCAAAAAATTAATTAATTAATTAATTAATTTTAAAAAATGAATCTGTATCCTCAGTGTAGCCAGAGGTACCAGGGAAATCACTGGAATTAGGGAGAAATTCTTCTACTGGTCCTAAATCTAGAAGAGATGTTTGTTTAATAGCTGCATTCCCATGAGTAGTGGTTCCCAGTTTTGTGTACAGTGAATAATTTTGTTTTTACTGCTTTAGATTATAACTTGTAAATGTAACTCCATTTACAATTTCACTCTTCCCTTTCGACCTAACAACATAGATTAAGAAGTTTCCTTTATTTTGGCCTTTCTGCCAAGAATTAAGGTATATAAACTAATAGTTAAGAATATCAGAAGATTATTCCAATCAAAATAATCCTGTAAAGCAGAACTTCTTTTTGATATATGAACATTACACTTAATGATACACATATATACATGTTTTGAAACATTGTTTCTTTTATATGTTTAAATGAGGGACACTTAGAGAATACTTTCCACATTAAATAAACTAATCCTAGGTAGCAGTTATGATATAATGGCTATAATGCCATGTCTAACAGTTCTATACATAGGATTTCTTAAACCTATCGAAAAGAAGAGGTGGGAAATAGTCACTCACACCTGTAATCCCAGCAGTTTGGGAGGCCAAGGTGGGAGAATCATTTGAGTCCAGGAGTTTGAGGCCAGCCTGGAAACATGGTGAGACCCCAGTCTCTATATAAATATAAATATATATAGTTTATAAATATAAATATATATGTTTCATATGTTTATGAAACATAAAAAGGAGAGGATATTTAATCTACTCTAAAATACATTTTCATGTGTCAAATTTTAAAACTTTAGATCTGATGCAATAAGGTACAACTCCAGATTTTACATTCCAAAGTATAATCTATCTTCAGAGTAGATGTCACTACCTTAAGGAAAATAATCTAATGAGCCTTTTGGTAAACAAAGCTAAGGTTCCTGGAAGAGAGCCTCAATGGGTATGGAAAGACAAAGAGAGAATTTCTCCACAAAAATAAAGAAACATGGAATTTGAGATCTCCTATGGTAAGACTCCTAGAGGGAGGGGATAACCTCAAAAAGAGTATAGGAGAGAAATCTGAGAAAGGTGTAAAGAAAGGCACCCAACAACATGGCAGGAACCTGGGTCTTCAGAAGGAAGAATAGCCTATGACCAGTTCTAATTAGTTATTTGTTGAAAGATGGTACTCTACTCCCTCTTAGAATCAGAGTGGAAGTCACTCTGCCCTGTGATTGGTTAATACACACGTAGACCTCATGGCTCTGCATGAATGGAGTGTGGTATACAGCATTTACCAAACTTACCTGTGCCATGAACTCTGTTTCATAAAGAGTTCAGAGTCATGAACACATGTGAAGCACTGATGGAAACAGAACACACGAATGGATGTCCAAGGCAAAGGGATTGCAGTTCTCTAGCTAGTCCCAGAGCCAATTTTTGTTGAGTACTTTCCTGTCTTTACACCATACCTACTATGCTCACTATATCTGGACTCCAATACCTGAATTTTTCCTGCTTCTGCATACATACACGTCAAGGATTTTGGTTCTGAGAGTAACTTGCTTGCTACAATCCCATCTTTCCTTCTTGAGTCATCGTTTACACCATCACCAAACATCATACAAATAAGATATTTGATCAAATTTTCCAAAGAAACTTATTTTACCAGCCCCTTCCCCCCCCCCCCCCTTTTTTTTTTTACTACCTCTGATGACTGCTGTCCCAAATGTCGTATTGATTGTGTCCATCCCTTTAGGTAATCCTGGTGCTTGATCATGAGATTTTCCTAATGGTGCTCGTCGATTGCTAAGATATATAGATTCTTTTTTATCTTTAATTTTCTGTTGAAATGTGGTAATAGGCTGTGGGTTTATCAATGTGTTTGCCTAAAAGAAATCATACAATGCACAAATACATCAACAAAAATAGTACAAATCTGAAAATGGAAACCCTAATCAACAGCTAAGGAGAGGAGACTACACGATTGTGGGAAAACATTTCATTATCATCACTGGCTTTGCTTACCTTCAAATGAACTGTCGGAATTGGCTATGAAGTTTAAACATGCCTAGAAGAACTTTCTAATGAGTTAAAAGGTTTCAGTGATACTAAAAGGTTTACGATGATAGCTTCCAGGTTACTCGACTCAAATATTTAAGAAAACTGATGCCAGGTGCAGTGGCTCACACCTGTTATCCCAGCACTTTGGGAGGCTGAGGAGGGCGGATCACCTGAGGTCAGGAGTTTGAGACCAGCCTGGCCAACATGGTGAAACTCCGTATCTACTAAAAATAAAAAAATAAAAAATCAGTCAGGTGTGGTGGCACGCACCTGTAGTCCCAGCTACTGAGGAGTCTGAGGCAGGAAAATCGCTTGAGCCCGGGAAGTGGAGGTTACAGTGAGCCAAGATCACACCACTGCACTCCAGCCTGGGCGACAGAGTAAGACTCAGTCTCAAAGAAAAAAAAAAAGAAAGAAAGAAAAGTGAAAATGAAAAGCACAAGAACCACTTGACTTCCAAAAGTTCTCTTCAGATACAGAGATCAGGTCTTCTGAATCTAGAGTGTCCATTCAATCAGTAGCAGATAACAAACATTTTGACTCCACCTCTACTCAATGTCCATATAAGTATTCCATAGGGCCTCTAGGCAAGTCACTAAGGCAGTCTT
>NW_016810096.1:198466-208186 GCF_001698545.2 Rhinopithecus bieti | reverse complement strand
TGACTCTTTTTTTTTTCATTTTTAATTTTTTTAAAATAAAATTTTCCAGGTTTTGTGATTTTCTTTTTTAAAAAAAGAAACTTAGTATCTTGGAGTAGTTTTAGATTTGCTAAAAAGTTGCTAAGATAGCTCGGAGAGTTCCCATATCAGCCCACTTCCCTTCCTTTGGCCCTACACAGAGTTATGGTTTTTATTATCATCTTAGATTAGTATGGTACATTTGTTATAAGTAATAAACCAATATTGATACATTATTATTACTAAAGTCCATACTTTATTCAATTTTCTTAGTTTTATCTATTGACTTTTCTGTTCTAGGAGCCAGTCCATGATACCACATTACATTTACTTGTCATTTCTCCTTAGTCTCTTCTTGACTGTGACAGTTTCTCAAACTTGTTTTGATGACCTATTGAGGAGTACTGCTCAGGTATTTTGTAGAATGTCCCTCAATTGGGATTTGTCTTATGCTTTCCTCATGATTAGAATGGAGTTATAAGTGTTTGAGAGAAAGATCACAAGGTAATGTTCCATTCTCATCACACCATATCAAGGCTTTGGTCAGCTAACCAAGGTAGTGTTTGCCAGGTTTTTCCACTATCAAGTTACTTCACCCCTTTTCCATACTCTATTCTTTGAAAGGAAGTTACCAAGTCCAGCCCACACTTATGAGGGTTTGAGGGGGATTAAGTGCCACTTCCTGGAAGGCAAGTATCTGTGTAAATTATTTAGAATTCCTCTGTAAGGAAGAATAACTTACTTTGTAGCCCAAATTGTTCCAACTTTGTCCATTGCAAGCTCTTTCAGGCTGGCTCCTGTGTCCATTTGGCATGCTCCCATAATTTTGTTTTTGAGTACTTTCTGAAGTTGCCTCTAAATTTCATTCTAAACACCTATCTACCTCAGTTCAGTTCCTTTTACCCGGTACATCATGCCTGGCTTTCAACAGAAAAATTTTAAGACGTGCTAAAAAGCATAAAAACAAACAAACAAACAAACAAAACACCACAGTCTTGAAGAAACAAAGCAAACACTAGAACCAGACTCAGATGTGGCAGATATTTTGGAATTATGGGACCAGAGATTTAAAGTAACTATGATTAATATGCTAAGGTTCTTAGTTTGCTTGGGCTGCTATAACTTATACTGTAGGCTGTGTGGCTTAAACAGCAGAAATTTATTTCTCACAGTTTTGGAAGCTGGGAAGTTTAAGATCAAGGTGACAGTAATTTGATTTCTGGTGAGGGCCCACTTCTTGACTTGTAGATGGCCACTTTCTTGCTGTGTCCTCGTACGGCAGAGAGAGAGAAAACTGGCATCTCTTCCTCTTATAAGGGCACTAGCCTTATTCAACTAGGGCCCTATCCTTATGACTTCATTTAACCTCTGTCACCTTCTCACAGGCCCTATAAATGTAAAACAGAAAACTACAAAGCTTCTAGAAGATAACATAGGAGAACATAGAGGTAACCTTGTGTTTGGCAATGAGTTTTTAGATACAACACATGAAGCACAATCCATGAAAGAAAAAATTGGTAAATTAGACTTCATCAAAGTTAAAACCTTCTGTTTTACGAAAGACACTGTTAAGTAAATGAAAAGACACAACAAAGACTTGGAGAAAATATTTGCAGAAGACATATCTGATAAACGACTGTTATCAAAAATATATGAAGAACTCTTAAAACTCAATAAGAAAATGAGCAACCCAATGAACAGATGTGCAAAAGACCTGAATGGACACCTGCCCAAAGAAGATATGCAGATGGTAAATATGCATATGAAAAGATGCTCAACATATATGTCATTAGGGAATTGCAAAATTAAAACAACAATGAGATACCACTCCACACGAATTAGAATGGCTAAAATCCAAAACACTGATAACACCAATGTTGCTGAAGATGTAGAACAGAAACTCTTTCATAGCTGGTGGGAATGCAAAATGGTAGAGATGCTGTGGAAGACAGTTTGGTAGTTTCTTACAAAACTAAATATGCCTTATGCTCTTAGGTGTTTACCTCAACGAATTGAAAACATATATCCATGCAAAATCCTACACAAAAATTTTTATATCAACTTTATTCATTATTGCCAGAAATTAGAAGTAATCGAGATGTCCTTTAATGATGAGTAAATTTTAAGAAAAGCTATGGTATACCTATACAATGCAATATTATTCAGTGATAAAAAGAAATGAACTGTCAAGCCACAAAAGACCCAGAGAACCCTTAAATGCACGTTGCTGAGTGAAAGAAACCAGTCTGAAAAGCCACATACTATTGTGATTCTAATGATATGATGTTCTTCAGAAGGGAAAACTATAGATATATTAAAAAGATAAGTGGTTGTCAGGGCTTTGGTGTGGTCATGGCAAGTGGGGAAAAGATGAATGAGTGGAGCACAGGGCATTTTCAGGACAGTGAAATTATGCTGGATGATACTGTAATGATGGATACATGACATTAATACATTTGGCAAAACCCATAGAACTGTATAGCACACAGAATGAACACTAACATATGGACTTTAATTTATCAATATTGATTCACTGATTGTAAAAAATATGCCACAGTCACGCAAATATTAATAACAGGGAAAACTGGGGCCAGGGAGTAAGGGTTATATGGAGACTGTACTTTCTGCTCAGTTTTCTGTAAACCTGAAACTGCTTTTAAAATAAAGTCTTTTAATTTAAAAATTAATATCAGGAATCGGGTGCGGTGGCTCATGCCTGTAATCCTAGCACTTTGGGAGGCCGAGGCTGGTGGATCACCTGAAGTCAGGAGTTTGAGACCAGGCTGGCCAACATGGCGAAGCCCTGTCTCTACTAAAAATACACACAAAAAATTAGCTGGATGTGGTGGTGGGAGCCTGTAATCCCAGCTACTTGGGAGGCTGAGGCAGGAGAATTGCTTGAACCCAGGAGGCGGAGGTTGCAGTGAGCCAAGATGGCGCCACTGCACTCCAGCCTGGGTAACGGAGCGAGACTCTGTCTCAAAATAAATAAATAAATAAATAAATAAATAAAATTAATATCAGGTAGACAGGGAAGGGAAACAAAAACTAGCAGAATTATCCCCCCCCCCACCAAAGACAACTTGATTAACAAATGTACAAAAGACTTGAATAGACATTTCTCTAAAGAAAATATACAAATGGCCAATAAGTACATGAAGAGATGCTTAACATCATTAGTCATTAAGCAAATGCAAATTAAAACAATAATGAGATACCACTTCACACAGACTAGGAAGGGCTATAATTTTAAAAAAAGACAGTAACAAGTGCTGACAAAGATGTGGAGAAATTGTAACCTTCATACATTACTGGTGGGAATGTAAAATGGTGTAACTGCTGTGTAAAACAGTCTGGCAGTTTCTTTAAAGGTTAGACATAGAGTTACTATATGACACAGGAATTTCCCTCCTATGTATATACATAAGAGAAATAAAATTTATTTCCACACAAAACTTGTACGCAAATGTTCATAGCAGTGTTATTCATAAAAGCCAAAAAGTAGAAACAGTCTTTACGTCCATCAGCTGATTAATGGATAAACAGAGTTAATATATTTGTGCAATGTACTATTATTTGGAAATACCACCAAATGAAGTAGTGATACCTGCTACAACATGAATGTCCTTGAAAACATGTTACGTGAAATAAGCCAGTCACAAAAGATGACATATTTTATGATTCCATGTATACAAGGTGACGTCAAAAGATTTGTAGAGTAATGATATTAAAAGATAAAAATAAAACATGTAAACTTTATTTCTCAACATAAGCTCCATCAAGTTCAAGACACTTTTGTAAACAATGATACTAGTGATTTAGTCTGTCTCTAAAGAACTGAGAGTTCTGAGAATTTAGCCATGTTAATGCAATCTTTTTTACATTATTAAGAAAATGGGTGCCCTTGACAGATGTTTTAAAAGATTAGGAAACAAAAGAAATCAGAAGGTCTAAAGAGATATCATGAAGTTGGAAAATACAACAACTGAAGTAAAAAAATTACTAGAAGGGCTTAACAGCAGATTTAATCTGGCAGAAGAAAACATTGATGAACTTGAAGATAGGTCAATTGAGATTATCCAGTTGAGGAACAGAAGGTAAAAAGAATGAAGGAAAGTTAACAGACCCCAAGAAACTTGTGGGACAACATTAATCATGCAATATGCCTCAGAAAATTTCAGGAGAAGAAAGAGAAAAGGATAAAAGAATATTTTAATAAATAATGGCAGAAAAGTTCCCAAATTTGATGAAAAATATTAATTTACACATTCAAGAAGCCAAACAAACTTCAAGAGACACATTATAATTAAACTGTCCAAAGTTAAAGCCAAATAGAATCTTTTGTTTGTTTGTTTTGAGACAGAGCCTCACTCTGTTGCCCAGGCTGGAGTGCAGTGGCATGATCTTGGCTTGCTGCGACCTCCCCCTCCTGGGTTCAAGCAATTCTCCTGCCGTAGCCTCCTGAGTAGTTGGGACTACAGGCACACGCCACCATACCTGGCTAATTTTTGTATTTTTAGTAGAGATGGGGTTTTGCCATGTTGGCCAGGATAGTCTTATACTCCTGACCTTAGGTGATCCGCCCGCCTCAGGCTCCCAAAGTGCTGGGATTACAGATGTGAGCCACCGTGCCTGGCTGAAAGCCAAATAGAATCTTGAAAGCAGCAAGAGAAAAGTGGCTTATTACATACAGGGAGTCTGCAATAAGATTAACACTTTTTATCAGAAACCATGGAAGCCTGAAGGTGGTGGGAAGACATATTCAAAGTTCTAAAAGAAAAAAAAAATTTTAAAGACCCCCCCAAGCCCCTATCAACTAAGACATCTATATTGGGTAAAATTATGCTTCAAAAATAAGGCAAAATTAAGACATTCTCAGATAAACAAAAACTGACCTAGTTGATTGCTAGCATTCCTGACCTAGAAGAAATGCTAAAATAGTCCTACAAACTCAAATGAAAGATGAATCTACACATAGGTAAACATATGAAAGAGCATATTAGTGAATCTTTTATTTATAGTTCTCTTTTTTTCCTATGTGATTTAGAAGACAACTTCATGAAACAATAATTATGAATTTATTTTGGTGGCNTATTGGGTAAAATTATGCTTCAAAAATAAGGCAAAATTAAGACATTCTCAGATAAACAAAAACTGACCTAGTTGATTGCTAGCATTCCTGACCTAGAAGAAATGCTAAAAATAGTCCTACAAACTCAAATGAAAGATGAATCTACACATAGGTAAACATATGAAAGAGCATATTAGTGAATCTTTTATTTATAGTTCTCTTTTTTTCCTATGTGATTTAGAAGACAACTTCATGAAACAATAATTATGAATTTATTTTGGTGGCCACACGAAGTGTAAAGATGTTATTTTTGACAATAATGATATAAAGGGAGGGAGAATGGAGCTATATTGTTTGAAAGTTTTTGTATACTTTTGAAATTAAGTTTGTGTTAACCTGAACTACATTGTTACATATTAAGATGTTAATATGTGATTGTAATCCTCACGGAACCATGAAGAAAATACCAAAAATGTATAGTTAAAAAAAAAAGGAAATTAAACTGGTACACTAGAAAATATCTATTAAGTCAAAAGAAGAAAGTAATGAAGTGACTGTAGAACAAAAATTTATAAGACATATAGAAAATAAAATTTCAAAATGGTAGAAGTATTTTTTTTATCAGTAATTACATCAAATATAAATGCATTAAACTCTCCAATTAAAAGGCAGACATTGGCAGACTGGATTTAAAAACATGATATAACAGGTCTCTACAGGAGACAGTTTATATACAAAGATGCAAGTATCTTGAAAGTAAAAGGATAGAAAACATATACCCTGCATTCTGTAACCAAAAGAGAACTGAAGTACCTATATTAATATCAGACAAATTAAGACTTTTAGACAAAAGCTGTTACTAGAGACAAAAGACATTTTATCCATTTCATCATAATAAAGGGGTCAATCAAGAAAATATAAACTCCAAAACACATGAAGCAAAAACTGACAAAAGTGAAGGGAGAAGTAGACTAGTCAGTAATAATTGGAGACTTTTATACTCCACCTACAGTAATGGGTAGAACAACTAGGTAAAACATGAAAAATGAAATAGAAGTGTTTATAACACTACAGAACAACTAGACCTAACAAACATCTACAGAACATTCCACCCAACAACAGCAAATTATACATTCTTCTTAAGTGCACATGGACCATTCCCCAGGATACAGCATAGAGCATATGCTAGGCCATGAAAAAAGCCTTTACAAGGTCTTTCCTTTAAGATGGCTGACTAGAGACATCTTGTAATCACCTCTTCCACAAGAAGAACCTAAATAGTGAATAGATAATTTCCCTTTGAATAGATCGTCCAAGAGAGAACACTAGAATTAAACAGATAAATGACAGGAAATACTTTAAGGAAGGAAGGAGAGGGAAGTGAGGCAGCCTGCTCAACTGGGATTGTCTGGAAGCCTGGAGAGACTACCCAGTGTGAGGAAAAAGTGAGAGTCTCTCTCTCCGCCCCCCACCCCTTGAGTGGCCCACATTCCCACCATGGACTCTTGCAATCCAGCCACAAGGGAGCCCCCTGAGATTTGTGAGCCCTGGAACTAACAAGAAGTACCTGGAGACTGTGCAATGGTACTGCTTCAAAAAGGGAGCTCATGCTGGATTCCACACATCCCCTGAGTCCTAAGTAGTTGTGGAAAAGTGCCATTTTGAGGTCCCAGCCCCCAACAGACTGCACCCTTCCTTGGAGCTTAACAGTGCCTGCATCGCCACATCCCTGGAGCTCCACTGACATTCCCTGCCTACAGCCACCACAGTGGCTGGCTGATGCTGCCAGGGCCAAAGTGTGGGCCACCGGCAGTGACCTTGCTGTCTTCAGCAGTAGAACAATTGTGCATTTTCATGTGCTCAGACAGCCTGCCTGCAGCTGCCATCACTATAGGCTACATCTGCTGGGGCTGAAGCATGAGCAAAGCACACACCCCACCCACCTGCATACAGATACTACCAATGAAAGCACCTGTGCCCTCCCCAGTAATGGCCACAGCATAGTCCCTGCCATATGCCACCTTACTATTCTTCTGGGAGCCTAGGGATCACCCTGCTCCTGCCTACCACAGCCAGCACCTGCACACACCATCAAGGAACCTAGGATAAGCCTCTGCCAGCCCAGCTTTGCCCACAACCCTTTTATGCCAGAACATGCAGTCTGGGGACATGGGAATTTTCCAGTTTAGTTCAACACCATTGACACCTGGGCATTCTTCCTGGGGGCCAAAGGTTGGGCCCGCCCACCTACTACCACCTCCTACTACCACCACAGCTTTTGCCTATCTATACCCACCACCTGCCGGTCTGGAGACTGCCCCACCCAGCCCAGACCACTGCCAACACAAGTGAACATTGCCTGGGACCCAGAGGGTGATCTTGGAATTGCTACTGCTGTCCTCCCCACCACACCTGTTGCCCAAGTGTCCAAGAACCCACCCACCTACCTGTACAATTGCTACCACTACTGGCATCCAAGCAAGCCACCTGGAGGCCCAGGCATCAGCCTGCCTGAAGCTGCTAACGCTAAGGCCAGTGCATACCATCCTGGGGCCAAGGACAGGCACACTCAGCCCACTGTAATCACCAATGAGACCTGAAGACTGGCCTACCTGGTGTTCCAGTCCCCAGCAAAACATTACCACAGTCTCCACTAATAACCACACCCTAAACCATTTGAGGAATCACAGATACCACTGTGTCACAGATACCACTGACACTGTTTACAGCTGAAGAAATCATACAGAAACTGCATTGTGCAATACACTATTATACACACCCAGAATCAAAGCCAAATTGCCTTACCCAACGAACACCATAGATACATCTTTAGAAAAAAGTCATCCCCTTCAAAAAATTAGAAGAAGTGACTTATACTAGAAGCACAGATATCAATATAAAGACACAGGAAACATGAAAAAGCAAGGAAATATGACATTTCCAAAGAAATAATTTTCCAGCAACAGATAACAATGAAAAGGAAATTTTCAAAATCTCAGATAAAGACTTCGAAACACTGGTTTTAAAGAAGCTCAGTGAGATAAAAGAAAAAAATTGAAAACATAAAGAAATCATAAAAACTATTGAGGATATGAATGAGGAATTTACTGAAGAGATAGATATATAAAAGAATCAAGTAGAAATTCTGGAACTGAATACTTTATTGAATGAAATATGAAATACATCTGGAAACTTCGACAATAGACTAGATCAAGCAGAAGTATCTCCAAACCTAAAATAGATCTTTTGAACATTAAAAAAGCACACTGAGGCTGGGCGTGGTGGCTCATGCCTGTAATCCCAGCAATTTGGGAAACCAAGGTGGACAGATCACCTGAGGTCAGTAGTTCAAGACCAGCCTGGCCAATATGGCGAAATCCTGTCTCTAATAAAAATACAAAAATTAGCTGGGCATGGTGGTGGGTGCCTGTAATCCCAGCTACTCAGGAGGCTGAGGCAGGAGAATCACCTGAGCCTGGGAGGCAGATGTTTCAGTGAGCTGAGATCGTGCCACTGCACTCCAGCCTGGATGACAAGAGCGAGACTCCATCTCAAAATAAAATAAAATAAAATAAAATTAAAAAGCACATTGGAAAGGGTTTACATATCATCATGGCAGACTGGAGGCAGGACTAGATTGCAGCTCCAGAGAGAGCAGCATGCAGAGGCTCACATTGTGAATTTTAGCTCCAGATTGACTGCAAGAACAAACCAGCAATCACAAGAGGGCCCATGGAAGAAAGGAAGGAAGGAAAGAAGGAAGGAAGGAAAGAAGAGAAAACCATAATCCTCCTAGGTACACAACTCCAGTGACCTGGGAATCTCATCCCCATCCACCACAGCAGCCACAGCAAGACCCACCCAAGGAGAGTCTGAGCTCAGACACACTTAGCCCCAACCCCATCTGATGATCATTCCCTATCCATATGATAGTAGAAGACAAAGGGCATATAATCTTGGGAGTTTGAGGGCCCCACATGCCACCAGTTCCTCTCCACACTACTATAGCTGATGCTTTCTGGAAAGTGCCACCTCCTGGCAGGAGGCCAAACAGCACAAAAATGGAGCCCTCATGGAGTCCACTGCACCTAAGGACCCTCACAGAGTCCATTGCACCCTCTGCCACCTTCGCTGGAACAGGCGCTGATATCCATGGCTGAGCGACCCATAGATGGTTCACATCACAGGACTCTATGCAGAAACCTCCCATACTAGCCTCGAGCCAGGTAGACTAGCTGGGTGTCTAGACCCAGAAGAAAGATAATAATCACTGCAGTTCAGCTCATAGGAAGCCACATGCATAGGAAAAGGGGGAGAGTATTACATCAAGGGAACACCCTGTGGTACAAAAAATCTGAACAATAGCCTTCAGCCCTAGACCTTCCCTCTGACAGAGCCTACCCAAATGAGAAGGAACCAGAAAACCAATCCTGGTAATATGACAAAACAAGGCTCTTCAGCAGCCCCCCAAAATCACACTAGTTCACCAGCAATGGATCTAAACCAAGAATAAATACCTGATTTACCTGAAAAAGAGTTCAGGAGGGTAGTTATTAAGCTAATCAGGGAGGCACCAGAGAAAGACAAAGCCCAATGCAAAAAAGTCCAAAAAAATGATACAAGAAGTGAAG
>NW_016810096.1:193396-196167 GCF_001698545.2 Rhinopithecus bieti | reverse complement strand
CAACATAATACTAAATAGGGAAAAGTTGAAAGCATTCCCTCTGAGAACTGGAACAAGACAAGGATGCCCACTGTCACCACTCCTCTTCAACATAGTATGGGAAGCCCTAGCCAGAGCAATCAGACAAGAGAAATAAATAAAGGGCATCCAAATCAGCAAAGAGGAAGTCAAACTGTCACTGTTTGCTGATGATATGGTCATTTACCTTGAAAACTGTAAGGACTCCTCCAGAAAGCTCCTAGAACTGATAAAAGAATTCAGCAAAGTTTCCAGATACAAGATTAATGTACTCAAATCAGTAGCTCTTCTATACACCAACAGCAACCAAGCAGAGAATCAAATCAAGAGCTCAACCCCTTTTATAATAGCTGCAGAAAACAAAAAACAAAAAAACAAAAAAACAAAACAAACAAACAAACAAACAAACAAAAAAAACCCCACTTAGGAATATACCTAACCAAGGAGTTGAAAGACCTCTACAAGGAAAACTACAAAACACTGCTGAGAGAAATCATAGATGACACAAACAAATGGAAACACATCTAATGCTTGTGGATGGGTAAAATCAATGTTGTGAAAATGACCATACTGCCAAAAGCAATCTACAAACTCAGTGCAATTCCCATCAAAATACCACCATCATTCTTCGCAGAATTGGAAAAAACAATTCCCAAAATCATATAGAAACAAACAAAAAAGAGAGCCTGCATAGCCAAAGCAAGACTAAGCAAAAGCACAAATCTGGAGGCATCACACTCCCTGATTTCAAACTATACTATGAGGCTATATTCATCAAAACAGCATGGTACTGGTATAAAATAGGCACATAGACCAATGGATCAGAATAGAGAACCCAGAAATACACCCAAATACTTATGGCCAACTGATCTTCGTCAAAGCCAGCAAAATGTAAAGTGGGGAAAGGGCACCCTTTTCAACAAATGGTGCTGGGGTAATTGGCTAGCCACATGTAGGAGAATGAAACTGGATCCTCATCGCTCACTTTATACAAAATCAACTCAAGATGGATTAAGGACTTAAACCTAAGACCTGAAACTATAACAATTCTAGAAGATAACATTGGAAAACCCTTCTATACATTGGCTTAGGCAAGGACTTCATGACCAAGAACCCAAAAGCAAATGCAACAACAAAGATTAACAGCTGGGACCAAATTAAACTAAAGAGCTTTTGCACAAAAAAAAGGCACAGCCAGCAGAGTAAACAGACAACCCACAGAGTGGGAGAAAAGCTTTACAATCTATACATCTGACAAAGGACTAACATCCAGAATCTACAACGAACTCAAATCAATAAGAAAAAAATAANAAACAAGGCTCTTCAGCAGCCCCCCAAAATCACACTAGTTCACCAGCAATGGATCTAAACCAAGAATAAATACCTGATTTACCTGAAAAGAGTTCAGGAGGGTAGTTATTAAGCTAATCAGGGAGGCACCAGAGAAAGACAAAGCCCAATGCAAAAAAGTCCAAAAAAATGATACAAGAAGTGAAGGGAGAAATATTCATGAAAATAGATAACTTAAAGAAACCTCAATCAAAGACTCAGGAAACTTTGGACACACTTTTAGAAATGTGAAATGCTCTGGAAAATCTCAGCAATAGAATTAAACAAGTAGAAGAAAGAAATTCAGAGCTTGAAGATAAGGTCTATGAATTAACCCAATCCAGCAAAGACAAAGAATAAGGAAATATGAACAAAACCTCCAAGAAATCTGGGATTATGTTAAATGACCAAACTTAAGATAATCGGTGTACCTGAGGAAGAAGAGAATTCTAAAAGCCTGGAAAACATATTTGGGGGAATAATCGAGGAAAACTTTCCTGGCCTTGCGAGAGACCTAGACATCTGAATACAAGAAGCACAAAGAACACCTGGGAAATTCAGCACAAAAAGATATTTGCCTAGGCACATTGTCATCAGGTTATCCAAAGTTAAGACCAAGGAAAGAATCTTAAGAGCTGTGAGACAGAAGCACCAGGTAACCTATAAGGAAAACCTTAACAGCAGATTTCTCAGCAGAGACCCTACAAGCTAGAAGGGATTGAGGCCCTATCTTCAGCCTCCTCAAACAAACAATTATCAGCCAGTAATTTTGTATTCAGTGAAACTAAGCATCATATATGAAGGAAAGATACAGTCATTCTCAGACAAACAAATACTGAGAGAATTTGCCATTACCAAGCCACTACTATAAGAACTGTTTAAAGGAGCTCTAAATCTTGAAAGAAATCCTGGAAACACTTCAAGACAGAACCTCTTTAAAGCATAAATGACACAAGACCTATAAAACAAAAATACAAGGTAAAGAGCAAAATCAAAAAACAAACCAAAGTACACAGGCGACAAAGAGCATGATGAATGCAATGGTACTTCAAATTTCAATACCAACATTGCATGTAAATGGCCTAAATGACCCACTTAAAAGATACAGAATTGCAGAATAGGTAAGAACTCACCAACCATCTGCTGCTTTCAGGGAACTCACCTAACACATAAGGACTCACATAAACTTAAAGTAAAGGGATGGAGAAAGGTATTTCATGCACATGGACACCAAAAGTGAGCAGGGGTAGCTATTCTTTTTTTCTTTTTTTGAGACAGAGTCTCACTCATTGCCCAGGCTGGAGTGAAGTGATGCAATCTCGGCTCACTGCAAGCTCCGCCTCCTGGGTTCATGCCATTCTCCTGCCTCAGCCTCCCAAGTAGCTGGTACTACAGGCGCCTGCCACCATGCCTGGCTAATTTTT
>NW_016810096.1:183824-192818 GCF_001698545.2 Rhinopithecus bieti | reverse complement strand
GAGACAGGGTTTCACCATGTTAGCCAGGATGGTCTCGATCTCCTGACCTCATGATCTGCCCGCCTCGGCCTCCCAAAGTGCTGGGATTACAGGCATAAGCCACCATGCCCGGCCAGGGGTAGCTATTCTTATATCAGACAAAACAAATTTTAAAGCAACAGCAGTTAAAAGGGACAAAAGAGGACATTATATAATAGTAAAAGGCCGTGTCCAACAGGAAAATATCACAATTCTAAACATATAGATACTGAACACTGGAGATCCCAAATTTATAAAACAGTTACTACGAGTTGGATGTGGTGGCTCATGCCTGTAATCCCAGCACTTTAGGAGGCTGAGGCGGGCAGATCACCAGAGGTCGGGAGTTGAAGACCAGCCTGACCAACATGGAGAAACCTCGTCTCTATTAAAAATACAAAATTAGCCAGGTGTGGTGGGAGGCTGAGGCAGGAGAATTGCTTGAACCCAGAAGACGGAGGTTGCAGTGAGTTGAGATCACGTCATTGCACTCCAGCCTGGGCAACAAGAGCAAAACTCCGTCTCAAAAAAAAAAAAAGAAAAGAAACAAACAAAACAAAACAAAACAAAAAACCTGTTACTAATAGACCCAAGAAATGAGATAGACAGCAACACAATAGTCGTGGGGGACTTCAATACTCCACTGACAGCCCTAGACAGGTCATCAAGACAGAAAGTCAACAAAGAAACAATGGATTTAAACTATATGTTGGAAGAAATTGACTTAACAGATATATATAGAACATTTCATCCAAAAACTGCAGAATTGACTATCTATTCAATTAGATACCCTGAACAGACCAATAACAAGCAGCGAGATTGAAATGGTAATTTAAAAATTACCAACAAAAAAGTCCAAGACCAGACGGATTCACAGCAGAATTATATCAGACATTCAAAGAAGAATTGGTACCTATCCTTTTGATGCTATTCCGCAAGGTAGAGAAAGAAGGAACCTTCCCAAATTCATTCTATGAAGCCAGCATCACCCTAATACCAAAACCAGCAAAGGGCATAACCAAAAAAGAAAATTACAGACCAATATGTTTGATGAACACAGAGGCTAAAATCCTCAACAAAATACTAGCTAACCAGTTCCAACAACATATCAAAAAGGTAATCCACCATGATCAAGTAAATTTCATACCAGGGATGGTTTAACATATGCAAGTCAATAAATGTGATACACCACATAAACAGAATTAAAACAAAATCACATGATCATCACAATACATGCAGAAAAAGCATTTGACAAAATCCAGCATCGCTTTATGATTAAAACTCCCAGCAAAATCGGCATACATGGGACATGCCTTAATTTAATAAAAACCATCTATGACAAACCCACAGCCAACATAATACTAAATAGGGAAAAGTTGAAAGCATTCCCTCTGAGAACTGGAACAAGACAAGGATGCCCACTGTCACCACTCCTCTTCAACATAGTATGGGAAGCCCTAGCCAGAGCAATCAGACAAGAGAAATAAATAAAGGGCATCCAAATCAGCAAAGAGGAAGTCAAACTGTCACTGTTTGCTGATGATATGGTCATTTACCTTGAAAACTGTAAGGACTCCTCCAGAAAGCTCCTAGAACTGATAAAAGAATTCAGCAAAGTTTCCAGATACAAGATTAATGTACTCAAATCAGTAGCTCTTCTATACACCAACAGCAACCAAGCAGAGAATCAAATCAAGAGCTCAACCCCTTTTATAATAGCTGCAGAAAAACAAAAAACAAAAAAACAAAAAAACAAAACAAACAAACAAACAAACAAACAAAAAAAACCCCACTTAGGAATATACCTAACCAAGGAGTTGAAAGACCTCTACAAGGAAAACTACAAAACACTGCTGAGAGAAATCATAGATGACACAAACAAATGGAAACACATCTAATGCTTGTGGATGGGTAAAATCAATGTTGTGAAAATGACCATACTGCCAAAAGCAATCTACAAACTCAGTGCAATTCCCATCAAAATACCACCATCATTCTTCGCAGAATTGGAAAAAACAATTCCCAAAATCATATAGAAACAAACAAAAAAGAGAGCCTGCATAGCCAAAGCAAGACTAAGCAAAAAGCACAAATCTGGAGGCATCACACTCCCTGATTTCAAACTATACTATGAGGCTATATTCATCAAAACAGCATGGTACTGGTATAAAAATAGGCACATAGACCAATGGATCAGAATAGAGAACCCAGAAATACACCCAAATACTTATGGCCAACTGATCTTCGTCAAAGCCAGCAAAAATGTAAAGTGGGGAAAGGGCACCCTTTTCAACAAATGGTGCTGGGGTAATTGGCTAGCCACATGTAGGAGAATGAAACTGGATCCTCATCGCTCACTTTATACAAAAATCAACTCAAGATGGATTAAGGACTTAAACCTAAGACCTGAAACTATAACAATTCTAGAAGATAACATTGGAAAAACCCTTCTAGACATTGGCTTAGGCAAGGACTTCATGACCAAGAACCCAAAAGCAAATGCAACAACAAAGATTAACAGCTGGGACCAAATTAAACTAAAGAGCTTTTGCACAAAAAAAAGGCACAGCCAGCAGAGTAAACAGACAACCCACAGAGTGGGAGAAAAGCTTTACAATCTATACATCTGACAAAGGACTAACATCCAGAATCTACAACGAACTCAAATCAATAAGAAAAAAATAACAGTCCCATCAAAAAGTGGGCTAAGGAGATGAATAGACAATTCTCAAAAGAAGATATACAAATGGCCAACAAACATATGAAAAAATGCTCAACAACACTAATGATCAGGGAAATGTAAATCAAAACCACAATGTAATACCACCTTACTCCTGCAAGAATGGCCATAATCAAAAAATCAAAAAACAGTAGATGTTGGCATGGATGCAGTGATCAGGGAATGCTTCTACACAGCTGGCGGGAATGTAAACTAATACAGCTGCTCTGGAAAACAGTGTGGAGATTCCTTAAAGAACTAAAAGTAGAACTACCATTTGATCCAGCAATCCCACTACTGGCCATATACCCCAACCTTACCGGCTGTATCTAAAGAACCTTGCTCCTATCATGCTGGTCTCAGGGTACTGACAAGATGTGGCACATTCTAAGCTCCTGAGAGCCACCCAAAACAGTGATGGCAGTCTGGACAAACACAAAGATTAGAGAGGCACCTTAAAACCTCTGGCCACATGGATTGGTGAAAACCTTCTTCTATACAAGGCTAGTCAAACAAGATGGAGAGAAGTAGATATTTTATCTAACATGCAGAAATCAGCACAAAGAATTGAGAAAAATGAAGAAACAGGATTATATTCCAAATAAAGGAACAAGATAAATCTCCAGAAACTGACCCAAAGGTAGTGGAGTTTTGTAATTTACCCAACAGGGAATTCAGAATAATGGTCATAAAGATGCTAACAGGGTCAGGGCAGCAATGGAAGAACAAGATGATAACTTAAAGAGACAGAAATTATTACAAAGAACCAAATGGAAATCATGGATCAGAAGAATATTATAACTGAACTGAAAAATTCAGTAGTGGGGTTCAACAGCAGAATAGATCAAGCAGTCAAAAGAATCAGTGAACTTGGAGACAGAACACTGGAAATCATTCAATCTGAGGAACAAAAAGAAAAAAAAAATGACAAAGAGTGAAGATAACTTAAGTGACTTATGGGATACCTTCAAGCAAAATAACGTACACATAATTGATAGCCAGAGTCAGAGCCAGGAGTAGAAAAAGAGAGAGAAAGGGAGAGAAAACATATACAAAGAAATAATGGTAGAAAACTTCCCAAGTCTGGGAAAAAATTGGAAAGCCAGATCCAGGAAGTCCATAGCACACCAAACAAGATGAACCTAAGGAGATCCACAGCAGTCCACATCATAGTCAAATTGTTAAAAGACTGAGAGAGTATTGAAAGCAGGAAGGGAAAAGCAAATTATCATAGGGGAACCTCCATAAGAATATAAACAGACTTCTCAGCAGAAACCTTGCAAGTTATAATAGAGTGGGATGATATAGTCAAAACCCTGAAAGAAAAAGACCACCAATCAAGAAAACTATACCCAGCAACACCATCTTTCAAAAAATGAAGGGGTGATTAAGACTTTCTCAGAAAAACAAAAGTTGAGAGACTTTATTACCATTAGACCTGCATTACAAAAACTAAATGAACCTCTTCATCTGAAGGAAGAGGATGCTAATTAGCAACTAAATAATATGAAAGTATAAAACTCACTGGTAAAAAAGTACATTGTCAAATCCAAAACCCTCTAATACTGTAACAGTTGTAGATAAATCAATTGTATTTCTAGTATAATGTTCAGAAGGGAAAACCATTAAAAACAACTAAAGCTACAATAATTTGCCAAGGGATACATGTTATAAGATGATATAAAAGTGTAACATCAAAAACAAAACATGGGAGGTGGTAGAGTAAAAGTGGAGGTATTGTGTATGCAACCAAAATTAAGTTATTGATAATCTATTATGAGTATAAAATGTTTTATTTTAAAATTTTATTTTAATTTAATTTTGAGACAGGGTCTTGCTTTGTCACCCAGGCTGGAGTGCAGCGGCACAATCATGGCTCACTGCTGGCTTGAACTCCTGGGCTCAAGTGATCCTCCCACTTCAGTCTTTCAAGTAGCTGGGACCACAGGTCTGTGACATCATGCCCAGCTAATTTTTATGTTATTTATTTATTGATTTTAACTTTAAAATTTTAAATTTTCATTTCCATAGGTTTTTGGGGAACAGGTGGTATTTGGTTACCTGAGTAAGTTCTTTAGTGGTGATTTGTGAGATTTTGGTGTACCCATTTTTCCTGAGCAGTACACACTGAACCCAGTTGTAGCCTTTTATCCCTCACCCCCTTCTCATCCTTTTCCCCTGAGTCTCCAGAGTCCGTGGTATCATTTTTCTGCCTTTGCATCTTCATAGCTTAGCTCCCACTTATGAGTCAGAACATACGATGTTTGGTTTTCCATTGCTGAGTTGCTTCACTTAGAATAATAGTCTGCAATCCCATCCAGGTTGCTGTGAATGCTATTAGTTCATTCCTTTTTATGGCTGAGTAGTAGTCCATCGTGTGTGTGTGTGTGTGTGTGTGTGTGTGTGTGTGTGTGTACCACAATTTCTTTATCCACTTGTTGATTGATGGGCATTTGACGGATTTGACGGCCAGCTAATTTAAAAATTTTTTTTAGAGGTGGGATCTTACTATGTTGCCCAGGCTGGAGTGCAGTGGCTATTCAGGGGCATGGTCATGGTGTACTACAGCCTTGAACTCCTGGGGTCAAGTGATCCTCCTGTCTCAGCCTCCCAAGTAGCTAGAATTACAAGCATGCACCACTGTGCCTGGCTGTATAAGATTTTTATGTAAACCTCAGGGTAACCACAAAGCAAAAGCCTACAATAGAAATACAAAAGAGAAAAAGAAAAGACCCAAGGTATACCACTACAGAAAGCCATCAAACAACTAAGAAAGAAAGCAAGAGAAGAGGAAGGGAGCAAAAGATCTGTAAAACAACTAGAAATATCCAGAATCTGTAGGGAACTTAAATCAACAAGCAAAAAGCAAATAACCTTATTGAAAAGTGGGCAAAGGACATGAACAGACACTTCTCAAAAGAAGGCATACAAGTGACCCACAAACATGAAAAATGCTCATCATCTCTAATCATCAGAGAAATGCAAGTCAAAACCACAAGGAGATACCATCTCACAACAGTCAGAATGGTTTTGTTAAAAGTAAAAAACAAAACAGATATTGGTGAGGCTGCAGAGAAAAGGGGACACCTATATATGGCTGGTGGGAATGTAAAAATTAGTCCAGCCACTGTGGAGAGCAGTTTGGAGATTTGTCAAAGAACTAATTGTTGAACTACCATTTGACCCAGCAATCCCATTACTGGGTATATGCTCAAACAAAAATAAATTTTTCTACCAAGATGACACATGCATCCATATGTTCATCACAGTGCTATTCATAATAGCAAAAACATGGAATCAACCCAGGTACCCATCAACAGTGGACTGGATAAAGAAAATGTGGTATGCATACACCATGGAATACTATGCAGCCATAAGGAAGAATGAAATCATGTCCTTTGCAGCAACGTGGATGCAGCTGGAGGCCATTATCCTAAGGGAACTAATGCAGAAACAGAAAACTGAACACTGCATGTTCTCACTTATAAGTGGGAGCTAAACATCAGGTACTCATTGTCATAAAGATGGCAACAAAACTAGTGACTTCTAGCGGGTGGAGGAGGGGAAAGGGCCAAAAAACTACCTATTGGGTACTATGCTCACTACCTGGGTGACAGGTTCAGTCATACCCCAAACCTCAGCATCATGCAATATAACTTTGTAACAAATATGTACATGTACACCTGACTCTAAAAAATTGAAGAAAAAAAAAGAAAACTCTAGAAAACAATGAACTAAATGGCAAGAGTAAGTTCATATCTATCAATAATAATCTTGAATGTATATGAATTAATTTCTTCAATTAAAAGATATGCAATGACTGAATGATAAAAAACAAGACCCATATATATGTGGCCTACAAGAGGCTCACCTCATACGTAAGGACACACATAGACTGAAAGTGAAGGGATGAAAAGAGGATACTTCCTGCAAATGTAAATTAAAAGAGAGCAGGAGTAGCTATACTTATATCAGATAAAACAGACTTTAAGTCAAAACAGCAAAAGAGACAAAGTCATCATATGACGATAAATAGATCAATTCAGCAAGAGTATATAATAATTGTAAATATAAATGCACCTAACACCTGAACACCCAAATGTGTATAGAAAATATTGATGGATCTAAAGGTAGATATAGACTACAATATAATAATACTAGGGGACTTTTAACACCATTTTCAGCAATGGACAGATTGTCCAGACAGGAACATCAGAAAAAAATCAGAGCTAAACTACACTCTAGACCAGGTGGACCTAACTGACATTTACAGAGCATTTCATCAAACAACTTCAGAATATGCATTCTTGTCATCAGCACATAGAACATTCTTCAGGTTGGATCATATGGGTTAGGTCATAAAACAAGTCTCAAAAAATTTAAAACATTGAAATCATATCAAGTATCTTTTCTGACCATAGTAGAATAAAACTAGGAATCAATAACAAGAGGAACTTTGGAAACTGTACAAATACATGGAAATTAAACATGCCTTTGGACAACCAATGGCTAGAGGGAGAAATTAAGAAGAAAAATTTAAAATTTCCTGAAAGAAATGAAAATGGAAACCCACCATACCAAACCTATGGGATACAGAAAAAGCAGTACTAAGAAGGAAGTTTGTAGCATAAATGCCTGTGTCAAAAAAGTAGAAAGATTTCAAATAAACAACCTAATGATGCACTTCAAGGACAAGAACAAGCCAAACCCAAAATTAGTAGAAGGAAATGAATAAGAAATGTCAGAGCAGAAATAAACAAAATAGAGACTAGGAAAACAATACAAAAGATCAAGAAAACAAAAGGTTTGTTTTAGGAAAAGATAAAACAAAACAAAAAAACTACTAGTTAAAATAAGAAAGAAAAAGAGATGACCCAAATAAATAAAACCAGAAACAAAAAAGAAGACATTACAAGTGATAAAACAGAAATATGAATTATCATTAGAGAATATTATGAACAGCAATACACTAACAAATTGGAAAACCTAGAAAAAAATGGATTAATTCCTGGTCACATATAACCCACCAAGATTGAAAAAAATAGAAAACATGAACAGATTGATAATAAGTAATTAGATTGAATCAGTAATACAAAGTCTCCCAATAAAGAAAAATCTAGGACTGGATGGCTTCACTGCTGAGTTATACCAAAGTTTAAAGAAGAACCAACATCAGTTATCCTCAAACTATTCCAAACAATGGAAGAGGAAGGAATTCTTTCTACTCATTCTACAGGGCCAACGTTACTCTGATACCAAAACCAGACAAAGACACAACAACAAAAAAAGAAAACTACACGCAAATAGCCCTAATGAACATAGATGAGAAATCCTCAACAAAATGCTAGTAAACCACATCCCACAGCACATCAAAAAGATTATACAATATGATCAAGCGGAATTTATCCCAGGAATGGAAGGCTGGTTCAACATATGCAAATCAATAAATGTGATATAGCATATCAACAGAATGAAGGACAAAATCCATATAATCATCTCAACACATGCAGAAAAACATTTAATAAAATTCAACATCTCTTCATGGTAAAAACTATCAACAAATTAGATATAGAAAAAACATACCTCAAAACAATAAAGACCATATATGATGAACCCATAGGTAACATCAAACTGAATAAGGAAAAGTTGAAAGCCTTTTTTTCTAAGATCTGGTCAAAGACAAGGAAACCCACTTTCACCACTTTTATTCAACATAGTGCTGGAAGTCTTAGCCACTAAGAGCAATTAGGCAGGAGAAAGAAATAAGGGGCATCTAAATTGGAAAGGAGGAAGTCAAATTGTCCCTGTTTGCAGATGACATGATCTTATATTTTGAAAACCCCAAAGACTCTTCCAAAACACTCTTAGAACTGATAAATGCATTTGGTAGGATTCAAAGTATCTCAAATAATATATAAAATATCTCAAAATAATAAGAGCTATTTATGACAAACCCATAGCCAATATCATACTGAATGGGCAAAAGCTGGAAGCATTCCCTTTGAAAACTGGCACAAGACAAGGATGCCCTCCCTCACCACTCCTATTCAACGTAGTATTTGAAGTTCTGGCCAGGGCAATCAGGCAAGAGAGAGAAATAAAGGATATTCAAATAGGAAGAGAGGAAGTCAAATTGTCTCTGTTTGCAGATGACATGATTGTATACTTAGAAAACCCCATCGTCTCAGCCCCAAAACTCCTTAAGCTAATAAGCAACTTCAGCAAATTCTCAGGATACAAAATCAATGTGCAAAGAT
>NW_016810096.1:177403-182922 GCF_001698545.2 Rhinopithecus bieti | reverse complement strand
GAACAGGCAACTTACAGAATGGGAGAAAATGTTTGCAATCTATCCATCTGACAAAGGTCTAATATCCAAAATCTACAAGGAACTTAAACAAATTTACAAGAAAAAAACAAACAACCCCATCAAAAAGCGGGCAAAGGATATGAACAGACACTTCTCAAAAGAAGACATTTATGTGATCAAGAAACATATACAAAATGTTCATCATCGCTGGTCATTAGAGATTAGAGAAATGCAAATCAAAACCACAATGAGATACCATTTCATGCCAGTTACAATGGCAATTATTAAAAAGTCAGGAAACAACAGATGCTAGAGAGGATGTGGAGAAATAAGAACGCTTTTACACTGTTGGTGGGAATGTAAGTTAATTCAACAATTGTGGAAGACAGTGTGGTGATTCCTCGAGGATCTAGAACCAGAAATACCATTTGACCCAGCAATCCCATTACTGGGTATACACCCAAAGGATTACAAATCATTCTACTATAAAGACACAGGCACGCATATGTTTATTGCAGCACTATTTACAATAGCAAAGGCTTGGAACCAACCCAAATGCCCATCAATGATAGATTGGATAAAGAAAATGTGGCACACATACACCATAGAATGCTATACAGCCATAAAAAAGAATGAGTTCATGTCCTTTGCAGGGACATGGATGAAGCTGGAAACCATCATCCTCAGCAAACTAACGCAGGAACAGAAAACCAAACACTGCATGTTCTCACTCATAAGTGGGAGTTGAGCAATGAGAACACATAGACACAGGGAGGGGAACAGCACACAGTGGGGCCTGTCGGAGGGTGAGGGGCAAGAGGAGGGAGAGCATTAGGACAAAAAATGCATGCTGGGTTTAAAACCTAGATGATGGTTGATGGGTGCAGCAAGCCACCATGGCACATGTACACCTATGTAACCTGCACGTTCTGCACATGTATCCCATAACTTAAAATAATAAATAAATAAGTAAATAAATACGTTTCTGCATCACAGGCTAGTGTGAAGCCAACCAAACTGAAGTGTGGTAAGAAAGAAAACGTGACATTCACTTGCCAAAGCCCTTTCTTCCAAAATAGGTGCGATTGGGAAAGAAATCCCAACTCCTGAAGTCTCCCTGAGTAGGGAAAGAAGAATGGAAAATATATCCAGCATTCTAACTTTTCTGGAATGGGGGCGGTGGCTTCCCGTGGGATTAGTTTCTCGCTTGCTAAAGCTAGGTACTAGTAAGAATGGGGTGCCAGGTTGGGGGCTGCTGAGAAAAAAGAAGGTAAACGTTCACCAGAGTGCATTATCACAGATAGACACTAGGCGGCGCTCCAGTGCTATGTCGTTCTAAACCACCAGCGAGGCGGCAGTACTACAGATAGACACCAGGTGGGGCTCCTAAGTAGAAGCCCGTAAAGTTGATTTGGGAGCTTAACATACAAAAGCCCAGGCAGGAAGGATCCTTAGAAAGCTTTACATGTCTCCAGAACTCTAGTTGATCTAATTGGAGAAAGTCCTCCCTGTATGAAACCAGACTCCAAAGACTGCAAGAGGTAGCTGTTTCGTGAATGCTGAGGTCCCAACAGATGATAACAAGGCATACAAAGAAACAAGGAAACATGACCCAACAAAAGAACAAGTTAATATTCAGAAACTGACCTTAAAGAAGTAGAGATAAGTGAATTACCAGAGGAAGAATTTAAAAATAACCACCATAAGGACGCTCAATGTGAATTAAAAGAGAGTACAGACAGCTGAATAAAATCAGGAAAATAAACAAAATGAGAATATCAACAGATATAAAAACCATGAAGAAGAACCAAACAGAAGTTCTGAAACTGAAGAATATAATAACGGAATTGAAAAGTTCACTATAGAGGTCCAACAGCAGATTTGACCAGATAGAATAAATCAGTGAACTTGAAAAAAGGAAATTGAAATTATCTAGGCAGAGGAGCCAAAAGAAAAAAACAATGAATAAAACTGAACGGAGCCTAAAGGACTTATGGGACACTATCAAGTGTAACAATATATGCATTATGGGAGTCCTTGAGGGGGAAAAAAAGAGGAAGGAGCAGAGAATTTGGAGAACTATTTGAAGAACTAATGGCTGAAAACTTCCCATATCAGAGGAGAGAAAGACATACATATTCAAGAAGCTCAAAGAAGTTCAACTAGGATAAATATAAAGAGACCTATACTGAGGCACATTATAATCAAACTATAAAAGTCACAGACAAAGAAAGAATCTTGTAAGCAACAAAAGAAAACAAATTGTCATTTAAAAGTGTGCTTCTAATAGATTGTCAGCAGATTTTTCAGCAGAGACCTTGCAGGATAGAACTGATGTATTCAAAACTCTAAAATAAAAAACTGCTACTCAATAATATTATATCTGGTAAAACTGTCCTTCAAAAATGGAGGCAAAATGAAGAGTTTCTGAGATAAACAAAAGCTGAGGGAGTTAATCACACTAGACCTGTCCAATAAGAAATGCTGAAGAAAGTCTGTCAATTTGAAGAAAAAAGACAATAAACAGAAATGTGAAACCATATGAAAATATAAAATTCCTTGGTAAAGGTTAATGTATAGATAAATGTAGAATCCTGTAGGTAGTATTTTAATGTAGGTACATAAATCACTTTAAAATCTTGTCTAGCATTTAAAACAAGAGCAGAAAATAAATTTTAATTCTATGTTAATGGATATGCAATATTAAAGAGATATTTTGTGTCATGAAATTAAGTTGTTATAGGTTCAAAATAGATTGTTATAACTTTAAGCTGTTTTATGTAATTACAATGGCAATCACAAAGAAAATACCTGTAGAGATCAGAGGAGGGAGGTGGAGGAAAATAGAAGAATAGAAGGCTCCACCAATCATCCCCCATGCAAGTACACCAGTTTAACAACTGTCTACACAAAAAAAGCACCTTCATAAGAACCAAATATCAGATGTGCACTCACAGTACCTGGTTTTAACTTCATATGACTGAAAGAGGCGCTGAAGAGATAGGAGAAACAGTCTTGAATTGCCAATGCCACTCCTCCCCCAACCCCTGGCAGCAGCTGTGTGGTGCAGAGAGAATCTCTGGGTGCTGGGGAGGAAGAACACGGCATTTGTGAGACTTTGAACTCAGTGCTGTCTTTTAGAGCAGAAAGGAAAGCCAGACGAAACTCAACTTGATGTTTGCCCACAGAGGGAGCATTTAAACCAGCCCTAGCCAGAGGGTAATTTCTGATCCCAGCATTTGGAACTTGAGTCTCCACAAGCCTCACCACTGCAGGCTAAAGTGCTCTGGGTCTCTAAATAATCTTGGAAGGCAGTCTAGGCCTCAAGGACTATAACTCCTAGGAAAGCCCTAGTGCTTAACGGGGCCCAGAGACAGTGGACTGCAGGGGAGCATGCAACCTGCTGAGACACCAGTCAGGGTGGCTAACGGAGTACTGGTATAACTCCTCTCCTAACCCGAGGCTGCACAGCTTGTGGCTCCAAAAGAGACCCTTTCCTTCCACTTGAGAAGAGGAAAGGGAAGAGTAGGGAAGACTTTGTCTTGCATCTTGGGTACCAGCTCAGCCACAGCAGGATAGGGCTTGACTTAGAGCCATGAGGCCCTCTTTTCAGACCCTAGCTCCTGGATAACATTTCTAGACATATGCTGGGCCAGAAGGGAACTCACTTCCTTAAAGGGAAGGACCCACTCCTGGCCGGCTTCATTGCCTGCTAACTGAAGATCTCTTGGGCCCTGAATGACCAGCAACAATACCCAGGTACTACATTGAGGGCCTTTGGTGAGACTCTGAGACCTGCTGGCTTCAGGTGAGACTCAGCACATTCCCAGCTGTGATGGCTATGAGATGAGACTGCTTTTTGAGATTCCTTCTTGAGAAAAACAGGAAAAGTAAAGGGGACTTTGTCTCACACCTTAGGTACCAGCTCAGCCACAGGGGAATAGAGCACCACGTGAGCTCTTAGGGTCCCTGATTCCAGGACTTAGCTCTTGGATGGGATTTTTGGACCTGCCCTCGGTCACAGGGGACCCACTGCCCTGAAGGGTGAGTCCAAGGCCAAGCAGCATTCACCACAAGCTGACTGAAGAGCGCTTTGGCCTTAAGTGAACATCAGTGGTAGTCTGGCAATACTCCCCATGGTCCTGTTGTGGTGGCCATGGGGTAGGAACCTCTGCCTTTGGAAAGGGGAGGGAAGAGTAGGAAGGATTGCATCTTGTGGTTTGAATGCCAGCTTAGCCACAGTATGGTAGAACACCAAATAGATGTCTACGGTTTTTCACTCTAGTCCCTGACTCCCAGACAGTACCTCTGGATGTGCCCAGGGCCTGGGGGAACTCATGACCCTGAAAAGAAAGACACAGGCCTGGCTGGCTTTGCCCCCTGCTGATTGTAGAGCCGTAGGGCCTTGAGCAAATATAGGTGGTAACCAGAGAGTGGTTATAGCAGACCTTGGGTGAGACCCAGTGCTGTGCTGGCTTCAGGTCTGACCCAATGCAGTCATAGTGGTAGTGGCCACAGGAGTGCTTGTGTCACTCAACCTCCAGCTTCAGGTGGCTCAGGACAGAGAGAGAGAGAGAGACAGTTTGGGAGAAAGTAAGGGAAGAGAACAAGAGTCTCTGCCTGATAATCCAGAGAATTCTCTGAGATCTTGTCCAAGACCATCAAGGTGGTACCTCTAAGAGTCTGCAAGAACTACAGTGTTACTGAGCTTGGGGTGCCCCCTAAAGTAGATAAAGCTTAGATCACAGCACTCAGGTCCTTTTGAATATCTGAAAATCTGTCCCAAGAAGGATGGGTACAAACAAACCTAAATTGTGAAGACTATAGTAAATACCTAACTCTTTAATGCCCAAATCTAAAAGTAAAAAACTCACTAATAATAGTAAGTACACAGAAAAACAGTAGAATATTACAACCCTGTAACTGTGGTGTGTAAACTACTCTTATCTTCTTTATTTTTATTTTTGAGATGGAGTCTCACTCTGTCTCCCAAGCTGGAATGCAGTGGTATAATCTTGGCTCACTGCAACCTCCGCTCCTGGGTTCAAGCAGTTCTCCTGGCTCAGACTCCTGAGTAGCTGGAACTATAGGGACATGCCACCACACCTGGCTAATTTTTGTATTTTTAGTAGAGATGGGGTTTCACCATATTGGTCAGGCTGGTCTCAAACTCCTGTTCTCAGGTGATCTACCCACCTCAGTCTCCCAAAGTGCTGGGATTACAGGTGTGAGCCACCACACCCAGCCAACTACTCTTAAGTAGAAAGACTAAATGATGAACCAATCAAAAATAATAACTACAACAACTTTTAAAGACATAGGCAGTACAATAAGCTATAAATAGAAACAACAAAAGTTAAAAGTTGGGGACAAAGTTTAGGCACAGAGTTTTATTAGTTTTCTTTTGCTTATTTGTTTGTTTATGCAAACAGTGTTAAGTTGTCATCAGGTTAAAATAATGGGTCATACGATAGTATTAGCAACCTCGTGGTAACCTAAAATGAAAAAAAAAAAAAAAA
>NW_016810096.1:152630-174444 GCF_001698545.2 Rhinopithecus bieti | reverse complement strand
ACAGATCTTCCAAACAGAAAATCAACAAAGAAAATTAATCTGCACTATAGACCAAATGGATCTAATAGATATTTACAGAAGATTTTATCCAATGGCTACAGAATACACATTTTTTTTTGCTCAGTATGGGGATTACTCTTAAGGATAGATCATATGTTAGGTTGCAAGACAACTCTGAACACATTCAAAAAAATTGAAATAATATCAGACATCTTCTCTGACCACAATGGACTAAAACTAGAAATCAATGATGAGGAATATTGGAAACTATACAAATATATGGAAATTAAACAATATGCTCCTGAATGACCAGCAGGTCAATGAAGAAATTAAGAAGGAAATTGAAAAATGTCTTGAAACAAATGATAATCCAAACACAACATACCAACTTACCTTTAGCAGTACTAAGAGGGAACTTTATAGCTATAAGTGCCTACATCAAAAAAGAAGAAAAAACTTCAAATAAACAACCTAATGATGCATCTTAAAGAACTAGAAAAGCAAGAGCAAACCAAACACAAAATTAGTAGAAGAAAAGAATAATAAAGATCAGAGCACTGACTGGGCACAGTGGCTCACATCTGTATTCTCAGCACCTTGGGAGGCTAAGGCAGCCACTTGAGGCCAGGGGTTCAAGACTAGTCTGAACAACATGGAGAAACCACATCTCTACAGAAAAATACAAAAATTAGCCAGATGTGATAGTGCACACCTGTAATCCCAGCCTTTTGGCTGGCCAAGGCATGATAATTGCTTGAACCTGGGGGGTGGAGGTTGCAGTGAGCTGAGATTGTGCCACTGCATTCCAGTCTGGGTGACTGAATGGGACTCTGTCTCAAAAAAGATCAGAGCACAAATAAATGAAATTAAAATGAAGAAAACAATACAAAAGATCACTTAAACAAAAAGCTGTTTTTTAAAAAAAAAGTTAAACAAAATTGACAAACCTTTAGCCAGACTAAGAAAATAAGAACTAAAATCCAAATAAATACATAAGAGATACAAAAAGAGACATTACAATTGATACCTCAGAAACTCAAAGGATCATTAGTGGCTACCATGAGCAACTATATACCAATAAATTGGAATATCTAGAAGAAGTGGACAAATTACTAGACACATACAATCTACAAGATTAAACCAGGAAGAAATCTAAAACCTGAAGAGACCAATAACAAGTAACAAGATTGAAGCCATAATGAAAAGTCTCCCAATAAAGAAAAGCCCAGAACCTGATGACTTCATTGCTGAATTCTACCAAACATTTTAAGAAGAACAAATACTAATCCTACTCAAACTGTTCCAAAAAATAGAGGAAGAGGGAGCATTTCCAAACTCATTCTAAGAGGCCAGTATTACCCTTATACCAAAACGAAACACATAAAAAAAGAAAACTATAGGCCAATATCTCTGATGAATATGGATGCCAAAATCTTCAACAAAATACTAGCAAACTGAATTCAACAATTCATTAGAAAAATCATTCATCATGACCAAGTGGGATTTACATCTGAGATGCAAGGATGGTTCAACATATTCAAATCAATCAGTGTGATACATCATGTAAACTGAATGAAGAACAAAAACGGTATGGTCATTTCAATTGATGCTGAAAAATAATTTGATAAAATTCTATCCCTTTATGATAAAAACCCTCAACCAACTGCATATAGAGGAAACATACCTCAACAGAATAAACTCCATATATGACAGACTCACATCTGCTAGTACTACACCATAGGAAAAAAAAATGAAAGCCTTTCCTCTAAGATTTGGAACATGACAAGTGTGCCCACTGTCACCACTGTTATTCAACATAGCATTGGAAGTCCTAATTAGAGCAATCAGACAAGAGAAAGATATAAAGGGCATCCAAATCAGAAAGGAAGAAGTCAAATTATCCTTGTTTGCTGATGATATAATCTTGTACTGGAAAAATCAAAACTATTAGAACAGATAAACAAATTTAGTAAACTTTCAGGACAGAAAATCAATATACAAAATCAGTGGCATTTTCTTTCTTTCTTTCTTTTTTTTTTGAGGACAGAGTCTTGCTCTGTCGCCCAGGCTGGGAGTGCCAGTGGCTGTGATCTTGGCTCACTGCAAGGCTCTGACTCCCGGGCTTCATGGCCATTATCCTGCCCTCAGCCTCCTGGAGTAAGCTGGCGCACTACAGGCGCCCACCACTATGCCTCGCCTAATTTCTTTTTGTATTTTTTAGTGAAATGGGGTCACCGCTGCTCAGCCAGGAAGGTCTTGATCTCCTGACCTCGCTGATCTGCCCACCTCGGCTCCTCCCAAAGCTGGCCTGGCGCATTACAGGGAGTGAAGCCACCGCCGCCCAGCCTGGCAAAAATCAGTGCGCCATTTCTATATGCCCACAGCGTAAACAAATGGAAAAAGAAATTTTAAAAATCCCATTTACAGGCTGGGCCTGCAGGGCCTCATGTCTGTAATCCCAGCACTGTGGGAGGCCAAGACGGCGCGGCATCACGAGCGTCAAGGAGATCAAGACCATCCTGGCTAACACGGTAAAACTCCATCTCTACCAAAAAGTACAAAAAGAAATTAGCCAGGGCATGGTCGGTGGGGTGGTGGGCACCAGTAGTCCCAGCTACTCGGGAGGCTGAGGTGGGAGAATGACATGAACCCAGGAGGTGGAGCTTGCAGTGAGCCAAGATCATGCCACTGCACTCCAGCCAGGGCAACAGAGTGAGACTCCATCTCAAAAAAAAAAAAAAAATCCCATTTACAGTAGCCACAAGTAAAATTAAATACCTAGGAATTGGCTTAACCAAAGAAGGGAAAGATCTCTACAATGAAAACTATAAAACACTGATGAAATTGATGAGAACACCAAAAAAGGAAAGATATTTCATGTTCATGAATTGAAAGACTCAATATCGTTAAAATGTCCATACTACTCAAAGCAATCTACAGATACAATGCAATCCCTATCAAAATACCAATGACATTATTCACAGGAACAGAAAAAACAATTGTAAAATTTATATAAAACCACAAAAGACACAAAATAGCTGATATGGTTTGGCTGTGTCCCCACCTAAATCTCATCTTGAATTCCCACATATTTTGGGAGTGATATGGTGGGAGGTAATTGAATCATGGGGGCAGGTCTTTCCTGTGCTATCCTTGTGATAGTGAATAAGTCTCATGAGATCTGATGGTTCTATAAAGGGGAGTTTCCCTGCACAAGCTCTCTCTTTGCCTGCTGCCATCCATGTAAGACATGACTTGCTCCTCCTTGCCTTCCACCATGATTGTGAGTCATGTGGACATGTAAGTCCATTAAACCCATTTTCCTGTGTAAATTATCCAGTCTTGGGTATGTCTTTATCAGCAGCGTGAGAATGGACTAACACAATAGCCAAAGCTGTTCTGAGCAAAAAGAACAAAACTGGAGGAATCACATTACTTGACTTCATATTATACTACAAAACTATAGTAAACAAAACAACATGAGACTGGCATAAAAACAGACACATAGACCGATGGAATAGAATAGAGAACCCACAAACAAATCCATACACCTACAGTGAACTCATTTTCAACAAAGGAGCCAAAAACATACATTGAAGAGAGAAGACAATCTCTTCAATAAATGGTGCTATGAAAACTGGATATCCATATGCAGCAGAATGAAATTTGACCCCTATATCTTGCTGTATGCAAAAATCAAATCAAAATGGATTACATATTTAAATATAAGACCTAAACCATAAAACCACTACAAAAACCAGTGGAGAAACTCTCCAGGACATTGGTTTGGTGAAAAATTTCTTGAGTAATACTCCACAAGCACAGGCAGCCAAAGCAAAAAAGGACAAATGGGATCACATCAACTTAAAAAGCTTCTGCACAGCAAAAGACACAATCAACAAAGTGAAGAGACAACCCACAGAATGGGAGGAAATATTTGCAGACTATCCGTCTGACAAGGGATTAATAATCAGAATATGCAAGGAGCTCAAACAACTCTACAGGAAGAAATGTAATAATCTGATCTTAAAATGGGAAAAAGATGTAAATAGACATTTCTCAAAAGAAGACATACAAATGGCAAGCAGGCATATGGAAAGATGCTCAACAAAATTGATCATCAGAGAAATACAAGTCAAAACTACAATGAGATATTAACTCACCCGAATTAAAATGGGTTATATCCAAAAGACAGACAGTAACAAATGCTGGAGAGGACGTGGAGAAAAAGGAACCCTCATACATTGTTGGTGGGAGTGTCAATTAGTACAACCACTATGGAGAACAGTTGGAAATTCTTCAAAAAACTAAAAATAAAGAACTGCTATATGTTCTAGCAATTCCACTCCTGGGTATATATCCCAAAGAAAGAAAATCAGTATATTGTATATTGAAGAGATATCTGCACTCCCATGTTTGTTGCAGCACTATTCACAATAGTCAAGATTTGGAATCCACCTAAATGTCCATCCTTATATGAATAGTTAAAGAAAATGTTTCTATACGCAACAGAGTAGTATTCAGTCATAAAAAAGAATGAGATTCAGTCATTTGCAACAACATGGATAGAACTGGAGATCATTATGTTAAGTTAAATAAGCCAGGCACAGAAAGACAAACATCACATGTTCTCACTTATTTGTGGGATGTAAAAATCAAAACAACTGAGCATATGGAGATAAAGAGCAGAAGGATGGTTACCAGAGGCTGGGAAGGGTAGTTGGGGGGGTAGGGGTGGGGGCAGTAGTGATGATTAATGGGTACAAAAAATAGTTTGAAAGAATGAATAATATCTGGCATTTGGTAGCACAACAGGGTGACTAAAGTCAAAATAATTTAATTGTGCATTTAGAAACAAAATATTTTAATTGGAGTGTTTGTAATACAAAGGATCAATGCTTGAGGGGATAGATATCCCATTTTTCATGATGTGATTATTACATATTGAATACCTATATAAAATATCTCATGTACCTAATAAATATATACACCTACTTTGTACCCATAACAATTTAAAAAATTATTTAAAATTCAAAATGGGCTAAAGAAGTGAATAGATTCCAAAGAAGATATACAAAGAAGATATTCTCCAAAGAAGACTTACAAATGGCCAGAAAGTGTATGGAAAGCTACCTAACATCACTAATCATAAGATAAATGCAAATCAAAACCACAGTAAGCTATAACTTCACATCCATTATGATGGCCACTATCAAAAGAGCAGAAAATCACAAGTATTGGCAAGGATGCAGAGAAATTGGAAGTCTTGTGCACTATTGGTGGGAATGTAAAATAGTGTAGCTACCATGGAAAAACAGTATAGAGTTTCCTAGAAAATTAAAAACTGAATTCCCATATGATCCAGGAATTTTGCTTCTGAGTATATATAGAAAAATAATTCAAAACAGGATCTCAAACAGATCTTTGTACACTCATGTTCATTGCCGCATTAGTCACAATGGCCAAAAGGTGGAAGAAACCCAAGTGTCCGTCAAAGGATGAATGGATAAACAAAATGTCATATATACATACAATTAAATTTTATGCAACCTTCCAAAATAATAAAATCCTATCACATATTACAATATGAATGAACTCAAGAACATTATGCTAAGTGACATAAACCAGTTACAAAAGGACAAATATAGTATGATTCCACCCACATGAAGTATCTAAAGCAGACAAAGCCAGAAAGAAGAAAGGTGGTTGTCAAGGGTTGGGGCAAAGGTAAAGGGAGAATTAGTGTTTAATGAGTATAAAGTTTCAAATTTGCAAGATGAAAAAATTCTAGCGTTCTGTTGCACAACAATATGTATATACTCACTAGTGAACTCTACACTTAAAAATGGTTAAGATGGTAAACTTAATGTCATATGGTTTTATCACAATAAAAGAGAATGATTAAAGGAAGCTCTCCAAACAGAAATGATAAAAGAAGAAAACTTATGGCCAGGAATGGTGACCCATGCCTGTAATCCCAGCTCTTTGGGAGACTAAGGTGGGAGGATCACTTGAGCACAGGAATTCAAGATCATCCTGGACAACATGGGGAAACCTCATCTTTACAAAAAAAAAAAAAAAAACAAAAAATTAGCCAGTCATGGTGGTGTGTGCCTGTAGTCTCAGCTACCCAGGACGTGGAGGTGGAAGGATCAAGTGAGCTTGGGAAGTTGAGGCTGCAGTTAGCTGTGATCATGTCACTGCACTTTAGGTTGAATGATAGAGTGAGATCTCATCTTAAAAAGAAGAAGAGGAAGAGGAAGAGGAAGAGGAAGAGGAAGAAGAAGAAGAAGAAGAAGAAGAAGAAGGAGGGGAGGAAGAAGAAGAAGAAAACTTGGAACTTTAGAAAGGAAGACAGAACAGGGAGTGATGAATGGGTGAAACTAGGAATAAATATAATAGATTATCTTTTTCTTTATGTGTTTTCAATCATGTTTCATGATTGAAACAAAATTATGACCTCATCTGATGTTATGCTTAATGTATGTATACAAAATACTCAAGACAATTGTGTTTAAAATGTGGGGAGGGTAAAAGGACCTAAATGGAAGCAAATTTTCTATACTTCACTTGAAGAGTTAAAAGGTCAGTACAAGCAGTCTGTGATAAATAACACATATTTATTGCAATACCTAGAGCAACCACGTCAAAATCTATACAGAGGCCAGGTATGGTGGCTCATGCCTGTAATCCTAGCACTTTGGGAGGCCAAGGTGGAAGTATTACTTGAGCTCAGGAGTTCAAGACCAGCCTAAGCAACATAGTAAGACCTCATCTCTAAAAAATATAGAAAAATTATTAATAGATGGGTATAGTGGCACATGCCTATAGTCCCAGCTATTCAGGAGACTGAGGCAGGAGGATCAACTGAGCCTGAGGGGTGGAGGCTGCAGTGAGCTGTGAACACACCACTGCACTCCAGCCTGGGTGACAGAGCAAGACCTGGTCTCAAAGAAAAAAAAATCTATACACAGGCATACTTAAAAAACACTATACATAATTTAAAATGGAATTCTCAACAAAGATACAATAACCAACAGGGAGGGGAGAAAAGGGAACAGAGAAACACAGAAACAAAAAACCAGAAAATTAATAACAAAATGGCATATAACCACTAACATTCAATAATTACTTCAAAAGTAAATAGTTTAAAGACATCAATTAAAAACAAGATGGCAGAGAAAGGAGAAAACATGACCTAAAATAATGAAAATATATGCAATTAGGACAATCAAAAGAAAGTAGAAGGGGCTATAGTTGTAGCAGATAATATAGATTTCAAAGCAAAGAAAATTACCAGGGACAGAGAACGCTATTACATAATGATAAAAAGGCCACTTCACCAAGAAGTCATAGAAATTCTAAATGTGTGTGCACTAAACAACAGAGCTGTAATATACACGGAGCAAATGCAGCTAAAATTAAAAGGAGACATAGACAAATTAGTAATTATAGTTGTGGATTTCAACAACCCTTGCACAGCAATTGATAGGACTGTTAATATCATCAAGGAAATAGAAAAATTAAACACTATCATCAACTAACACAATCTAATTTATATTTCTTGAACATGCCACCCACAATAAAATAATACACATCTTTTCAGGTGCATATAGAAAATTTATCACGATAGACTATACCTTGGTTCATAAAATGAACCTCAGCAAATTGAAAATAACTTAAATTATAAATAGCACAGACATCAGCAAGACGGGCCAACTAGAAGCCACTAGCACTTGTCCCTTCCACAAAGACAACCAAAACAAATGAAAAACTACATTTTAATGAAAACAACTAAAGGAGAACACTGGAGTACATCAAAGGGGTAACAAAAACGCTGCTGAGCACAGAAACTTAGGATAGCCACATAGCAAATGGAAGGACACATGAGGACTCCACCACTCCATCCCCCAGCCACGATCAGCTGGGAAGCAGGAGCAATTTCTCTCTGTGGTGAAAAGGTAGGCAAGAGGATACCAGCAGCCCACACCAAGATCTTGGACACCTACGTCCTCACCACTGGGGTCCTCTGCTGTCCTCACAGGCACTAAGCCCTGCTGAAGGAGTTCCCTGGAAGCCACACAACTGCGATTCCCTCAGAGAAGGAGCTGCCACTGTGCCCCACTCCCTGTGGCCCGCACAAATACTGGGCTATGCCATCTTGGAGCTGAAACTAATCCTGGAGCATTCTTACTCTGGGGAGAAGTGGTCATGGTACCCCTTTGTCCCTGAGGCTAAATCACCATTAAACCTGTTCTCTCTGCATGTCACTCTCAGGAAATCTGTGCCTTTGCCGAATTGAGCACTTGCATATCCCAATGCTGAGCTGATACAGTTCCCTACATTCCAGGGAAACAGAGTAGTGGCTGAGCTGAAATGCCTCACTCTACAGGCCAAACAACCTGCTTACCCTGCTTTTCTGCAAATTGGACTAGGTCCCTAGAGTCTGAGCTGTTGAGACACCCCTCCACCCCTCTGCCTGGGGAGTAGGATCATTGTGCTACTTCCTGCTCTCCAGGGCCCAAACAACAGCCATGCTTGGCCATTCTGTGGTGCTTGCTGCTGCTGTACCTGGCCTCACAGAGTCTGGGATACTGCCAGGCCCCACTATCCCAGGCTGTAAGGTTAACCCTATATGGTGCTTCATCCTCAGAGACTTGAGTTGCCACTGAGCCCTACTGGCTCAGGCTCCTAAGTTACAGGCCTACCTGGTGCCCTGGGCTAAGGTCTCCAGAGTCTCTTTCTTTCCCAGAGTTGGGCTAGGGATGTGCCCTACCCCCCAGTGGTAAAATCACAGCTATAGCATAATCCTTTGGAACCCAAGCTGCCAGAAGGTGGTTCAGAGTCACAAATCCTGGTGTTGCAGGCAACCTATGTCCAACCCTGCCACAGAGAGCAAACCTGCACCCCAAGACCCATATGTCACAACAGGTTCATGAGACTCTGAGCCTATGACCCTGACCCCACTGCCACTCCAAGCACCTGCACCTGGAACCTAGTGCCACAGCAGCTGCTTGTAGGCCACGTCAGACCTGATACCAAGAGGAATCCTCTCAGCTAAATCTCCTCACTGTGCGGAAAATGAGAACAGAAGGACCCCCCCCACGACCCAAAGCTGAGGACATTAACAACATATGCAGTCACTACCACAAGCTTTCTGCAGCCTAGGCCACTAAGACACCCACAGTTATTACTGACACTGGATGCAGCCAAAGAGGCTGCACAGAGACAACACCACTACACCTACCTGGAAACAGAGTCACCACACCCTTCCCAACTGGCACACTAAGTCCTAACTGCAGATGAAAGTCTTTCTTCATGAAATCTACTCTAGAAAGTTTGGAAGAGGTTATAGTTTCATCAGATGCCCAGACATCAATACAGGGACACAAAAAACATAAAAAAGCAAGGAAATATGACATCACAAAAAGAACATAACTCTCTAATAACAGATCCCAATAAAAAAGAAATCAATAAATTGCCAGAAAAGGAATTCAAAATAATGATATTTTAAAAACTGAACAAAATAAAAGAGACAATTCAACAAAATCAGGAAAACAATTCAGTATATGAATGAGAAAATTCAACAAAGAAATAACTATCATAAAAAGAATGAAACATTTTACAGGCTAATAATTCAATGAATGAAATTAAAACAACCCACAATAGACAGTTTTGATTGCAGACTTGATCAAGCAGAAGAGAGACTCTCTTAATTTTAAGATAGGTCATTTGAAACCCCCCAGTTGAAAAAAAAAAAATAGAACTAAGGAATAAAAGAGTGAAGAAAGTCTAAAAGACTTATGGGACACAAGTAAGCACACAAATTTTCATATTATGGGAATTCCAGAAGGAAAAAGAATGGAAAAAGGCATAAAAAACCTATTTAGTAAAATAAGAGCTAAAAACTTCTTAAGCCTAGGGATGATATATAGACATCCAGGTCCGGGAAGCTTCATTGTTCCCAAATTGATTCAAAAAGGTCCTCCTCAAGGCCCATTACAGTAAAATTGTCAGAAGTCAAAGAGAGAATTCTAAAAACACTAAGAGAAAAGCATCAAGTCACATATAGGGGAATCTCTATTAGACTAAGAGCAGATTTGTCATCAGAAATTTTACAGGCCAGGATAGAATGGAATAATATATTCAAAGTACTGAAAAAAAAATTGCTAGCCAAGAATACTATACCCAGCGAACTTTTCCTTCAGAAACAAGGGAGAAATCAAGTCTTTCCCAGATAATCAAAAACTGAGGGAATTTGTGACCACTAGATTGGCCTCACAAGAAATGCTTAAAGATGTCCTGCATCTAAAAGTGAAAAGATGATAATCATTATAATGAAAATATACAAAAATGGCCAGGCCTGGTGGCTTACACCTGTAATCCCAGCATTTTGGTAGGCCGAGGCAGGCGGATCATGAGATCAGGAGATCGAGACCATCCTGGCTAACACGGTGAAACCCTGTCTGTACTAAAAATACAAAAAAAATTAGCTGGGCGTGGTGGTGGGCATCTGTAGTCCTAGCTACTCAGGAGGCTGAGGCAGGAGAATGGCATGAACCCAGGAGGTGGAGCTTGCAGTGAGCCAAGATTGCACCACTGCACTCCAGCCTGGGTGATGGAGTGAGACTGTCTCAAAAAAAAAAAAAAAAAAAAAAAAAGAAAAGAAAAGAAAAAAAAAAAAAAAAAAAAAAAAAGAAAAGACACAAAATATAAAACTCTCTTGTAGAGCATATACAAAATAGAGAAAAGAAAAGAATCAAACCTCATTACTATAGAAAATTACCAAACCACAATGATAAAAATTAAAAAAGAGAGGAAGAAAGAAAGAAAGTATAAATGAAACAAACAAAAAATAAAAAAAAAACAGCAGTAAACCCTTACCTATCAATAATAACCTTGAATGTAAACAGATCAAATTCTGCACTTAAAAGATATAGACTGGCTGAATGGATAAGAAAACATGACCCAACTATAGTCTACCTACAAAAACTCACTTCATCTCTAAAGACACATAAAGACTGAAAGTGAAGAGATGGAAAAAGATACTCTATACAAATGGAAACCAGAAATGATCAGGACTAGCCATATTTATATAACATGAAAGAGATTTTAAGTCAAAAACTGTAAAAAGAGACAAGGAAGATCATCACATAATGATAAAGATATCAATTCAGCAAGAAGATATAACAATTCTAAATATATATGCACTCAATATTAGAGCACCCAGATATATTAAAACAAATATTATTAGACCTAAAGGGATAGATAGACCCCAATACAATAATAGTTGGGGATGTCAACATTCTTCTCTAATCATTGGACAGATCACTTAGACAGAAAATCAACATAGAAACATCAGAGCTAAACTACACTCTAGACCAAACAGACCTAGTAGACATTTACAGAACATTTCATCCAACTGCTGCAGAATACACATTCTTTTCATTAGCACATGGAGCATTTTCCAGGGTAGATTATATGTTAGGCCACAAAATAAGCCTCAACAAATTTAAAATAATTCAAATTATATCAAGTATCTTTTTTGACCACACTTGAATAAAACTAGAAATCAATAACAAGAGGAACTTTTGAAATTGTATAAATATATAGAAAACAAAATCTAAAAATGCTTCTGAATGACCAATGGGTCATTTAAGGAATTAAGAAGAAAATTTTAAAAACTGTGTTGAGGTTAGGCATGGTGGCTCACACCTATAATCCCAGCACTTTGTGGATCACTTGAGGCTAGGAATTTGAGACCAGCCTGGCCCACATGGTGAAACCCCGTCTCTACTAAAAATACAAAAATTAGCTAGGCATGGTGGCCCACACCTGTAGTCCTAGCTACTTGGGAGGCTGAGGCATGAAAATTGCTTGAACCTGGGAGGTGGAGGTAGCAGTGAGCCAGGATCATGCCACTGCACTCCAGCCTGGGTGATAGAGTAAGGCTCTATCTCAAAAAGAAAATGTCTTGAAACAAATGAAAATAGAAACACAACAAACCAAAACCTATGTGATATAGAAAAAGCAGAATTAAAAGGGAAGTTTATAGCAATAAATGCCTATGTCGAAAAAGTAGAAAGATTTCAAGAAAACAACTCAATAATGAATCTCAAGGATCTAGAAAAGCAAAAACAAAATAAATCCAAAACTAGTAGATGGAAAGAAATAATAAAGATTAGAACAGAAACAAATGAAATTGACACTACACAATACAAAAGATCAAAGAAATAAAAAGGTGATTTTTTGAAAAGATAAAATTAACAAACCATTAGCTAAACTAACCAAAAAAGAGAGAAGAGACCAAATAAATGAAACCAGAAATATAAAAGGAGGCATTACAACTAATACCACAGAAATATAAAGGATCATTAGAGATTATTATGAACAACAGTGAGCCAACAAATTGAAAACCTAACAAAAATGGATAAATTTCTGGACACATAAAACCTCCCAGGATTGAACCAAGAAGAAATAGATTATTTGACCAGGTTAATTGTGAGTAACAAGTTTGAACTGGTAATAAAAAGTCTCCCATCAAAAAGCCCAAGACCTGATGGCTTCACTGCTGAATGTACCAAACATTTAACAAAAACTAATAGTAATTCTTCTCAAAGTTGTCCAGAAAATTGAAGAGGAGGGAATTATCCCTAACTCATTGTATGAGGCCAGTATTACCCTGATACCAAAACCAGATAAAGATACAACAGGCCAGGTGCCATGGCTCATGCCTGTAATCTGAGCACTTTGGGAAGCTGCAGGAGGGTAACTTGAGCCCAGGTGGTCAAGGCTGCAGTAAGCCATAATCACATCACCGCACTCCAGCCTGGGTGACAGAGTGAGACCCTGTCTCAAAAAACAAAATAAAATCAAACACATAAATAAGATACAACAACAACAAAAAGAACAATGGGCTAATATCTCAAATGAACATAGATGCAAAGATACTCAACAAAACACTAACAAATTGAATCTAGCAGTACATTAAAAAGATCATTTACCATTATCAAATGGGGATTTATCCCAGGAATGCAAGGATGGTGTGACATTAGCAAATCAATAAGTGAGATATATCACATCAACAGAATGAAGGACAAAAACCATATCATCATCTCAACAGATGTAGAAAAAGCATTTGATAAAATTCAACATCCCTTTATGATAAAAATCCTCACAAACTAGGTATAGAAAGAGCATACCTCAACACATTAAGAGCCATATATGACAAACTCGCAGCTAACATTATATTGAATGAGGAAAAGGTTTTTCCTCTAAGAACTGGAACAAGATAAGAGTGCTCATTCTCACCACTCTCATTCAATATAATACTGGAATTCCTAGCTAGAGAAATTAAGTAACAGAAATGAATAAAGGGCATCCAAATTGGAAAAGAGGAAGTCAAATTGTCTTTGTTTGAAGATAACATGATCTTATGTACAGAGAACCCTAATAACTCCACCAAAAACTCTTAAATCTGATAAACAGATTCATTAAAGTTGAAGAATACAAAATTAACTTTAAAAAATCAGTAGCATTTCTATAACCCAATGTATTAGTCTATTTTCACAATGCTGGTAAAGATATACCGGAGACTGGGAATAAAAAAAGGTTTAATGGACTTACAGTTCCACATGGCTGGGGAAGCCTCACAATCATGGTGGAAGGCAAGGAGGAGCAAGTCACGTCTTACATGGATGCCAGCAGGCAAAAAGAGAGAGTTTGTGCAGGGAAACTCCCATTTTTAAAATTATCAGCTCTCATGAGACTCATTCACCACCATGAGAACAACACAGGAAAGACCTCCCCCAATAATTAAATCACCTTCCATCAGAACACAACACATGGGAATTCTGTGAGTTACAATTCAAGATGAGATTTGGGAGGGGACACAGCCAAACCATATAATTCCACCCCTGGCCCCTCCCAAATCGTATGTCCTCACATTTCAAAACCAACCATGCCTTCCCAACAGTCCCCCAAAGTCTTAACTCATTTCAGCATTAACTCAAACGTCCACATTCCAAAGTCTCATCTGAGGCAAGGCAAGTCCCTTCCACTTATGAGCCTGTAAAATCAAAAGCAAGTTAGTTACTTACTAGATACAATGGGGATACAGGCATCAGATAAATACAGTCATTCCAAATGGGAGAAATCAGCAAAAACAAAGGGGCTACAGGCCCCATGCAAGTCCAAAATCCAGTAGGGCAGTCAAATCTTAAAGCTCCAAAATGATCTCCTTTGACTCCATATCTTGCGTTTGGGTCACACTGATGTAAGAGATAGGTTCCCATGGTCTTGGGCAGCTGCACCCCTGTGGCTTTGCAAGGTACATCCTCCCTCCTGGCTGTTTTCATGGGCTGGTGTTGAGTGTCTGCAGCTTTTCCAGGCACATGATGCAAGCTTTTGGTGGATCTATGATTCTGGGTTCTGGAGGATGGTGGCCCTCTTCTCATAGCTCCACTAAGCAGTACCCCAGTAGGGACTCTGTGTGTGGGCTCTGACCCCACATTTCCCTTCCACACTTCCCTAGCAGAGGTTCTCCATGAGAGCCTTACCACTGGAGCAAACTTCTGCCTGGACATCCAGGGATTTCCATACATCCTCTGAAATCTAGGTGGAGGTTCCCAAACCTCACTTATTGACTTCTGTATACCCACAGGCTCAGCACCACATGGAAGCTGCCAAGGCTTGGGGCTTGCACCCTCTGAAGTCGTGGTCTGAGCTGTACCTTGCCACCTTTTAGTCATGGCTGGAGTTGCTGGGATGCAGGGCACCAAGTCCATAGACTGCACACAGCACAGAGACCCTGGGCCCAGCCCAGGAAACCATTTTTTTCCTCCTAGGCCTCCAGACGTGTGATGGGAGGGGCAGCCATGAAGACCTCTGACATGACCTGGAGACATTTTTCCCATTGTCTTGGGGATTAACATTTGGCTCAGCATTACTTATGCAAATTTCTTAAAACAGTTTGAATTTCTCCTCAGAAAATGGGATTTTCTTTTCTATCATATCATCAGGTTGCAAATTTTCCAAATTTTTATGGTCTGCTTCCCTTATAAAATTGAATGCCTTTAACAGCACCAAAGTCACCTCTTGAGTGCTTTGCTGCTTAGAAATTTCTTCCACCAGATACCCTAAATCATCTCTCTCAGGTTCAAAGTTTCACAAATCTCTAGGGCAGAGGCAAAATGCCATCAGTCTCTTTGCTAAAACATAACAACAGTCACCTTTGTTCCAGTTCTCAACAAGTTTCTCATTTCCATCTGAGATTACCTCAGCCTGGACCTTATTGTTCATATCACTATCAGTATTTTTGTCAAAGCCATTCAACAGGTCTCTAGGATGTTCCAAACTTTCTCACATTTTTCTGTCTTCTTCTGAGCCCTCCAAACTGTTCCAACCTCTGCCTGTTACCCAGTTCCAAAGTCGCTCCCACATTTTCAGGTATCTTTTCAGCAACGCCCCACTCTACTGGTACCAATTTACTTTATTAGTCCATTTTTCACACTGCTAATAAAGACATACCCGGGACTGGGACAAAAAAGGTTTAATGGATTTACAGTTCCACATGGCTGGGGAGGCCTTGCAATCATGGTGGAAGGCAAGGAGGAACAAGTCACATCTTACATGGATGGTGGCAGGCAAAAAGAGCTTGTGAAGGGAAACTCCCGTTTTTACAACCATCAGCTCTTGTGAGACTCATTCACTATCATGAGAACAGCACAGGAAAGACCCGCCCCATAATTTAATCACCTCCCACCAGGTTCCTCCCATGACATGTGGGAATTGTGGGAGTTACAATTCAAGATGAGATTTGGGTGGGAACACAGCCAAACCATATCATTTAACTACAAACCAGCAGAAAAAGAAATAAAAAAGCAATTCCACTTACAATAGCTACAAAAATATAAAATACCTAGGAATAAATTAAATCAAGGAGGTTAAAATTGCTATGTTAATATTGATATTAATATCTTAAAAATGACTTTACTACTGAAGGTGATCTACAGATTCAATGAAATCCCTATCAAAATACCAATGACTTTCTTCACAGAAATAGAAAAAGGAATTCTGAAATTCATATCAAACCACGGAAGACCTCAAATAGCCAAAACAATACTGAGCGAAAAGAACAAAGCAGAGGCATCACATCACCTGACTTTAAAATACATTACAACCCTATAGTAACAAAGACAGGATGGTATGGGCATAAAAACAGATACATAGACCAATAGAACTAAATAGAGAACCCAGAAATGAATCCACATATTTACAGCCAATGAATTTTCAAAGAAGGCACAAAAACAAACCTTGGGGAAGGGATGGTCTCTTTAGTAAATGGTTCTATGAACACTGGATATTCATATGCAGATGAATAAGACTATAACCCTATCTCTCACCATATGCAGCAATCAAATCAAAGTGGACTAAAGACTTAAATGTAAGACCTGAAATTTTGGAACTGCTAGAAGACAACAGGAAAAATGCTTCAGGACATTGGTCTGAGCAATGATTTTAGGTAAGACCTCAACAGCACAGACAACAAAAGTAAAATAGACAAATGGGATTACATGAAGCTAAAACACTTCTGTACAGCAAATGAAACAATAAACAGAACAAACAGACACTTAAAGAATGTGAGAAAATACTTGCAAAGTGTCCATCCAAGAAGGGTTTAATAACCAGAATATATGTAAGAAACTCAAATCAATAGCAAAAAATCCTTCACAAATAATTTGATTAAAAGTGGGCACAGGATCTAAACAGACATTTCTCAAAAGAAAACATATGCGTGGCTAACAGGCTTATGAAATAATGCTCAACATCACTAATCATCAGAGAAATGCAAATAAAGCCACAGTGAAATATCTCATCCTAGTTAAAACGGCTATGAAAAAGACAAAAAATAACAGATTTTGGCAAGAATGCAGAGAAATGGTACTGCTATTACACTGCTGGTGGAAGTACGCCACTATAGAAAACAGTGTAAAGTTTCCTCAAAAAACTAAAAATAAATCTACCATATGATCCAGCAATCCCACTGCTGAGTATGTAGCCAAAAGAAAGGAAATCAGTAAATCAAAAAGCAATCTGCATGTCCTTGTTTATTACAGCACTATTCACAATAGCCAAGATATAACATCAATTTAAGTGTCCATCTATGGATGAGTGGATACAGAAAATGTTATATATATATACACAGTGGAATACTAAATACTATTCAACTATAAGAGAGAATGAAATTCTGCAATTTGCAGCAACATGGATAGAACTGGAGGTCATTATGTTAAGTGAAATAAGCCAGGCACACAAAGACAAATGACTCATTTTCTCACTCATATGTGGGAACTAAAAAATTTCATTTCATGGAGGTAGAGAGTAGAATGATGGTAATCAGAGGCTAGGAAGGGTGGGGGCAGATGAACAGTAGTTGTTTAATGGGTACAGAAATACAGTTAGAATGAATAAGTTGTGTTTGATAACAAAGTAGAGTGACTACAGGTAACAACAAATTATTGTGTATTTCAAAAGAGCTAGAGGAGAAGATTTGACATGTTCCCATTACAAAGAAATGATAAATGTTTGAGATGATAGATATTCTAATTACCCTGATTTGCTCATTGTACATTGTATGCATGTATCAAAATATCACATGTATGCCATAAATATGTACATATTAATAAGACATCATTCACAGTGTGTTCTCTGACCATAATGAAATCAAACTAGATGTCAAAAGCAGAATAACAAGGAAACATCCTACCACTTGAAAATTAAACAACACATTTCTAAATAATCTATGGATCAAAGAAGAACTCTCAAGAGTAATTATAAAATATTGTGAACTGAATAAAAGTGAAAGTACAACATATCAAAATATGTGGTATGCAGTTAAAGCAGTGCTGAAAGTGATATTTATAGCATTAAATGTTTATATTATTAAAGAGGAAAGATCTCAAAGCGATAATCTAAGCTTCTACCTTAAGAAACTAGAAAAACAAATGTAAAACAAACCTAAAACAAATGAAATGAAGAAAATAATAAAGATAAGAACAGAAACAAATGAAATTAAATATAGAAAACAATGTGCACACCAAAGAAACCACATTCTAGTTCTTTGAAGTGATCAATACATTTAATAAACCTCTGTCATGACTGACAAAGAAACAAAGAGGACACAAATTACTAATATTAAGAAAGAAAGAGTAGATATCACTATAGACCTTTAAATATTAAAAGGATAATAATGAAATACTCTGAACAATAATACACACATACATTTTACAACTTAAAACAAATTGACTAATTCCTCAAAAACCACATACTACCACAAATCATCCAGAATGAAATAAATAACCTGATTTGTTTTATAGCTGTCAAATAAATTGAATTATCAGTTGAAAACATTCCAAGAAAAGAACTCTCCAGGCTCAAATGGTTTCACTGGTGTTAGTTCATTTTCTGTTGCTATAACAAAATACCTGAGACTGAGTAATCTATAAAGAAAAGAGGTTTATTTTGGCTCATGGTTCTGGAGGCTGAGAAGTGTAGGATCTGGCAACCACATCTGGTTAGCTTCTTGTGAGGGCCTCATACTGGGTTATAAATTGTCAAAGAAGTGGAAAGGGAAGTGGGTATGTCAAAGGGATAAAATTGAAGGCATGACTTCGCTTTATAACAACCCACTCTTATGAGAACTAGCCCAGTCCCTCAAGAACTAATCCAGTCTCAGAAGAACTAACTAAGTCTTGTGAGATAGACATTAATACATCTTATTAACCTAGTCACTTCTAATGGCTTCATCTCCCAACACTGTTTACATAGACAATTAAATTTCAACCTGAGTTTTGGCAGTAACAAACCACATCCAAACCATAGCATTCTGCCTTTGGACCCCCAAAACTCATGTCCTTCTCAAATACAAAACACAATCATTCCATTCCAATAGTCCCAAAGTGTTAACTCATTCCAGTACTAACTCAAAAATTTAAAACCTAATCTGAGACTCAAGGCAAATTCCTTCCAGTTGTGATCCTGTAAAATAAAAACAACTTATCTACTTCCAAGATATAATGGTGGGACAGGCATAGGGAAAACATTCCCATTCCCAAAGAAAGAGATAGGCAGGAAGAAAGAAGTAACTGGCCCAAAGCAAGTCTGAAACTCAGCAGAGCAGACTGTAAACTTTAAAGCTCCAAAATAATCTTTCACTCCACATGCCACCTCCTGGACACACTAGAGGTTTGGGCCTCTAGTGTCAGGCAGCCCTGCCCCCATAGCTTTCCTGGACTCGATCCACGTGAAGTGGAAGGGGAAGAAGGCATGCAAAAGGGACAAAATATTAGGTACAACCTTACTTTATAACAACCTGCTCTTGTGAGAACTAACCCAGTCCCATGAAAACTAATCCAGTCTCAGGAGAACTAACTCAGTCTCATGAGAAAGAAATTAATCCATCTTATTGACCTAATCATCTCTTAAAGGTTCCACCTCCCAACATTGGCAATTAAATTTTAACATGAGTTTTGGTAGGGACACACTACATCCAAACACCTAATCTACTAAACATTTAATTCTAGCACACCTAATTCTACTAAACATTTAAAGAAGCAATAACACCAATTCTACACAATCTCTTCTGGAAAATAGAAGTGGAAAGAACAAATCCCAACTCTTTTTATAAGGCCAGCACTACCCTGATATCAAGACTAGGTAAAGACAGTACAAAAGAGAAAACTGTAGATCAACATCCTCCATGAACATAGACATGAAAATCCTAAACAAAATATTGGCAAATTCTACCCATCAATATGTAAAAATTATAATACATTATGATCACATGATGGGATTTGTCCTGGGAATTCAATACTGGTTCAATATTTAATCACTCCGTATAATCTACCACATCACAAACTAAAAGTGAAAAATCACATGATTATATTAAGCAATGTAGAACAAACATTTCATTAAATTCAACATCTTTCTATGATAAAAGCTGTCAGCAAACTAGAAACATAAGGTGTACATATAAGCAAATAAATAAATTTTGATGAGAAATTATTTAAAGTTTCTAGGTATTTGCTTACAAAATACTTATCAATTACAAAAGATAAAAAGAGTAACCTTACAGTGGAGAAGCTTGGCAGATATCACCTTAATCAAGTGATAAAAGTGGACACCATTAATAATGAGACAAATAGAAATTATTCACCACCTGATAGGATATGATAAAGAAGGGTGTAGCATTGCTTCTGTGATGTTTCTGTCAAAGATGCTGATATGGTTTGGATATTTATTTTCTCCAAATCTCATGTTAAAATGTAATCCCCAGTGTTTTAAGTGGGGCCTGGTGAGAGGTGTTTGGATCATGGGGGCAGATCCCTTATAAATGGTTTAGCACCATCTTCTTGGTAATGAATGAGTTCTTGCTCTGAGTTCACATGAGATCTGGTTGTTTAAAAGTATGAGGCACCACCCACCTCTCTCTCTTGCTCCCAGTCTCACCATGTGGGACGCCTGCTCCCCCTTTGCCTTCCACCATGATTGTAAGCTTCCTGAGGCCCTCACCAGAGGCAGATGCTGGCACCATGATATGTGTACTGTCCACAGAACTGTGAGCCAATTACACCTCTCTTCCAAATTACAAAGCCCTAGGTATTTCTTTATAGCAACACAAGAACACCCTAAAACAGATGCTGTATTAGTCAGGGTTCCATGAGAGAAGCAAAGTCTCAAGGAATTTGTTACAGAGATTTGATCATCTACTATTGTGGGAAATGATTAAGCAGTCTATGCAAACCTGTTGTTCTCATGTCTGATGATGGAGCTTGAAGTTCACAGGTCAGGCAATTGGAAGGGGAAGATAAATGTAAAGTGGGGAGAACAAAGACAAGCTGCAACACGCAAGCCCAAGCTGGCAGTTATTGTTGCCTCTGACCTTAGTGGTGTGGAGATTCTGCAGAAGCCAGGCCCTTCACCTGGGAGTTAAACACATAACTGGCTCAGGAGTGGAAGGAGTTGAAGGAGGACCTAAGAGAAGGTGGAGCATTTGTAGGCCCAGATGTGCTCCACACAAAGAAGGTGAGCCAGCAGATAAGCAGCAAATGTGTGAGCTGCAAAACGGCTATTGCTTCACTTCCATCCTCCAAATCTCTCACAGGACTCTTTTGTGGCCCACCCTAACAAGAAGCATAGAGAAAAGGGAATTCTGGAAAATGCAATTCAGCCTAATTTGTTGACAAATATTAAAGCCACCAGAGATATACAACATGAATCTAATCATGAAGAAATATTAGAATAATCCAAATTCAGGGTCAGTCTCCAAAATAACTGTAATCTTCACAAGTTTCAAGATTATAAAAGTTAAGGAAAGACTGAGGAAACATTCCAGACTAAAGGGTACTAAAGGTACGTTACAACTTAATGCAACCTATAATTCTGTCTTGAATCCTTTTACTCTGATGGGCAATTGTCACAACTTGAATGGGGTCTGAGGATTAGATGGCAATAATGTAGCAGTGTTAATTTGCTGATACTGATGATTGACTTGTGATTATTTGGGAGAAAGTCCTTGTTTGTCAGAAATACACAAATATCTGAGGAAATACACACTTAAGTATTTGGGGGTGAATGAGCAGCAGGTTGGCAATTTATTCTAAAAAGGTTCCAGGCTGGGCGCGGTGGCTCAAGCCTGTAATCCCAGCACTTTGGGAGGCTGAGACGGGCGGATCACGAGGTCAGGAGATCGAGACCATCCTGGCTAACACGGTGAAACCCCGTCTCTACTAAAAATACAAAAAACTAGCCGGGT
>NW_016810096.1:136539-152374 GCF_001698545.2 Rhinopithecus bieti | reverse complement strand
TTTACCACTTTTCCTTAATTTTTTTGTATACTTGTAATTGCTTCAAAATAAAAAAATTAATAAAAATATGCATTGGTGAGTGGAGCACCTGCATCCTTGATAAGCTCAATGGTGGCTATATTCTAAAGGCCAGAAATAATGGTGAGGGATACTGTAATACAATTCTGTCCCCTGACCTCAAATAGAAACAATGGGATCCCAAAGTGGTAAAGGTCAGGTGGACAAGATAGGGACCATTATCACAGTAGTACACAGGAACAGAATGGTAATCTGAATGTTTTGACCCACAAGAATCTGTGGCAATGGCTAATTGATCACCGGGTAACTAGAAATCGAATAGATAGTCAGCTTACTAAAGTGCTGTTGACATACTGTGATGGTTAATTTTAGGTGTCAACTTGACTGGATTAAAGGATACCCAGAGAGCTGGTAGAGCATTATTTCTGGATTTGTCTGTGAGGATGTTTCAGGAAAAGATTGACACTTGAATCAGTGGACTGAATAAGGAAGATCTGTCCTTATCCAATATGGAGAGGTGTCATCCAGTCATCTGAGGACCCAGATAGAACAGCAACAACAAACAGAGGAAATGTGAACTTGCTTGCTCGCTCTCTCTTCCGGAGCTGGGATGCCCATCTTCTTTTGCCCTTGAACATCAGAACTCCAGATTCTCTGGTCTTTGGACTCTTGGACTTGTACCAGTGGTTCTCTGTGTTCTCAGACTTTTGGCCTCAGACTGAGAGTTACATTGGCTCCCCTGGTCCTCAAACCTTCAGACTTGGACTAAGCTAAACTGCCAGCTTCCCTGGTTCTCCAGCTTACAGGCAGCATATTGTGGGACTGCTCAGCCTCTGTAATAATATGAGCCAATTCCCCTATTAAATCTCCTCTCCTCTTATCTATCTATCTATCTATCTATCTATCTATCTATCTATCTATCTATCTATCTATCTCTATCAATCATCTATCTAGCTATCTATCTATGATCTATCTATCCATCCATTCTATCGGTTTGGTTTCTTTGGAGAACTCTGACTAATATAGATTTTCATACCAAGAGTGGTTCTAGAGGAAGAGAATTTTAAGGATCAGTCTCCTGAATTGGTTTTGGGGTTTTGGGAATTGGCTTTTAATCTGATTAGACTTAAAATGCTAAAATGTCTATTTCCCAATAGTATAGAAAGCACTGATAGCCCATGGCGTGAACTGTTTATAGAGATAAGGGAAATGTCTGCATTGGATACACCTGATTAACCACTTACAAGAGGGTAAAAAACTCAGTGACTCTGTATGTATGATACTTTCAAACATTTGTGGAAAACTAAGGAATATAATGATATCGGTTGGTTGTTCCTAATGTCACTGGACAAAGTGATGAAAGAAAAGGATGAGCTCAGAAATTCAAATTCTAGGCTCAAGCAATGCATAGGTGACCTAAGAGTTTCTAGGTGTATCCTGAGGGAGAATCTTATGTCCTGTAGCCACAGGGATAAAATTGCTAAAAACCAAACACAAATTTTCATTACATAATTGAATTACAGTAAAAGTTGAACTCCCAGTCTTGCAGAGTATTTACTGTTAAAGTGAGAGCATTGATTGGGAAAGAATGGGATCCTGTAAGTTTGGATGTGGATGTGTGGGAAGACTCTGACGAAGCTGGGGACATTGAGCTCCTAAATTTGGATGAGTCTTTTATGCCAGTGGAAGTTGCTTCTTCACCCCTAGCAGCAGTGGCATCCCAACCTTAATGTTAGCAGCCTTCCCCACCCACAGCAGCATCTGCCTTTCCACCTCTGTCTGAGGGGATTAACTTTGCACTGCCTGAGGAAATGGTAATGGCATTCCCTAAGGCAGTTGTCAAGCAAGACAATTCAGATTTTCTCCGGACCTATCCCCACCACCCCTCTTCGTTTCTAGACTTATAACTAGACTGAAGCCCCAGCAGGCCCCTAAAGGTGAGGTACAAAGTGTGACCCATAAGGAGGTGCACTGCATTCCAAAAGAACCACTTGAAAAATTTCCAATTTATACAAGAAGAAATCTGGGGAACATGGGTTGGAATAGATATTGAGGGTTTGGTATAGTAATGGAAGGAACATAAAGTTGGATCAGACTGAATTTATTGATATTGACCTACTAAGCAGAGAGCCTTCATTTAATGTTGCAACTCAGGGAGTTAGGACTCTTTAACAGTTTGGTTGTTTAGCTGAAAGGTGGATCAAAAGATGACTCATGGTGTGTAAGTTGGAGATGCCTATTATCTCTTGATTTAACATACAGGAAGAACTTGAGAGGCTTAAGGAGATTGGAATGTAATTAGGGTAGATTTGCCATTTAAGACCTACTCACCCACTTTGGGAGAGTTCAGAAGACATAACCTTTGCCAATACTTTCAGAAATAGATTTCCAAGTGGAGCCCCAACATCCTTGAAAAGCTCTGTGATTGTTCTTCTCTGTAGGCCAGACCTTGCAGTAGGAACCACAGTCACTCAATTGGTAAAATTAAATGTCGTGGGAGTAACTGGATCCCAGGGTAGCACAACTGCCAAAGGTGTGGTGAGCATAGTTATGGTGAACAGCAGAATCAGAGCAACCATCAGAATACTCTGACTTGTGTAGACTGCAGCATTGGTCAATTAATCATGGTGTTCTTAGAAGTGAAATAGATGGGAAGCCTACTACATTCTTTTTTAAAATTATTTTTATTATTATTACTATTTCAATAGTTTTTTTGGGAACAGGTGGTGTTTGGTTACATGGATAAGTTCTTTAGGTGTGATTTCTGAGATTTTGGTGCACCTATCACCTGAGCAGTGTACACTGCCCCCAATGTGTAGTCTTGAATCCCTTACCTCTCACTTTTCCCGCCAAGTTTCCAGAGTCCGTTATATCGTTATTTTATTTATTTATTTATTTATTTATTTATTTATTTATTTATTTTTGAGACAGAGTCTTGCTCTGTCACCCAGGCTGGAGTGCAGTGGTACAATCTTGGCTCACTGCAACCTCCACCTCCTGGGTTCAAGCAATTCTCCTGCCTCAGCCTCCCAAGCAGCTGGGATTACAGGCCTGTGCCACCATGCCTGGCTAATTTTTCATATTTTTTAAATAGAGACGGAGTTTCACCATGTTGGCCAGGCTGGTCTTGAACTCCTGATCTCAAGTCATCCACCTGCCTCACCCTCCCAAAGTGGTGGGATTACAGGTGTGAGCCACCACGCCTGGCCCATTATATCATTCTTATGCCTTTGCATCCCCATAGCTTAGCTCCCACTTGTAAGGGAGAACATATGATCTTCGGTTTTCCATTCCTGAGTTACTTGACTTAGAATAAACGTCTCCAACTCCATCCAGGTTGCTGCGAATGCCATTATTTCATTCCTTTTTATGACTGAGTAGTATTCCGTGGTATATATACCACATTTTCTTTATTCACTCGTTGGTTGATGAGCATTTAGGCTGGTGCCATGTTTTTGCAATTGTGAATTGTTCTGCTATAAACATGCATGTGCAAGTGTTTTTTTGTTTGTTTGTTTTTATATATAATGACTTATTTTCCTCTACCCAGAGGAAAAGTGGGATTGCTGGATTGAATGGTAGTTTTACTTTTAGTTCTTTAAGTGATCTCCATACTGTTTTCCATAGTGGTTGTACTAGTTTACATTACCACCAGCAGTGTAAAAGTCTTCCCTTTTTACCATATCTACATCAACATCTTTTTTTAAAATTTTTTAAATTATGGCCATTCTTGCAGGACTAGGGTGGTATTGAATTGTGGTTTTGATTTGAATTTATCTGATAATTAGTGATACTGAGCATTTTTTCATATATTTGTTGGCCATTTGTATATCTGCTTTAGAGAATTGTCTATTCCTGTCCTTAGCCCAGTTTTTAATGGAATTATTTGTTTTTTTCTTGCTGATTTGTTTGACTTCCTTGTAGATTTTGGACATTAATCCTTTGTCTAACGGTTGCATAGTTTGCAAATATTTTCTCTCACTCTGTGGGATGTCTGTTTACTTTGCTGATTATTTCTTTTGCTGTGAAGTAGCCTTTTTTAGTTTAATTAAGTCCTATCTATTTATCTTTGTTTTTGTTGTGTTTGCTTTGGGGTTCTTGGTCATGAAGTATTTGCCTAAGCCAATGTCTAGAAATATTTTTTTCAATGTTATTTTCTAGAATTTTTATGGTTTCAGGTCTTAGATTTAAGTCTTTGATCCATCTTGAGTTGAATTTTGCATAAGGTGATAGATGAGAATCCAGTTTTATTCTTCTACATGTGGCTTGCCAATTATCTCAGAACCATTTGTTGAATGTGGGGATGTCCTTTCCCCACTTTATGTTTTTGTTTGCTTTGTCAAAGATCAGTTGGCTGTTAAGTATTTGGCTTTATTTCTGGGTTCTCTATTCTGTTCCATTGGTCCAAGTGCCTTGTTTTATACCAGTACCATGCTGTTTTGGTAACTATAGCCTTATAGTATAGTTTGAAGTTGGGTAATGTGATCCCTCCAGATTTATTCTTTTTGTTTAGTCTTGCTTTGGTTATGTGGGCTCTTTTTTGTTTCATATGAATTTTACAATTTTTTTTTCTGATTCTGTGAAGAATGATGATGGTATTTTGATGGGAATTCCAATGAATTGATAAACTGCCTTTGGCAGTAAGGTCATTTTCACAATATTGATTCTACCCATCCATAAGCGTGGGATGTGTTTCCACTCATTTGTGTCACCTGTGATTTCTTTCAGCAGTGTTTTCTTTCTTTCTTATTTTTTTTGAGACGGAGTCTCGCTCTGTCACCCAGGCTGGAGTGCAGTGGCATGATCTCAGCTTACTGCAACCTCCACCTCCCAGGTTCATGCCATTCTCCTGACTCAGCCTCCCGGGTAGCTGGGACTACAGGCGCCCACCACCATGCCCAGCTAATTTTTTGTATTTCTGGTAGAGACGGGATTTCACCGTGTTAGCCAGGATGGTCTCGATCTCCTGACCTCATGATCCACCCACCTCGGCCTCCCAAAGTGCTGGGATTACAGGTGTGAGCCACCATGCCTGGCCTAGTGTTTTCTAATTTTCCTTGTAGAGATATTTAACCTCTTTGGTTAGGTATATTCCAACTTGTGTGTGTGTGTGTGTGTGTGTGTGTGTGTGTGTTTGTAGCTGTTGTAAAATGGGTTGAGTTCTTGATTTGATTCTCAGCTTGGTCACTGTTGGTGTGTAGCAGTGCTTCTGATTTGTGTACATTTATTTTGTATCCTGAAACTTTACTGAATTTAATTATCAGATCTAGGAGCTTTTTGGATGAGTCTTTAGGGTTTTCAAGGTATACAATCAGCATTGGCAAACAGTGACAGTTTGACTTCCTCTTTACCAATTTGGATGCCCTTTATTTCTTTCTCTTGTCTTATTGATCTGGCTAGGGCTTCCAGTAATATGTTGAATAGAAGTGATGAAAGTGGCCATCCTTGTCTTGTTCCAGTTCTCATGGAGAATGCTTTTAACTTTTTCCCATTCAGTATGTTGGCTGTCGGTTTGTCATAGATGGTTTTTATTACCTTAAGGTATGTCCCTTCTATGCCAATTTTGCTGAGGGTTTTAGTCACAAAGGGATACTGGATTTTGTCAAATGGTTTTTTTGCATCTATTGATATGATCATAAGATTTTTGTTTTTACTTCTGTTTATGTGGTGTATCACATTTATTGACTTGTGTATGTTAAACCAACCCTAGTATGAAACCCACTTGACCATGGTGTATTATTTTTTTGATAGGTTGTCAAATTCAGTTAGCTAATATTTTGTTGAGGATTTTTGCATTTATGTTCATCAAGGATATTGGTATGGATTTTTTTTTTATTATGCCCTTTCCTGGTTTTGGTATTAGGGTAATACTGGGGTAGCATACTAAATTTTTATTTAATCTGTGTGAGCAGAAAACTTCCAGGTCAAATCAATAAAAGTCTAACCCAAATCATGAAAGCAGAGAATCATGGTCCCTCAATCAATTCTCAGACTTGAGCCAGTTTACAAACTCAGAATCCCTTGAATGAAGGGGAGGCTGAGTCTCCTCAAGGAAAACCCCTGGTACACTACTGAAAATGTATACTGTTAATATTTGTCCCAGCCTTCTCCAAGGGGATCTGTGGCCTTTTACTGGGGTAACTGTGCATTGGGGGGAAAAATCAGATCTTTCAGGGAGTACTTGTTCTAAACTAACATTGATTCCAGAGTATCACTATGGCCGTACACTCAGAGTAGGGGCTTATGGAGGGCAGGTTACCAATGGAGTTTTAGCTTAAGTCCAACTCACAGTGGGTTCAGTGGGACCCCAAATGCATCCTGCAGTTATTTCCCCAGTTCCAAGGTGCATAATTGGAATTGACATACTTAGCAGCTGGTAGAATTCCCACAATGGTTCCCTTACTATGGAGAGTGGGATATTATGGTGGGAAAGGTCAAATGGAAGCCATTAGAGGCATTCTACTTAGGAAAATAGTAAATCAAATGCAATACTTCATTTCTGGGGGAATTGCAGAAATTAGTGCCACCATCAAGTACTTGAAAGATGCAAAGGTGGTGATTCCTACCACATACCTACTCGACTCTCCTATTTGGCCTGTGTAGAAGACAGATAGATCTTGGAGAATGACAGTAGATTATTGTAAGCTTAATCAAGTGGTGACTCCAATTGCAGCTGCTGTACCAGATGTGGTTTCATTGCTTGAGCAAATTAACACATCTCCTGGTACCTGGTATGCAGCTATTGACCTGGCAAATGCCTTTTTCTGCATCCCTATCCATAAGGCCCATCAGAAGCAGTTTGCTTTCGGCTGAAAAGGCCAGTAATACACCTTCACTGTTCTGCCTGTGAAGGGGTATATCAGCCCTCTAGCCCTATGTTATAACTTAGTTTGCACATATCTTGATCAGTTGACAGAGGAAGAAAAGACTTGGGCCTGGTTTAGATAGTTCTTCATGATATGAAGGAACCACCAGAAAGTGGACAGCTACAGCACTACAGCCCCTTTCTGGGACATCCCTAAAGAACCATGGTGAAGGAAAATCCTCCTGGTGGACAGAACACCAAGTAGTACACCTGGCTTTTCACTTTGCTTGAAAGGAGAAAGAACCAGACATATAATTATAGACCAATTCATGGAATGTGGCCAGTGGATTGACTACATGGTCAGGGATTTGGAAGGAACATGATTGGGAAATTGATGACAAAGAAATACGGGGAAGAGGTATGTGGATGGACATCTGAACTAGCAAAAACTGTGAAGATATTTGTGCCTCTAGCTGCATCCATGTTGCTGCAAACTGTACCATTTTGTTCTTTTTTAATTGCTGTGTGGTATGGAATGGCCTTTTGCAGACACAGTTACAGTAGCAGGTAGATGACAGTACTTTGCAGGGCTGAGCAAGGTTCTTTGGAAGGCTGTTTCTGCTCTTAATCAGTGTCTAATATACAGTACTGTATCTCCCGTAATTATGATGCACAGGTCCAGGAATCAAGAGGTGGACATGGGAATGACACCACTTATTACCTGTAGTGACCCACAAGCAAAATTTTTGCTTCTTGTTCCTATGACTTTATGCTCTGCTGGCCTGGAGGTCTTAGTTCCAGAGGGAGAAATGCTTCCACCAGGAGACATAACAATGATTCCACTGAACTGGAAATTAAAACTGCCACCTGGCCCTTTGGGCCCTCATAACTCTGAGTCAACAGGCTAAGAAGAGAGTTACGGTGTTAGCTGGGGTGACTGATCCAGACTACCAAGGGGAAATTGGATTAGTTCTCTACAAAGGAGGTAAGAAAGAGTATGTTTAGAATACAAGGGATCCCTTAGGGCATCTTAGTGTTAGCATGCCTTCTGGCTGAGGTTAGTGGGAAACTGCAACAACCCAACTCAGGTAGGAGTACAAATGACCCACACCCTTCAAATAAATGTTTGGGTCACCGTGCCAATTAAAGAACCACAACCAACTAAGGTGCTTTTTCAAGCAAAGGGAATATAGAATGGGAGTAGAACATAGTTATAAATACCAGCTATGACCACAAGACCAGTTACAGAAACACAGATTATAATTGTCCTCCCTATTTTGTTAAGAATACATTTGCGGCTATATATACACATGCAGACGGTCCCCGACTTGTGATGTTTGACTGTGATGTTAAAGCAATATGCAGTTAGTAGAAACTGTACTTCAAATTTTGAATTTTAATCTTTTTCCAGGCTAACAATATGCAGTATAGTACTCTCCTGCGATGCTCGACATGGCAGCTCCCAGTCAGCCATGAGATCATGAGGGTAAACAACCAATATTTTACAGTAGACTGTGTTGACAACATTACTTGGATATTGTGGTTTGTGTTTTCACATCTTATTGTGTCTACAAAATGCCCAATTGTGTACAACACTTTTGTGTACAACACTTTATTATAAAACAGGCTTTGTGTTACATGATTTTGCCCAACTATAGGCTAGTGTAAGTGTTCTGAGCACATTTAAAGTAGGCTAGGCTAAGCTATGATTTTGCTAGATTCAGTGTATTAAATGTATTTTTGACCCATGATATTTTCAATGTACAATGGGTTTACCGGAGTGTAAACCCATGGTAAGTCAAGCAGTATCTGTACCAGTATGGACTCATCGTTTCTTATTTTATTCAATAACGTGTTACTATCATTAGTCTGATCCTCAGATTGTCACTAATTTGCCCAATGGGAGTCACTTTAAGCTGGTTTATGTGTTCTTTTGACATGCCTTCAGTCACTCTTGAGCACTTCCTGGCTTTCTAGCTCAAAGGGGTGTTCCAGGCTCATCTTATCATTTTCTGTCCCAGCTCTGTAATCAGTCATTTCTCCAAGGACCTCTGGCTTCTTTTAGCCAAGAATGGTATTTAGAAACTGGGATCTGGTATGCTAAATGTGATTGTTGCTATTGGGATGTCATTAATCCCAGGTTATCTCAGCAGATAGAGCTAGGACATATATATATATATGTGTGTGTGTGTGTGTGTGTGTGTGTGTGTGTGTGTGTGTGTGTGTGTATACATCTATCTGTCTATCTAGCTATATTATTATTATCATTATTTATTTATTTATTTTTTAGACAGAGTCTGGCTCTGTCGTCCAGGCTGGAGTGCAGTGGCACGATCTCGGCTCACTGCAAGCTCCGCCTCCTGGGTTCACGCCATTCTCCTGCCTCAGCCTCCCGATCAGCTGGGACTACAGGCGCTCCCCCACCACACCCGGCTAATTTTTTTGTATTTTTAGTAGAGACAGAGTTTCACTGTGTTAGCCAGGATGGTCTCGACCTCCTGACCTTGTGATCTGGCCGCCTTGGCCTCCTGAAGTGCTGGGATTACAGGCGTGAGCCACTGCGCCTGACCTACATCTATATTTTTATATTTAAAATTACAAGTTCTAATTGGACCTCTGACTCCAGTCGGATACCATAAGGTTTATTTTATTATTTTATTATTTTTCCCTTACCATATTGGTAACTCCCTTCTCTGATAGTGAAACTCCTTTCTCTGATAGAGAAACATGACTTCAGTTATCCTTAATGATTTTATTACACCCCTCCCTCTATGTAGTTAATCTATGTCTTTACCACCCCTTCACCTATGAAGATATCTCCTAACCCCACTTTGGCTTTGACACCTGACTGCCAGGCCACTCCTTGGCATGGATGCCTTCCTCACCCTTCTTGGCTACTGGTGTGCCATACCAGGATACTGTTTTTGGTGAGGATTCTCATTTTGTCCTACTCAGTCTGTGATGTTGTACACCGCCCATCCCCACCCCACCTCACCTCCACTGTGTGGATATCCTCTTGACTGCACTGTGGGTTTTGATACCCCATGCCAAGCCATCTCTCTCCAGGGATGCCCTCCTCACCCTGCTCTTCCTCTGGCTCTGACCCCTCAATGCCAGGCTGCCCCTCTTCCCACATGGATGCTTTTCTTACACTGTTTGGGCTCTGATGCCCCACACCAGGGAGCCTCTCACCTGGGCTCTTACACCCTGCACCAGGAAGTCTCTCCCCTTCATGGATACCCTTACTCACTCTCCTTGGACTCTGTTACCCCATTCCAGGTCTTACCCTTGTATGTATGCCTTCTTCACCCTGCTCAGGTTCTGACACCCTGCTTTAGACTGCCACCTCATTTCACTGAGGTACTCTTCACCTGGCACAGAATCTGTTGCCCTGTATGAGTCTGCCTGCCTTCATAGACACCATTTTCATTCCACTTGGACTCTGATACTGCGTGCCAGGTTGCATCTCTGTGTGAATGCCTTCCTCACTCTGCTCAGCGCTGACTTTGCATGCTGTGTTGTGCTCCACTATGGACACTCTTTTAACCTCACTTAGGCTTTGAAATACCCTGTTCTGGGTGGGGAACATCACACCCCGGGGCCTGTCAGAGGGTGGGGGATGGGGAGGGATAGCATTAGGAGAAATACCTAATGTAAATAACGAGTTAATGGGTGCAGCAAACCAACATGGCACATGTATAACTATGTAACGAACCTGCACGTTGTGCACATGTACTCTAGAACTTAAAGTATAATTTTTAAAAAAGAGAGAGAGAAAAAAAAGAAGCACCCTCTTCCATTCTTGAAGGATGCCTTCCTTACTCTGCTTGGGCTCTGATTCTCCACACCAGGCATTCCCCTTTAATCCATGTGGATGCTTTCCTCACCACCTTCAGACTCTAAAGCCACCTCTTCTTAGGGATGTCCTTCTCCCTCTGCTCTGGCTGTGACTCCTCATGCTGGACTGTCCAGTAGTGTGGACACTCTCCTAATCCTACTTGAGTGCTATAACCCCAAGCCAGGCGACCCCTCTTCACGAAGTTCCTCCTTTCCCTGTTTGGGCTTCGCCACTCCATTCAGGCTGTTCCTATGTGTGATGCCCTCCATACGTGCATGGGTGCCCTCATACTCTGCTTAAGCTCCATAACCCTATACCGCACCTTTCTACTCTACTCAGACTTAACATTCTGCCCTTCAGATGCCTCCATTGCTCTGCCTCCACCTAATGGCTTTCAGACGAAATTTCCCAGGAATGAGAGGAAAGAGGAAAGACATTGATGCCTTTTTCTAAATGACTTGGTGAAGGAAGGGTCCTTTGTGTGTTTCTAGGAGGCATGGCTAGGGAGATAGCAAAACAGTTTGTACATAGATCCATTTCGTTATATCCATTACTCTGAACCTTTGGACTCCATATTCCATAGGACATCAGAGAAGTTCAGGCATTTAAACTTCAATAACTGCAGGCCATCCCTGGGTCCAGGTTTTAATTAGCCAATTTAACATACCATTACAACATATCTTAGTGCTTGAAATTTAAATTTTGAATTCTGGATGAATACACCTGTGCTGAAGAATTCACTTCCATCAAGTCTTATATTTCTTCCTCCTTGGTCTCACTCATACCCTTAGAACTCACTTCTGAACATGCTTCCTGTGCTCCAGTCAATACAGACTGGTGAGGTCTTAGGACTCTTTTGGGATAAAAGCTGTCTTTCTTGGGCCAGGCCTTGTTCTTTTGTAATTCATGCTATTGTTGAGTCTAACTCTCTATATGGACTTGAAGCAGATGAGAGTGTGGATCCAGAAAAGGCTCAACACAAGCTTGCCTGGTAACTGCCCTATGGGTGTTTATTTAAGATATGCTGAGGAGGGCTGATTCCCTGTGTGTAGGTAGAGGGAGATGAGGGAATTCATTCCCCATTTCAGCAATTGGATACTGTAACAGCTATGCATATTTTATGTTAATCGACTATTTCTTTTTCTCACTCCCCTCTTCTTGCTTCCTTGATGAACAGTCTGATGGTGACTAATATTATAATTTAGGTTCCAGATAGGAATGTAATTAAATCAACACCGCCCCAGATGATACGGTAGCTCATAGAATTTTGTGTCTCCTCTGTATTATAGATGAGAGTTCTTCCTTAGAACCAAGGACAAGAATGGCTGTGGGGAACATAGGATACCCTCATGCAAAAGAATGAAAATGGACCCTTATCTTACACTATACACAAAAATCAACTCAAAATGGATTAAAGAATTAAACATAAAACCCAAAACTGTACAACTCCTGGAAGAAAATACAGAGAAAAAGGTTTTTTGACGTTCATCTTGGCAACAATTTCTTGACAAGACACCAAGGACACAGACAACAAAGGCAAAAATAAACAAGTGGGACTACATCAAACTAAAAAGCTTCTGCACAGCAAAGGAAACAAGCAGGAGTGAAAAGGCAACCTATGAAAAGGAGGAAAATATTTGCCAACCATACATCTGATAAAGGGTTAATATCTAAAATATATAAGGGACTCATACAACTCAGTACCAAAAACAACCTGATTAAAAAATGGGTAAAGGAACTAAATAGGTGTTTATTCAAGGAAGACATACAAATGGCCAACTGATATATGAAAAGGTGCTCAATATCACCAATCATCAGGGAAATGCAAATCAAAACCACAATGAGATATCACCTCACACCTGTTAGGTGACTATTATAAAACACCGAAAGATAATGTATTGCTGGGTGCAGTGGCTCACATCTGTAATCCCAGCACTTTGGGAGGCTGAGGCGGACAGATCACTTGAGGTCAGGAGTTTTGAGACCAGCCTGGCCAACATGGTGAATCCCCATCTCTACAAAAATACAAAAATTAGCTGGTCATGGTGACACATGCCTGTAGTCCCAGCTACTTGTGAGACTGAGGTGGGAGAACCTCTTGAACCTGGGAGGCAGAGGTTGTAGTGAGCCGAGATTGCGCCACTGCACTCCAGCCTGGGCAAGAGAGCGAGACTCTATCTCAAAACAAAACAAAACAAAAACAAACAAACAAACGAAACAAAATGAGCGTTGGTGAGGATGTAGAGAAAAGGGAACCCTTGAATGCTGTTAATGGAAATGTAAATTGGTATAGATACTATAGAAAATAGTATGAAATTTCCTTAAAAATTAAAAACAGAACTACCAGATGATCCAGAAATCCCACTTCTGGGTATATAGCCAAAGGAACTGAAATCAGGATCTGGAAGGGATCTGCACTCCCATGTTCATTGCATTGCAGCATTATTCACAATAGACAAGATATGGAAGCAACCTAAATGTCCGTGGATGGACAAACGAATAAAGAAAACGTGGTATAGTGGTCTCTCCCTCATCTTCAGGAGATAACTTTACAAGACCCCCAGTGGATCTCTGAAACTGTAGATAGTACCAAACCCTCTATATGCTATGTTTTTTCCTATACATACATGCCTATGATAAAGTTTAACTTATAAATTAGGCACAATAAGAGATTAACAACAATAATAAATAGAACCATTATAATAATATATTGTAATAAAAGTTATGTGACTGTGGTCTCTCTCACAAAATATCTTATTGTACTGTACTCATGTGGCAGCAGTTTCTTCATTGGCAGACACAGCCTCTCCAGTAATTTCTATATTTTCAGTCCAAACCTATTGCTGAATCTGTATAACTATCCCTTACCTACAGTAAATGGCTTGCTTATTTCAGGGAATTTCTTGCTAAGTCTTTCTATAGACTCAATGCTTTCTGGAGCAATACATTGCTGCCAGTCAGAATATGTTTCTTTTTTCTTTTTTTCTTTTCCTTTTTTTTTTTTTTTTTTTTTGAGGTGGAGTCTCCCTTTGTCTCCCAGGCTGGAATGCAGTGGCATGATCTTGGCTCACTGCAACCTCCGCCTCCTGGTTCAAGTGATTCTCCTGCCTCAGCCTCCCGAGTAACTGGGATTACAGACGCCTGCCACCACGCCCAGCTAATTTTTGTATTTTTAATAGAGTTTGGGTCTCACCATGTTGCCCAGGTTGGAATCGAACTCCTGAGCTCAGGTGATCCGCCCGCCTAGGCCCCCCAAGGTGCTGGGATTACAGGCGTGAGCCACTGTGCCTGGCCAGAACATGTTTCTATTGATGTCTTCTACCCACAAATTTGATGCCTTTTCCACTTTAAGCATTTAACATGCACTGTGGCCATCACTTTTACAGTTTGAGGTGCCACAGCAAAACTAGCACGAATTTCTGTTTCCTTCTTCACAGTTTCTGGATAGAAGATTCGTTCTTACTATGGATGTTAGCAGCCTCAGCATATGATTTTTTTTTCCTTATTAAGTCAGGAACTTTCACCTTTTCACTTAAAGCAAACACTTTACAACTTCTCTTTGGCATATCTGAATTGCCAGCATCCCTATTCTTATACTTTGGGGCCATTATTAAGCAAAACAAGGGTTCCTTTAACACAAGCACTGTGATATTGACACTGTTGATCTGATAACCTAGATGGCTCCTAAGTGACTCACGGGTGGAGAGCATATACAGTGTGGATACACTGAACAAAGAGATGATTCATATCCCGGGTAGGACTGAGGGAGACAGTGTGAGATCTTATACCACTATGAATGACACAAAACGTGAAACTTATGAATTGTTTATTTCTGAAATTTTTCATTTAATATTCTAGGACAGCAGTTAACCAGGGATAACTGAAACTGTGGAAAGTAAAACCACAGATAAGGGGGGACTACTGTATATATAGAATATTATTCAGCCTTTAAAAAGAGTAGGATTCTACCACTTGTAACACATGGATGAACCTGGAGGACATTATACTAAGTAAAATGGTCTAGACACAGAGGAACAAATACCACATGATACCACTTACGTGGAATCTAAAATAGTCAAACTCATAGAAGCAGAGAGTCAAATAGTGGTTGTTGGGGGCTAGGGAGAGGAGGAAATGGGAAGGTATTAGGAAATGGGAAGGCTTTAGTTATGCAAGATGAATAAGTCCTAGACATTTCCTGTGCAGCATGGTGCCTACAGTTAACAATACTGCATTATATACTTAAAAATTTGCTAAGATAGTAGATCTTATGTTGTGTTCTTATAAAAAATAATAAATGAAGAGAGCAGGAGGAACTTTTGGAGGTGATGGATGTGTTTATGACATAGATTGTGGTTATTTTTTCACGTGTGCATACTTTTCCCCAAACTCTTCAAGTTGTAGACATTAAATATGTATAATTTTTATGTCAATTATTCCACAATAAAGTGGTTTTTCAAATAAAAGGAGTAGATTGCTAGATGGTCTTTATCTCCTACCTTCACCCATTTTTTACTCTTCCTAGTCCCTCTTTATGTCTTAGAAGGTTTACTCCTATGGACTGCATATTCTTGGTTCCCTTGACTTGGCTTTCATTGGGTTTGGTAAAGGGGTAAAAATAATAGGAGATCAGAGAGTGAAGGAGCGAGGCATCAGGAATATTTCTTCCCTACTCTCTCTGCTGTGCACTGCATCCCTGGCAGTAGCTGCATTTCTGCACGACTAGAGTACCCACTGGATAACTCCTCCTCCATAGACCCAGCACTTACTGGGCTCTGGTAACTTTGTTTCTTTGCTTATCCTTTGGCTGTAGGGGTAGTAACAGTTTCCCACTCAAACCTCACTATCCCTTGTTTCTTCTGTAACAAGGTCTATAACCCTGACCACTTCCTATAAGTAGTTTTTCACAAATTCTCTTCATTTGAGCCATTTGGAGTGAATTACTTTTCTGCTTTGGCCTCACTGATAACATGCGTTCATATCTTCATCCTTTGCCTTATTTCCATGATTTTAAAGAAAATAATGCTGGAAGTGAAACTCCCCACTTGGGTGTTTTCTGTACACTTTCAGGGCTGTTCTACAGTGCTTGGAGATAGAGCACTGGGGAAATAACAAATGATTCATTTGCGAAGCTTACCTTTTAAAAGAAGAAAATTGAAAAACCTACACAAGTA
>NW_016810096.1:133402-135695 GCF_001698545.2 Rhinopithecus bieti | reverse complement strand
GTAATCCTTTGGGTATATACCCAGTAGTGGGATGGCTGGGTCATATGGTACATCTAGTTCTAGATCCTTGAGGAATTGCCATACTGTTTTCCATAATGGTTGAACTAGTTTACAATCCCACCAACAGTGTAAAAGTGTTCCTATTTCTCCACATCCTCTCCAACACCTGTTGTTTCCTGACTTCTTAATGATTGCCATTCTAACTGGTGTGAGATGGTATCTCATTGTGGTTTTGATTTGCATTTCTCTGATGGCGAGTGATGATGAGCATTGTATGCTTCTTTTAAAGACACAGTTCCTGAGGCAGTGCCAGCTTGAATTCTTGGGCTTTTGGAATTACCATAACTGCCCAATCTGTGGTAGTGTGGACAAAGCAGGAGCAACTGAAGAAAACAGAAGCACCGTGGAGGAGGAAACAGACCTGGGGAGGTTTCACAGATCAGTCCCCTTCTGGACTCTCATAATTGATGCACTGGATGGACCCCACCCACACAAAGTCCTGCTATACTAGGTTGGGCTTGTGTGCTCTCTGGGAGGGGCGCCTTCTCCAGTTCTCACATTCAGAGGAATCTATGCCAGAAGCATGAGTAAATAAGTCACAGTTGCACAGCTGGCTGCCCTGCACAAAGCTCCTTTGGAATACATGGAAACCTCTAGAGCCTGAGGCAGTCCAGAGAGAGAAGTAAAGAATCAATTAATTCTCCACCAGCCCTGAAAAGGTTAATCCCAAATTGACTGTGGAATACAAATGTGTCCCCACAGGGCAGAATCTAATCTTATTTTGGGTAATAACTTCAATCTTCTGAATTCGAGCTTATTTGCTAGATGCCAAGGTCATTTTGTTTTCCTTCAGAATCCGAAGAGCCAAAAATCCCTGTTATTTGATTCCTGTGTCTCCTCAAAAGAAATGACACTATTATGTACGTGTAGAACATCTTGTCCTCTGTATTTGCTTTTCCACTGCCCGGTGTTATGCTGACCCCAAATAACCAACTCTTTTGTCATGATGTTTATAAATTAGGCTGGGAAAATAACCTCCAGAGAGAAGGAATTTGTACAGGCAGAGACATACAGAGTGGAGGCTACTCTACGCTGGCAGATTTGGTGTCAATGCATAGTCTTTCTTCCTAGGGGCCTCCCGTATTATTATTTATTTCACTACTTCACAGCAACTGAAGCATCAACTGTCTACCAGTTCCCCTTTCTGGACTGTTAGCAGTAGCAACAGAAGGATGGAATTTGGACACTATTCTTCTTGCTTGTTCTTTCTATTCTTTTTCAAGACCATGGTTTTCACTTTTAAAATATCCTGTTTGTGAGTCTGCTTTTTTGAAGATCTAACAAAAGAGATAACAACGTGAAAATTTGTCAAAAAACAATCATAGGACTTGGAGCACAGAGGAACCCAATCTTCTTATTTTTTTTTAAAGAAAATACTAATTTTCACTTTAACTCTGCTTGTCAAATACTTTTCTTTTGGAAATCTAATTGTACCTTTTCAGTTCACGCTGAGGTGAGATAGTTGTACGTTTACTGAGCTTCAAATAGAAAGGTATCTGGGCAGGGTGAACTCTCAATAAACTTGTTTGTTTGCTTACAATGAGTGCCAGGGCTTGACAGATTTGCAGAAGCTCCGTAGTAACTGCCTTCACATCCGATTGCAGTTTATTTGTGTCAAGCCTTGTTCTTACATACCTTTGGATACACGGTAAGAACAGTTTTAAGATTGTCAAGTAAGAGTGCAAGAAGAATCATAAAGAAAATTTTAGGAAAAGGAAGCAGGGATTAAACCCAGATGAAGCGATTTGCAGATAGCTCTTCCTTGTAAGTCTGAAGAGAGAAATTTTGAGCTGCATTATGAAAAATGGAATGGCAATAGCAAGGTAGTGGAGATGTGACCTCAAGATCCTTGAAGATGAAGCTTGTGATATAAGAGTAGATACGTTAGACCTAATACCATAAAAACCCTAGAAGAAAACCTAGGTAATACCATTCAGGACATAGGCATGGGCAAGGACTTCACGTCTAAAACACCAAAAGCAATGGCAACAAAAGCCAAAATTGACAAATGGGATCTAATTAAACTAAAGAGCTTCTGCACAGCAAAAGAAACTACCATCAGAGTGAACAGGCAACCTGCAGAATGGGAGAAAATTTTTGCAATCTACTCATCTGACAAAGGGCTAATATCCAGAACCTACAAAGAACTCAAACAAATTTACAAGAAAAAAACAACCAACCCCATCAAAAAGTGGGCAAAGGATATGAACAGACATTTCTCAAAAGAAGACAT
>NW_016810096.1:117006-131651 GCF_001698545.2 Rhinopithecus bieti | reverse complement strand
TTTTTTTTTTTTTTTTTAAGTTTGACAGCACAAACAAAATGTTGCAAGCATTAGAAAATATTTTAATTTTTTTGTGCCTTGAACACTGAATCATCCTTGCATGGTATGATAGAAAGACATTGGATTTATGTCCCTGTTTCTTCATTTAGCATTAATGTGTTACCTAACTTCTCTGAGCCAGTTTTCTCATCTGTAAAGTGGAGATAATAATAGTGCCTAATTTTATAGTGTTAGTGTGATGATTAAAAGAGATGATGCATTATAGAAATAGCTCAACAAATAATTATTTTCCTCTCTTTTTCCACTTGTACAGGAGTTTGTCTAGTGTGCTTAGCTTGAGTCAAAAAAGTGACTTTAAAGTGTTCTCTGAATTTAAAGCCCCATCTTACAAATGGCCCATCTCTCTGTAAGTGAATGTTTTCCCAAATATGGGTTTTAGCATATGTACAAATGTGTTTTGCTCCTCAGCCAGACCAAATGAAACCCCAGCCCACAAGAATTTTATCTTTATGACCCCTTTTTCCTCTTGTCATTATCTTGGACTCCGGAACGCAGGACTGAATTTCACAGGAAACGCTGTAATTCAGCACAAGAGAAACAAGGCTGAAAAGTACACCACAGCTAAGGGGCAAGGTTTCTTAGCCTCAGAACTACTGAGCTTGGGGCCGGACACTTCTTTGTTGTGGGAAGCTGTCCTGTGCATTATAGGATGTTTAACAGCATCCTGGGCCTCCACCCACTAGATGCCAGTAGCACTTCTCCTTTTGGTTGTGACAACCAAAAATGTCCCCAGACATTGCCAAATGTCCCCTGGGCAGGGGGAAACAATATTGTTTTTGGTGGAGAATAAACCCTAGGAGAAACAAATCAGCTAGTTGTTTGGCATACAAACACCCTGTAGGGGTAGATAAATTGAATCTTTAGGAGTGACTGGGAATTCAAAGGGCAAGGGAGGGTGAAGGAAAGAAGAGTCTGGGCAGAAGAACAGCTTGTATTTTAAAAAGAGAACCTATTTCATATGCAGGCCTTATGAATACAGAGGTTAATAACACATAGATCTTGCTCTCGAAGAGCTCACGTTTTAGTGGTAAAGGCAACCACTTGAAAAGACAATGCAAATAGTGTGTAATGAGTACTACGTCAGAAATATATAAAGAGTGTTATGGAACAATGGGAGCACAGGGGAGGGGCACCCACACTAGTGGGGTACAGGAAAGGCTTTCCAGAAGAGATCATATCTGAGTCAAAGGATAAGTAAGGCTTAGCCTGGAGAAGATAAAAGGAGGATGGAAGAGCCATGAGAGAACCTGGTGTTTAGAGGAAAGTGAAAATCATTTAGGTTGCCTAGAAACAGAGTGGTCAAGACAAAGAGTGGTAGAATAGAAGCTTGTAAGGCAGATAGGGAGCAGATCTTGAAAGTCTTTCAAAGCCATGTGTAAGACTCAATTTTGAGAACCACCGAGAGCCATTGATTTTTTTCCATGATCCTATTTATTTGGATTTGGGGAAGTCTACTTTGGCAGTGGTGTGGAAAACAGACTGGAAGTAGGGTAACCAGTCAGGAGGCTGTTTGTGTAGTTCAGGTGAGAGATGATTATGGCCTGAGTTAAGGCAGTGATAGTAGGAAGGAATTAAAGATCTACTTAGGTGATGAGAACAATAGGATCTAGGGACTAGTTAGGTGTGGGAACAGTTTCTGGTTTGTGCTGCTAGGTAGATGGTAGTGCTATTCACTGGGATAGAAAACACTGGGGACAGAAAAGATTTGTAAGGAAAATGAAGTTTAAGTTTGGAAAAATTGAATTAGAGGTGGTTGTGATCATTCAGGGGGGGATGGCTGGTAGCCATTAAACATACGAGTCTGAAGATCAGAAGAAAATGTAGGTTGGAGATACAAGATTGAGAGTCAGTAGGGGGAGATTGAAGCCATTGGAATAGTTACCCTACTTCCAATCTGTTTTCCACACCACTGCCAAAGTGGCCTTCCCCAAATCCAAATCGGATCATGGAGAAACTCAATGGTTCTCGGTGGTTCTCAGAATTGAGTCTTATACATACATAACTTAGAAAGACTTCCATGACCTGCTCCCTGTCTATCTTACAAGCTTCTATTCTAAGATCATCCAAGGAGAATGAGTATACTGAAGAGAGATGAGGGCCAAAGACATTCTCATGGCTTGCTTCTGTACTTTATTAGTGTCACCTCTTTTGAGAGGCTTTGCTTGACTAACATATATAAAATATTACTCTGTTCCTTTACTCTGATTTTTTGGGTAACGTTTCAATATCCCATATTATGTTATGTTTTTAACCCACTTGCTTTTTTTTACTTTCAGATATTTACAATAGTTTAATCTGTAGGCACTTAAAAGTTCAGTCAAATCAAAACTTCCATCTTACACCCAGTTTAAAACTTCTCCTCCAGTCCCCAACCTCCAGTGCAGCTTGACTGGCAATCCTACAGATCTCTAGTCAGAAAAGTGACTTGGTCTGTTCTTTCATTCTTCTTGCTCTACCTCCTCCCCTACTTGTTCTACTGCTTCTGTCTCCTCCAGGGCTTAAGGGTGGGGTGGGTAAGGAGAGGGGAGTCTTAAAGGGACAGTGAGAAGCTGAATTGACTGGTGCTGGTGTAATCTGGCTATGAATATCCTTTGTGACGTAGATGTCAAATACCTTCTTTTCTTGTAGTGTGCTTTCGTGGTTTATTCAGGGACCTTCTCACCCCTCTTCCTGCTAGCAGGGATCTCTTCCCTACACCATTCCCTGATAAGAACAATATACCATCTGACCATCTTCCCCTTGGCTGTTGCCCCACAACTTTCTTTTCATGGGATCCTCATTTTTATGTGCGAGTTGCCAGCTATGCTCAAAAGAAACTACCTGGTCCACAGCAAACATGGTTCCTTGGAAGTCTAGATCTCTTTCTTTGCTCTGCCATTACGAGCAATTTAAACCAGCCTTCCACCTTCAGATTTTAGGTAAAAGTCAAGTATAAGTCTCTATCTTTTCATAGCACTAGAGGACATATGCGAGGTCCTCTCGTGAACTCATCCTGTTTCAGTAGCAACAAAAGCTAAAACTTCTGTAGTGCAGCAAGCCTCCAGCCTGGGGGTAAAATGCCAGTCTCTCTTCGAAAGGTTTAATTAGGATCTTTTTTGCTTGTCTCGAGCAGGGGAACCATAGTGCTTTCTACTCCAATGAGTTACCTTCAAAAAATCCTCTTTGTTGCTTCAATTAATCTCTAGAAATATCTTATAATAATTCTGGAGTTGAGTGGTGGGGATTAGTAATTGAAATACCAGTTTGGTTACCTCTTAGCAAGTCCTGTGGGAATCTGTCTAACACCCCTCTTTAGAATGTGTGACTATCCCTGGTATGTATGTCTTTGACTTTGAAGCCTCAGTCAAAACTTTGGGAAACAACAGAAAAAGTCCCATTTAACATCCTTTTCCAAATATATGTAGCAATATACATATAACCCCATATACATACAAATATACATCTTGTGTGTATGTGTGTATATGTATTTTATATATATACACACACACAGGAATATTATATATATATATATATATATATTTATTTATTGCTGAGAAGCAAAATAGAGTACTAGTTAAGATTATGGAATCTGAAGTCACACTATCTGGCTTCAAATACTGAGTTAACCATTTGACCTCTCTGTGACTTAGTTTCCTTATCTGTAAGATGAGTGTAATAATAGTATCTGCACCATAGGATTTTTGTGAGGACTAAATGTGTGTGTGTGTGCATGTGTGCATGCATGTTTGTGTATCTTAGATTAGTACCTTAGAATAGTAGTAAGTGCTATATGCATTTGCTATTAGTGCTATTATTTTTCTCTGACTTATAAGTTGCATGTGTGCAAGACTTTACTGCTATACTTCTAACTCCTAAAAAACAGTGCATATAACAGGCACTAGTAAATGTAGTAAATGTTAGTGCCCTCAGATTTTTCATGAATAAATTAATATGACATTTAAGCCTTCAGTGTTAAGATATTGGCAGAAAAAGTGGAATCCAAAATATTAGGAAAGACAGTCAGAGAGATAGGAGAACAAGGAGGTCATGATGTCCAGAAACCACAGGAGAGGAGATTTTAATAAGGCAGACGGGGTGGGCAATGGTGTCAAGCATTGCTAGAGGATAAAAGGAAAATAAAACTAAAAAATTGTCATTGCATTGTCTAACAAGCAGCCCCAATTTTTGCTTTCATATTCTGGTAAATATTGGCTTTCTTTCCCTGAAAGATGCTTTTATTAAAATGAATTACTGACCAGAATAAATCTTTGAAAATAGGTCTTAAAAGTTTTCAGCCCTGCATTTCCAACCTCCAAAGAACAAACCAGCACGTACTTGGCATTAACCGTAAAGGACCTATCCTCAATACAACTTAGTACGTTTTCCCCTGACTTGGACTCTCCTCTTGAATCAAACCATAAAACCTGCTATTTATGTCTGCATACAACTCCATGAGAATTCCCCTCCTAAGAATGTCCTTCTCCTTTCCTCCTACTCACCTCTCTTTTCAAAATATAAATAAACTATATAAAGAACTCTTATAACACAACAACAAAAGACAACCTAATTAAAAATGGACAAAGGATCTGAATAGACATTTCTTCAAAGAAGATATACTAATGGCTAACAAGTACATGAAAAGTTGCTCAAAAGTATTAGTTATTAGGAAAATGCTAATCACAACCACAATGGGATACCAATTTCCACCCACAGGGATGTCTGTAATCGAAAAGACTGATAATAACAAGTGCTATTGAGAATGTGGAGACATTGGAACCCTCACATATTGCTGATGGGAAGGTAAAATGGTGCAGTCACTTTGGAAAGCAGTCTGGTGATCGCTCAAAAGGTTAAACATAGAGTTACTACATGATCCGCAGTTCCAATCCTAGGTAGATACACAAGCATTTTGAAAGCATATGATCGGCCGGGCGCGGTGGCTCAAGCCTGTAATCCCAGCACTTTGGGAGGCCGAGGCGGGCGGATCACAAGGTCAGGAGATCGAGACCATCCTGGCTAACACGGTGAAACCCCGTCTCTACTAAAAAATACAAAAAACTAGTCGGGCAAGGTGGCGGGCGCCTGTAGTCCCAGCTACTCGGGAGGCTGAGGCAGGAGAATGGCATGCACCCAGGAGGCGGAGCTTGCAGTGAGCTGAGATCTGGCCAGTGCACTCCAGCTTGGGTGACAGAGCGAGACTCCGTCTCAAAAAAAAAAAAAAAAAAAAAAAGAAAGAAAGAAAGCATATGATCACAAAAACTGCATGCATGAATGTTTATGATAGCATTATTTGTAGTAGCCAAAACATGGAAAAATCTCAATTGTCCATCAACTTCTGAGTGGATAAACAAAATGTGGTATTAGATCCATATAGTGGAATATTATTTAGTCACAAAAGGATGAAAAATTATTTGAGTGATGTCACAAAATGATGGAGTAGGGAATTTCAAGGCTCCTCAAATGGCTGTAATTAGCTACTGGATAAAGTTCAAATTCTTTAACATGACTCACAAAGCCTCTGTTGTTCTAGTACCTACCTACCTGTTATGGATTGAGTTGTTTGCCCCCAAATTCATCTGTTGAACTTACAATCCCCAGTACTTAATAATGTATGCTAATTTGGAAATAAGGTCATAGCATATGTAATTAGCTAAGATGAGGTCATTAGGGCGGACCCTAATCCAACATGATTGGTATCCTCATAAGAAGGGGAAATTTGGACACAGAGACACATACACAAGGAGAATGCCATGTGAAGATCAGGACAGAGATTGGGATGATGCTTCTACAAGTCAAGAAATACCAGAGATTTCTGGCACAGCACCAGTAGCTAGGAGAAAGGCATGGAACAGATTTTCCTCACATCCCTTAGAAGGAACCAACACTGCAGATAGCTTGATCTCAGATTTCTAGCCTCCAGAACTGTGAGAAAACAAGTTTGTGTTATTTAGTCCCCTCAGTTTTTGGTACTTTCTTATAAATTAATACATCATCCTTTTAGCCTCATCTATCATCACTTTTTCCTTTCACCTTATGCTCCAGCAACTTCCTTGCACTCCCTTTGCACATATTCAGTGTTTCTAGCCTTTCTGTTTTTGCTTATGCTCTTCTTCTGCCTGGAATGCCTTTCTACCTTTTTGTTCTAGCTAATTCCTACTCATCCTTTAAGATTCAGAGAAGCAATTTCCTCTTCCAGGAACCCTTCACTGACCACTCTCCAATCAGGCTGATGTAAATGGCCTTCTGAGGCATTCTCCCATATCCTGAGCATCTCCCCAGCTTTGCACTTTCCACACTGTATTATAAATTTCTGTTTTTGGTTTGCCTGCCTTTACCTGCCCCATTCAATAAACTGTGACCTCCCAGAAGAAAGACTCACCAAAACCCCAGTGCCTAACTAGCACAATATATTTATATTTGAATGAATGGCCCTTTTTTCCCCAGTGTTTGTTCTTCTATTTTCCCATAGTACCTATTAAAGTGCTTCATATGTAGTGGGTACTCAGTACATCTTGACCAGTGGTTCTCAACTGGGGACATTGGTCAATATCTGGAGACATTGTTGGTTGTCACAACTTGGAAAGTGATCTAGTGGATAAAGGCATTTAGTGGATGGAGGTCAGATACATTGCTGAACATCTTGCAGTGCACAGGATAGCACCTTCCCCCCACCCCAAGAAATATCCATTCCAATATATCAATAGTGTAGAGACTGAGAAACCTCGATCTTGACTGAATGAGAGATTTGAATTTACTTTTTATACTTTATACTCACTGTAGACCACTGGTATACTAAATATGCTTGTTAGGAAGCCTTTTTTTTTTATTTTGATTTTTACAAAAGTAAACTCAACATGAGATGAAAAGGGAGTGTCCTGGCAAGCAGAATTAAAACTTTGGCGACTAAAAGGTACCTGATCGATGGCAAAACAGATATATAAATTGCCCTGGAATGCTCTATAGCAGTGAAAATAAATTTACCCCTATCAACAGGGATAAATCTCGTAAGAATAATATTGAGTGAGGAAAGCAAATTGCAGAAGGTACATACAGAAAGATAATATTTCTGTAAGGTACTACGTATTGTTTAGAGATAGACACATATTTAGTAAATGTGTATAGACATACAAGGAATTTCATGCTATCCTGTCACCTGGGGCTGAGGAAAATCTCCATTTTCTTAGGTTTGCACTGGTCAGAACTTGCTCAGTGTAGCAAAATCAGATTTCATGGAAATAATCAAGATCAAATCTGAGATTGTGAAAGCCTTAGGATGGAGGAGGACACAGAGAGTTTCGATTGTTTTGGTAATGCCTTACTTCATAAGCTGGGTAGTGGGCATGTCCTTGTTGTTATATTATTCTCTATATGTTTATATATTTTGAAAATTTAAAACTGTTTCAAAAGAATAATTGCTCAATACCGAGGTATCCTTTCACCTGGGGCTGAGGAAAATCTTCATCTTTTAAAGTTTGCACTGGTCCAAACTCTCTCAACGTGGCAAAATCAACTCATTGAATTCAATCATTCACAATGGGTCAGGAGATCATATACCATACATGGGGTGATAATCCATACATTTTGTTTACATTTTGCCAGGATAGTGCCTGGGTTTGCTCTCATTAGACCTCTCTCAATGTTTAGCATAAGAATTTGAACTTTGATGGGTGCAGCACACCAACATGACACATGTATACATATGTAACAAACCTGCACGTTGTGCACATGTACCCTAGAACTTAAAGTATAATAAAATAAAATAAAATAAAAGAATTTGAACTTGTGGCAGACGAGGAGGATAAAACAGAAATGGGCAGCAGTTTGCAAAGCACAGAATGTATGTAAACAGGCCACTGACTAACTTTGCTTTGGTTCATTAGTTATGTTTGTCTCTCTGTGTATTTGAAGCTGGTCAGTGACACTGTCTTAGAGAAGAGGGGTCAAATCCTCACATCCTCTTTAGTGAGGGGTACCTTGGACAGTGAGAAACTGCACACATATAAAGAAGTAAAGCTTAAAATTTTGCTGAGGAATAAGGGAGTTGGACAAAATGTTTCCAAAGTTACTTCTGGCTGACAGTGTTTCCAGCTCCTGCCAAGCACCACCTGCAAAGAAGGAGCAGAGAAGTGCCTGGTCTGAGTTCTCACAGGCCAAATTTGGGGGCCGGAACACATTCAAAGTCCAAGGCTGAGTAGAGGGCTCTAGAGGGAGAGCTGAATTAGCAAAGCTAGACAGAACAAAAGGATTTCCCTTTTTTTTTTTTTTAAATTTTGCTTTAAGTTCTGGGATACATGTGCAAAACGTGAAGGTTTACATGTGCCATGGTGGTTTCCTGCATCTATCAATCCATCATCTAAGGATCTTCCTTTCAAAAGTGTCGCTCACACTTTCAGGCTGGGGCAGTTGTATTGAAGGGTAAAACATAAAAGACCCCAAAAAAACCAAAAACAACAAAGCAAAAAAAAAAAAAAAAAAAAAAAAAAAAAAAACTCTGGTGAACCTGGGAGATGGATTTGTACTGTTTTTGTCTGCAGAGAATTATTTTTGGTTTGTTTAGTCTTTTGAAGATTTGCTCAGAAGATTTATAAAAATATTATCAAAGCCACACACGCTCATTAAATGGAAGTTGAAAAAGACAGAAAGGGTAGGAGCAAAACTAAAATTTGTTTAGTTCCATCCCCTAGAGACATCCACTATCAATATTTTAATAAAAATTCTTGCATACAGATATACCTTGGAGATATTGTGGGTTTGGTTCTAGACCACCACAATAAAGCAAGTCGCATACATATTTTAGTTTCCCAGTACATATAAAAGTTATGTTTACACTATACTGCAGTCTATTAAGTGTGAAATAGCATTCATTATGTCTAAAAAACCAACGACCTTAATTGAAGAATATTTTAGGCCAGGCACGGTGGCTCATGCCTATAATCCCAGCACTTTTGGAAGGCCAAGGCAGGAGGATCACTTGAGCTAAGGAGTTTGAGACCAACCTGGGCAACATAGTGAGGCCTGTCTCTAATAAAATACTAAAATATATATATAGCTACACATGGTGGTGTGTGCCTATAGTCCCAGCAACTCGGAGGCTGTGGTGGCAGTATTACTTGAGCCCAGGAGATAGAGTCTACAGTGAGCTACAATTGTGCCACTGCCCTCCAGGGTGGTGACAGAGCGAGACCTTGACTCAAAAAAAGAAAACTTTATTGTTAAAAGTGCAAATGATCCTGTGAGTCTTCAGTGAGTTGTAATCTTTTTGCTGGTGGGAGGTCTCACCTTGATGTTGATGGCTGCTGACTGATCAGGGTGATGACTCCTGAAGGCTGGGATGGCTGTAGCAATTTCTTAAAATAAGACAGCAATGAAGATTGCTGTATTGATTGACTCTTCCTTTCACAAAAGATTTCTCTGTAGCATGCGATGCTGTTTGATTCCATTTTACACATAGTAGAACTTCTTCCAAAATTAGAGTCAATCCTCTCAAACCCTGCCACTGCTTTATCAACTAAGTTTATGTCACATTCTAAATCCTTTTTTTTTTTTTTTTTTTTTTAGACAGAGTCTCACTCTGTCACACAGGCTGGAGTGCAGTGACGCGATCTCGGCTCACTGCAAGCTCAGCCTCCTGGATTCATGCCATTCTCCTGCCTCAGCCTCCTGAGTAGCTGGGACTACAGGTGCCCACCACCATGCCCGGCTAATTTTTTTGGAGTTTTAGTAGAGACTGGATTTCACCATGTTAGCCAGGATGGTTTCGATCTCCTGACCTCATGATCCGCCCACCTCGGCCTCCCAAAGTGCTGGGATTATAGGCGTGAGTCACTGCGCCCGGCCTCTGGGTTCCACTTCTAATTCTAGTTCTCTTGCTATTTCTACTACATGTGTAGTGACTTCCTCCACTGAAGTCTTTAATTATTCAAGTCATCCATGAGGGTTGGAATTAACTTCTTCCAAACTCCCGTTAATGCTGATATTTTGCCCTTCTCCGATGAATCATAAATTTTCTTAATGACATCTAGACTGGTGAATCCATTGCCTTGAGTGGCATGTTGCCATTTACTGATATAGGAAATACTGGAGGAGGAACAAATTTAAGAGAAAAGATGGTAGGTTTAACTTTGGATGTGTTGAATTTGAGGTGTCTGCAGGACATTCAAGTGGAGATGTCAAGAAAACAGAACTCAATAAAGCAGTCTGGGTAGAGTTATAGAATTAAAGTTGTGACCATATATATGATAATTAAAGCCAAGTGAGCGAAAAAGATTATTTGGGGAGGGAGTATATGTATCCTAGCCCTGAGAATGTCTGACTTTCAGAGGTCAGATAGCAGAAGAGTGGCCTACAAAGGTCACTGAGGAGAGGGCAAAGGAGTAGGAGGAAAAGCAAGAGTATAATGTCATAGATGCCATAGAACGTTTCAAGGAGGAGGAAATGGTTAACAGTGTTAAATGTAGGGGAGAAGTCAAGCAAAATAAGGACCAAAAATACCTTACTTATTTGTGGATTTATCGACACTGAGGGTCATTGGCTTTTATCTCATTGAGAAGTTTCAGTGGGGAAGGAAGCCAGACTGCTGAGAGCTGAGAAATGAAAGAGACGTAAGGGAGTAAAAATTGCAATTTCACCTGTAAAGTATGTTTTCAATACATTTGCCCATAAAGAGGACCTGAAGAGGGACCTCCTGTGTAGGGAGGATGTTTTTTTAAGATGGTAGATACTTGAGCATGTTTAATTGCTGATGTGAAATGAGGGGGAGAGGGATGGGAAAGAGAGGGAGGGGAATCTGCAATTACTGGGTAGGTATAAACATTTTAAAGTCTATTGATATATACTGCTCACATGCTTTCTAAAAGGGTTTTTAACCAACATATGCTCCTATCAGCAATTATGAGCGCTTGTTTGGTGGCTACTTTGTCATCATTAAGTGTTATTTAAAAAATAAAAAACAAAACTCTTTGCCAAATAATCTCATTATTGTTCTAATTTGCTTTTCTTTGATTACTAGTGAGTTGAATATTTTAACCAGTTGTGTCCTTGAGTGTGTATGTGTGAATTTAGTCTACTCCTTTGCCCAAAACGTTTCTATTTTAGACAGACATTTATTTGCCATAAAAGGCCACAAGTCAAAGGATCAGAATGGTATCATATTTTATTTACTCAAATTAGATAGTTCATACTCTTTTATCTCCTTAGAAGTGTGAGAAAATTTGACAACTTTTGACTCAGCTGAACGAAAGGGGCAGGTGATTTCACCATCTAAGGGAGCGACCAACAGATGGAAGTAAGGGGGTGTGGAGGCACGTCTAGTGTTAGACCCCTATCCTCGGTCCCCAGGCTCCCACTCCTAATCTGGAAGGACATTCATTCCTCTTGTGTCTCAAGGCTTTGGGTCCCAGAGCTCCCTTTCGGGCTGAGCGGCCCCCTACTAAGGAGCCCGGGGCGCTGTGCGGCGCCTTTAAGAGTCCAGCTCCTCCCAGCTCCAGGGAAAGTTGCAGCTTTTTCCGCCTCCCGGGAGGGTGAGAAGGGCCGGCCGCCAGAGCTGGGTGGCGATCTTCCCGGAGCCGGAGACCCTCCCTCAAAACCGGCACTGGGACGTCTCGCTCTCTGGAGGCACCTGTTGCAGGTGACAGGTAGGTCAGCAGCCAGCGGCCGCCCCCTCGCCCTCGGTCGGGGCTCCTTCTGGACCCCAGCTCCTTTTCGCTGCTGAAGCGCCCCACCCCATCTCGGGGTCGTGCGTCTTCCCTACCCGCTCTCTGCTCCCCTAGTTTTTCCTTCTCCCTAGCTGACCTCGTCTTCCCTCTCCCTGTCCGCCTCTCCCGACCGCACCCCCCAGGCTTGGACTCCCGTCTGCTTGGGCGGTCCCTCCCGGCCACTTTTCTTTCTCCAGGGCTTCTTCTGGCCCCTTCCCTGACACACCTAGCACTAATGCGGGCTGTGCCCCTCTGGGAGCCGCCTCCCCTCTCCTCTCCGGCGCCCCTCGCGCGGAGTGCCCGGGCTTTTCCCGCCAGCCCGAGCTGGTGCCCCTCCCGAGAGCTGGCCCTGGGGGCGGGGGCGGGGCCGAGCTCCTAGCGGGAACTGCGCCCTCCAAGGCGTCCAGTCACCTTTTCGTGGGTTTCTCTCGCAGAGCTTGGCGGTCGAGCGGGGTCGCTAACCCGCACTCTCTTCGGACCTCCGACATCGCGGCGTCGGCTTCTCTGGCGTTGGCCAGTCAGCCACAGGTAAAGGCTAGAGGCTGGTTGGCTGGAGTCCTGCCTCAGTGGGCTCCCTCTGCACTTGGGGCTGGGGACCTGGCTATGTGCTGTGGAGCTGTTTATCTTGCCGCTCTTCAAGCAGGCTGTGAGAGATCTGGTACTGGAGAAGGGTCCCCGAGATCTCAGAAGGGGCACAGAATGCTTCTGTCTCCTGTGATGGTTTGTAATGGGGCAGAAAAAGGTGTTCCTCCAACCCTTAACATTGAGATGGGATTTGGGGTGGTGAAATCATTTGGTTAGAATTCTGGTGGCTTGAAAAGTGGTGAGTTTCTAATTAACCAAGCTTTTCTTCCCCCAGTACCCTTCTTCTTCAGGACTAGAGGACGTAAAATTCCAGATTACTGCTCTTGGCAGGGTTGACCCTAGACCTTGTATATTTGTGGCAAAAAAAATGAGTCTTCTGTACATCCTGGACCTCCTATATTTAACTGGCTTCTTTTCTGCTCTTTAAGCTCCGCACCCCTACCTCTCATAAATCTATTAATATTGCGGTATTAATGACTTAAGACTTTTGTCGCTGTGGGAACAATGTTCAATGCAGAGATGTGGCCTTGATGAAGTTTTCTGCATTTTTGGTTGTTTGGTTTTTAGCACCCTAGTAGAAAAGCACCACCAACTTGGCTTGTGAGGCTCTTTTTGGGCAGGGGATGAACATTTCTGCTAATACGATTTCAGGTGTCTCACTCTTGGTCAGAGCAGTGAAATGGAGCTCGGAGGCCTGTTCTGGGGTAACTGATCTGTGAGTATATGTAGCATTCCGGCTCTCTGAGCTTGTTAGGCTCTGGTTGTTAGGCTCCATTGAGCCAGGCACTGTGATAAGTTCTTTACATAAAAATGCAATCCTCACAGTAACTCTATACAATAGGTGCTACAGTTATAACCATATTATGATGAAAAAGAGACTTAGAGGGTAAGTGCCTTGCCCTCACAATCTCAGAGGCAGAGCTTGTGTTCCTGTCCTGTCACACCACCTCTATTGTCTTGAATGTTGGGAACACTGAATAGCTCATGGATGAGGACTAAGTGATTAAAAAATTTCCTTCCAAGTATATGTTTTGCTCCTTGATTCCCCCTTAGATGCACTGCCGAGACTATGGACTACTTACCTTACTGATGTCTTACCCACTTCATTTCCGACATGGGTCAGTTGCCACGTTACCACTATAAGTACACATCCCTGAGTGTACCTAGATGAATGAAATCTCCCGGGTTCTCAGCTCTGTGGTAATTGTCCTGAAGTTAGGGGAGGGTAACCCTGGATTCTAGGGATGTGTGCCTGACTCAACTTCTTCCTCTCCTGCTGGCTAGGGGAGAAATAAGTGATAGGGATTTCCTGACAGCCATACCAGAGAGCCTGAGGGTGATCGTGTGCTAGTTTTGTCATGGGATGGATGGAGTACCACAGGCAGGGATAGGAAGAAAATGTCCTCCCTATTCCCATCTCTGGGACCTTGCTCAAACTGTTCCTTTTTTTCTTCCTAAAAGCTAACTTTCCTCCCCCATGCCCATTCCCCTGACATTAATTCCTATCTATCCCTCAAGATTGAGTTCTAAAGTCACCTCCTTTGGAACGGCCTTACTGAACACATACTTCTTCCCCCAAGCAGAATTGCCAGTTATCCTGTGTCCTAAAGCACTTTGTTTACACCTCAGTACAGCCCTTAACACTGCTTAGTTGTTTTTACACCTGGAAGGCTGTAAGTTCTCTGAGGGCAAGGTCTGAATCTTGGAGCTCCCTTTGTCTTAAATATAAGATATTGGTAAATATTTGTGCCAGTAACCGGATGTACCATACCATTCCTTCAAGGTGCTGAGGTGTAGTGATGGTGGGGTTGAGGGTACAGAAGACACCTTCCTGAGGCACTTGAAATACCACGGCTAGGAGTTTGCCCTGATCACCCTATTTAAACGTGTAATCCCTTCTCTGAACATTCCATATACCCTTTCCCTACTTTATTACATTTTTCTTGCTTATTGTCTGCCCTGCCACTCCCTCACCCACCATAACATAAACACCCTGTGGACAGGGATTGCCGTCTGTTGTATTCACCGGTAGACTCTTGGACCCAGAACAGTCCTTGGTACATCATAGGTGCATACTAATATTTGTTAATGAATGAATGGCATTGCCATTCTAGGAATTTGGCAGTCTTGGAGTTAGGCACTCCTGGACCTGAAACTAAGCCTACCCAGTTTGTCACCCTACAGGTGTAAGTTTGCCCCAGGCCCAAAATTCAGCTTTACTTCTGCTAATTTTTGCTTTGAGACTGCATTACTGATGTCAACTTTGACCTAGTTGGAAGTACTTCCTCTCTCTTACTTTTGTTTTTTTTTTTTTTTTTGAGACGGAAT
>NW_016810096.1:81925-116636 GCF_001698545.2 Rhinopithecus bieti | reverse complement strand
CCTTTAAGAGGTGATTAAGTCATGAGGGTAGTGCTCTCATAGATGGGATTAGGACTCTTTTTCTTATTTTTCATTTTTATTTATTTATTTTTTTGAGATGGAGTCTCACTCTGTCACCCAGGCTGGAGTACAGTGGCATGATCTCGGCTCACTGCAAGCTCTGCCTCCTGGGTTCATGCCATTCTCCTGCCTCAGCCTCCCAAGTAGCTGGGACTACAGGTGCCCACCACCACACCCGGCTATTTTTTTTTTTGTATTTTTAGTAAAGACAGGGTTTCACCGTGTTAGCCAGGGTGGTCTCAATCTGACCTCGTGATCTGCCCGCCTCGGCCTCCCAAAGTGCTGGGATTACAGGCGTGAGCCACCACGCCTGGCCTCTCTCTCTTATTTTTTAAAAGTGTGAGTCTCTGGATGGAAATCTCTAAAGTTTAAAAGTGGAAATGTAAAAATGTTGTGCTTCTTGTTGGTAGGAACGGGGCCGCACTGGGAGGAAGGGGTGTGGATTGTCAGATGTCTTGAGGCCTTTCAGTCTTTTTGCAAGATCATCAGTAAGAGGCTGGAGAAAGTTACTGTGCAATGGGGAAGTGAACAGCTCAAAAGAATAACGGATGGCACAAATTAGGCTTCTGGTTTCAAGTTACCCATAGCCTTTTAGGTATGAGGTGGTTATTGGATTATGGAACTTTATGGCAAAGCCGTAGCTGAGTGCTGTTTGTGTTGTATTTAACTAGTTTTCTACCAGGACGATTGTGCAGTATGAAGAAACCACTGTGTAACATAAAAGAAAAAAGTGCTGTTCTGTTTAAAAGTGTTTTGAAATGTTCATAAAGGAAGAGGCCAGAATGTCTTAGAAGACAGACTTGGAAAGAGTTGGGCCCTTCATAAGGTGGTAAATATATGACTCTCATCATTTAATATATGTTAACTTATTTGAAACTCAAATTTGTACAAAAAACTGACCAGCTTTTTTTTCTACTAAATTTGTCTCCCCTGCCTTTGAACATTGCAGTGACCCAGGTTTCAGTCCCTGGACTTTTCTCCATTTAAAATCTTCACAGAGGCTCTCTTCCAGCCGCATGGCTTTGAAGAACATCTGTCTAGCTACTCGTCACTCCCAAATTTATGTTTGTGACCCAGGCCTTTCTTCTAAGCTGCAGCCTCATATATCCAATGACCTACTCGACATCTCTCCTTGTCTATCAGATAGACCTCTCAAATGTAACGTGGCCAGAACGGCACTCCTGATTGCCCTTGTATTCCCACCCTCTTCCCTCAGCACTCCCTGTCTCAGTAAAATGTCACCATCATCCATTCAGTTGCTCAAACCAAGAACCTAAGATCACCCTTGATTCTTCTTTTTCTCTCACTGCCCTCCACCCAATTTAATTCATGAGGAAGTCCTGCTGACCTGATCTTCAGACTGTGTCATGTATTCTGCCACACGTCTCCATCTCCTCTGCCTATTACCTTAGCCCAAGCCACCACAAGTCTGCCACAAACATCCTTGCATAATGCTCAAGGATATATATACACAAGTATTTTTGTGGGGTAGCTTTCTAATAGAATTGTTAGGTCAAAGGATATATACATTAAACAATTTAAGTAGGCATCACCCGAGTGACATCCAAGAGGGTTTACCCTTTCACTATTGCGAGTGGTTTTCCTCCTGCCCTTGCTGAGGATGGATGATGCTTTTAATAATTTCCAATCTGATAGGTGAAAAATAGTATCTAACTGATTTAACTTGGCATTTCTCTGATCACTAGTGCGGCTGAGCATCTTTTCATTTGTGTTAGCTGTTTGTATTTTTCCGAGACTTGCTCCTTTATATCCTTTGCACATTTATCTTTTCGGTTATATATTTGATTTGTTTGTAAGAACACTATATTTATTAGTTATATTTACCCATTGCCTGTTATATAGTGCAAGTTTTTTTCTCTCTAGTCTGTCATATGTCATAACTTTGTTCATGATGCGTTCCCCTCTTGTAATCAGATAAAACCCACTATAAAGCATTTAAAAAACATGTTCATTAGATTTGGCAATTAGGAGGCCAATGACAACATCAGTACAGCAGGAGAGAAGGCAGATTGTAGAGGGTTGGGCAGTGAGGACTGAGAAGGACTGATAAAAAAATATGGTAGATACACATGGACATGGAGAGTGGGATGATAGACAGTGGAGACTCAGAAGGGTGAGTGGTGGGAGAAGGGTAGATGATGAGAAATGTCTTAATGGGTACAATGTATGTTATTCAGGTTATAGATACCCTGAAATCTCTGACTTAACCACTGCATATGTAACAAAATTGCATGTGTACCCCATACATTTATATTATTAAAAAAATGTAGTATATACGTTGAAGAAGCTTGGCTATGATGGGAAAGAGAGAGTGTTCCTTATAGACAGTAAGGCACAGGGGATAAAAAGGCTGTTTTATTTAATTTTGTTTTACTTTAAATATAAGAGATATTTAAATATAAGAGATAGATGAGCCCATTTATGTGCAGATGGCATACAGCTTGATGATGCAAGGTCCCTGAGAAAGTCAGAGGGTGGGAGTGCCAGAGTGAAAGCGGGGAAAAGACTAGCCTTAGAGAAAGAGTGGTGGCTATTCCATTGAGACAAGAGGATTCACTAATCCTCTTGGTAAAACCTATGGAGAAGGAAGGAGCTGTAGAGGGGCAGGATTTTGAGAGAGCTCCTCCACCCCCAAAAGAGAGTGAAAAGTTGACCAGAGAGTAAAGAGGGGAAGAACGGTGAAGGGTTGGAATAGCATTTGAGAGGGATGAAAAGAGGAGTTCTTTAGCGGCATATCATCCAGGTTATGTATATGTATTTCAAAATATCATGCTGTATACCATAAATATGTACAATTTTTGTCAAGCATACCTCCATAAAACTGGAAAAAAATTTTAAAATGGCTTGGGTAACTTGAATTTGTCTCCGCCCCAAGTCGCAGAACCCTGTATCCATTCTCTCTGGCAACACTCATCAGACCAGGAACACAGTGTGGACAATCTAGTATGAGGGATTTTTTTCCGGGTGGCTGTGACAGAAATAGGGAGAGGGCTGGAGATTGGATGGCCCTGGCAGAAGAATAGTTGAAATAATAGACCACTGTGGCTTTCATATTCATATCTGTGAGTATCTAAACCTAACTTGAACTTGAGTAATTTTTAAGAAGTAGAAAATTTCCATGGCATCTACACTGCTTCTTGTTTGTAGCTCTATCAATTCAGGCATCAGAATACCATTAGTACCAGTGTCTTTAAACTCATCAGAAAGCATGATTTGATTTACTGAGGGCCTACGATGTGCCATGCTCTGTGTTGATTTACTGAGGATTTACATTTTACCAACTGAGAGCCTACAGCCAGGATCCTGCAATGTAAATTTATCCATCTATCCATCCATCAACCCAGCTAGATGCTTGAGGTATGGCTGAGAAGAAGGTAGACAATGGCCATTTTTCTCCTGGAACTTATTTCGGCAGGGGAAGTGTGTATTAAATATTGTATTCCATAGTTTTTTAATTACAATTGTGATAAGTTCTGTGAAGTTCAGTTTTTTTAGAAATCAAATTGTCACATTGCTTTTTAACAGGGCTTCCTAATTTATATTTGCCAGCAAAATATGAGAATATCTCTTATATCCTTTTTAAAAACTGAAAATTGTCTTTCTAAAATTTTGCTAAATCAATAAGCAAACATACAAAATCTTTATTGCCAGTAAGAGTGAAACTTTTCTTTTGATATCTATTGGACATCTGATTTTTCCCCTTTAAGAATTATCTATTCACGCTCTCTGTCTATTGGATACTTACCTCTTCTTGTTTTTAATAGATCTCTCATTCCATGTTTGAAACCATTAGATACACTTCTCTCCTTTCTCTCTTAGCCCCGGCGACCTTAAAATATTTTCCCCTAGTCTCTACGGCCATTCCCTTTTGACCTCCTGTGAAATTTTTTTCTTACCTTGAAGTGTTGCTGTGCTTAGGGATGGGACTACATTTTTATTACTTGACCCAATAAAAGGTAACATATAAATCTTCTGTTCCTGCTTATCCCACTCTACAGAGCTAACAATGTTAAGACTGTATTTCTTTCTAGACATTTTTTCATTCATCCATGATCCAATCTGTCTAAAATGTAAACAAATAAAAATGGAATCATAATATATATGATTTGCAATTTTTTAACTTAATATGCTTTCAGTGTCAGTATAAATAGAACTACAGTACCTCCTTCTTTTTAACAAAGGCACAATATTCCCTAATATGTGTGTACCATAACTAGTCAGTTTCCTATTGGTGGATGTTTATGTTCTTTAATTTTTTTTTTTTTTTTTTTTTCTTTTCAAATATTGAACATCCTCCCAATATATATTTGTGAATTTACTTGAATATCAGTAGAATAAGTTTCTCAAAATGAAATGGCTGTGTTAAAAATATGGTCAGTGGTACTAAAGATCCAGAGAAATCTAGGAAGACCAAGAACTATCTGTTGGATTTAGGAAGTTCTTGGTGACCTTAGAGCAATTTCAGAGAACTGTGAGGCAGAAAGCTAAACTATGGTGGGTTGAGAAATGACTGGTGAGATGAGGAAGTGGAGGCAGTGATTATGTACAATTCCTTAGAGAAATCTGTCTGGCTTTGAAGAGCAGAGAAAGGGTAGTAGCAAGCAAGGAGTTGAGATCAAGGACTTGTTATTTATTTAGGAGGGACTTGAGTTCCTTTAAAGGCTGGTGGGAAGGAGGGAATAATTAATAGAGCAAAATCCTTAGAGAGCAGAGTCCTTATGCCAGATGGGAGGGGATCCAGACTGAGGGAGAGGATTATGCTCAATAGGCATAGATGAAAGTAGGTTCATAGATTTGGCAGCAGGAACTTGTCTGATGGTATTTCTATTTCTCTATGATATAATAGTTAAGGCCAACCTCTTAGAGCAGGGGTTAAGATGGGACAAGGTTTCAGTTAGATATTTGTGGTGTTTGAAGAAGGTTTGAAATAGTTATTGTGGAGAACAGGAGAGCAGTCTAGGGAAGCATAGTTGCAGTGCCAGGCAGGGTTAAGGTGAGCTTGGTGACTAATAATTCATATGGATAATAATCTACCAGAGTGTGATTTTTTTTTTTTCTCCAGTAGATCTCAGGAGTCCTCGTGCATGCATAAAGTATAACAGTTGGGCTTAGAAGAGCTATAGTTTTTTTAAAATCAGATATTTCCAGTGAAATTATGCATTATTGAGGATATTGACAAGAGTGCAGTTGAAACAGTAGAATTGGCTGGGTGTGGTGGCTCACACCAGTAATCCCAGCACTTTGGGAGGCTGAGGCGGGTGGATCACCTGAGGTCAGAAGTTCGAGACCAGCCTGGCCAACATGGTGAAACCCCATCTCTACTAAAATACAAAATTAGCCGGGCGTGGTGGCACACACCTGTAATCCCAGCTACTCGGGAGGCTGAGGCAGGAGAATCGCTTGAACCCAGGAGGCAGTGGTTGCAGTGAGCCGAGATCATACCACTGCACTCCAGCCAGGGTGACAGAGAAGTGTCAGAAAAAAAAAAAAAGGAGAAAGAAACAATAAAATGTAAATTGTCTAGGAAAGGAAGTAAAGATGGGAAGGAGCTGACAAGGTGAAAGCAGAAGGGTCTATGGAAGACTGCCCCCACCCAAGAAATCTGAGAATAGGAATGGGGCTAGTTGGGGGGCTCATTGACTGAATAGGCTAGAAGCACAGCAGGTTGTGGTCTGAGAGGGGGTGTTGAATCAATTATATCAAAGGTGGAAGAGTCCTAGATGATAAGCTCTTGGGTGTGGCTGAATATGATATATGGTATTCTTGATGCCAGCTCATTCATTCAACAAATATTTATTTTGTGCATAGTATGATCCAGGCAGTGCTCTAGGCACCAAAGGTACAGAGATGAACAAAACAAAGTCCCTTCTCTCATACAGCTTACAATCTAGTGGGGAAGATTATTTTTATAAACTAAAAGAACATCCTTATTGATGTGCTGATTCCAGTATGTGTAGCTCTATTTGTAACTAATGATAATACCAGGATCAAATATTTACATGTATAGGGCTAAGAAGGTCCATCTAGGCATTTTGAATATCTTGTTTTATCTCAAGTTATACTAACTGAATTATGAAAACTCATACCTCTTGTCCCCTTAGAACTTTTAAGGTGTTTTACTTACTATGTCAATATTGAAAATAAATATATACAAATCTAATTTGAACATTTTATTGGTTTTAATTTTTTATACTTTATTTCTTCAAAATATTAGGATATTGCTTCTAGCTGTAGACCAGATGTTGATAATGCATGTACTAATCTTGCTCTAGGGATTTGATGTAATGTGTAAAGTAATTATGGTTAAGCAGTTTAGGAGGGAAAGAGGGCTTGTAATAAGTTAATATTTTACATTTATTTTTATATTATTCTCCAATTTATACTTACCTTTTAATGTACATATGTTCGTGTATATATTTATTAATATTTTATTAGAAAGAAATTAGCATTTATTTGGCATCTTATAGGCCTCAAGTAACACTTTAAAATTACCTGCCACATATGCAGTTCAATTTAAATTCAACTACAGGTTATTTTTTATTGTTTTAAGGTTTCTGTGGCCATAGCCAGATCACAGCATCCCTAAAATTAAAAAGGAAACTAATGCATGAAATCACAGTTATGTGTGAGCATGGGTTGGATTAGTCATGAACCATGATGATTTCACATTTAAGGGGACTGTGTGGGTAATTTTTAGGTGACATGGTCTGCAAGAAATAATCAGATGCCAGCTAGAGTTCAGTTTAGAAATCCCCACCATCTGTGATCCTGGCAGGAGAAGAGGGTCTTCCCTGTGGGGGTGCTGCATTATCAAAGCTTGTTGACTAAGGAAAGATAATAGTGTTCTGCGTGGGAGGTGATGAGGCTTATTGAAAAATAACAATGTGTCAGCTCTCACTGGACTTAAAAATGTTTTATACATATAAATGACCTAGATTTTAAAACAGTCCATTCTTTTAGTTGGGGATTTTAGATTTTTAAAAAAATCTAAAAAACGGGGTGTCAAGGAAGGGGCCTTTGTCAGAGAAGAGGGTAAACTGGCCATCCTACACCCATCAACCTTACGAGGCTCTTGTATTTGGCTCATGTTNCCTTGGCCTCCCAAAGTGCTGGGATTACAGGTGTGAGCCACCACACCCGGCCTGTCTTTAAAGTATATCTTGAGGCTGGGCGTGGGGGCTGAGATTACAGGTGTGAGCCGCCACGCCTGGCCTCTTTCTTTCTATGTTGTTGTTGTTGTTCTGTATTTTGCTTTCAGCAGAATCCGGGACACTTCATCTGGACAAAAATTAAAAATTAAGCCAGGTGTGGTGGCATGCACCTGTAGTCCCAACTACTAGGGAGGCTGAGGTGGGAGAATCGCTTGAGCCCAGGAGATCAAGGCAAGCCATGATCACACCACCGCACTGCAGAATGGGCGACAGAGTGAGACCCTGTAACAGGAACGACAGCAAAACATAAACCCCTGCTCACACCCTTTACCCACTCCTCATCATATTTAGGAGCCTTGCTTTTCCTGGCCTTTTCATTACCTCTTCTGTAATCTCATCTCATCCCATTCTCGCTCCTATCTTCCACGTTCCAATCACAATGACCGCTTTTCTTATTTTTTATTTATTTATTTATTTTTTGAGACGGAGTCTCGCTCTGTCGCCCGGGCTGGAGTGCAGTGGCCGGATCTCAGCTCACTGCAAGCTCCGCCTCCCGGGTTTACGCCATTCTCCTGCCTCAGCCTCCCGAGTAGCTGGGACTACAGGCGCCTGCCATCTCGCCCGGCTCGTTTTTTTGTATTTTTTAGTAGAGACGGGGTTTCGCTCTTAGCCAGGATGGTCTCGATCTCCTGACCTCGTGATCCGCCCGTCTCAGCCTCCCAAAGTGCTGGGATTACAGGCTTGAGCCACCGCGCCCGGCCAATGACTGCTTTTCAATTCCTTGAACATGGCAAGTTCTTTCCTGCCTCAGGAACTTTGCTATTGCCATTGCACTTCCTGAAATGTTCTTCTCCCAGGTCTTTGCATATTTGGCTTGGATGAGTCTCAGGAATAATGTCACCTTCTTCATCCTTTATCATCTTACCTAAGTTGCCTCCCAACTTTGATCAAAGCCTGTTCCTCTTGTTCTTTTTAAATTTATCACTAACATAGTAATAATAATTATTGTTTTTAGGTTTTCACTATTTATTTATGACAAATAGTCCACATTCAATATTCTCTCCAGTCAACATTTACTTGAGGCCAGGCACAGTGGCTCACACCTGTAATCCCAACATTGTGGGAGGCTGAGAGGAAGCATATAAGAGCCCAGATGTTGGTAGGTATGGGAAGACAGAAGATAACTCACTGCATAAGCAACACCTGGTGGGGCTCCTGGTACTCAGCGGACTTGTGTTCTAAGACATGAGATGGCAGCCAAGAAATAAACAAAAAATAATTATGTGCTTTCTCTGCTCATATGCGTTGTGGTGGCAACAGGTGTGGCCTCAACATGCAGAATAATGGTAGTGAGTTTGTGGACATGTATGAAATGCTCCACCAGCAACTGCATCATCAGCATCAAAGACTACACCTCTATCCAGATAAACGTGGCTGAGGTTGACAAGGTCATGAGCAGGTTTAATGGCCAGTTTAAAACCTATGCTCTCGGTGGGGCCATTTGAAGGATGGGCAAGTGAGATGATCTATTCTCCGATCGTCCAATGCTGATGGCATTGTCTCAAATAACTTTTTCGAGACACCTCACCCAGTCCTTCTTCAGTCTTCCCATACCTACCAGCATGCAGGCTCACTGGGGGCAGACCTAGTAAGTCTTTTTTTGTTTTGTTTTGTTTTGTTTTTGAGATGGAGTCTTGCTCTGTCACCCAGGCTGGAGTGCAGTGGCATGATCTTGGCTCACTGCAACCTCCACCTCCCGGGTTGAAGCAATTCTCCTGCCTCAGCCTCTCAAGTAGCTGGGACTACAGGTGCCTGCCACCATGCCCGGCTAATTTTTGTATTTTTAGTAGAGACGGGGTTTTACCATGTTGGCCAGGCTGGTCTCGAACTCCTGACCTCAAGTGATCCGCCTGCCTCAAGCCTCCCAAAGTGCTGGGATTACAGGCGTGAGCCACCGCGCCTGGCCAATAAGTTTCTTTGTGTTCATTTGTTTGTTTTTTTTTGTGACAGATTTTCAGTCTTGTTGCCCAGGCTGTAGTACAATGGTGCGATCTTAGCTCACTGCAACCTCCATCTCCCGGGTTCAAGCAATTCTCCTGCCTCAGCCTCCCGAGTAACTGGGATTACAGGCATGCGCCACCACGCCCAGCTAATTTTGTATTTTTAGTAGAGACAGGGTTTCTCCATGTTGATCAGGCTGGTCTCAAACTCACGACCTCAGGTGATCCACCCGCCTCAGCTTTCCAAAGTGCTGGGATTACAGGTATGAGCCACCGCACCCTGCCCAGTAAGTTTCTTATCCATCATTTTGTCAGTGGTTCTAGCTCAGTGCCTGCCAGGTAGCACATGACCAATGAAGAGTGGCTGTACTAATTTACAGGAGGTGAGTGAGTGGTGCAGCCAACCATCTGGGCACAAAGGACCCAAATTCCAAGTGACTTTACAAACTAGAGACCTTATCAAAAATAGAGAATGGAAAAATATCACCTAGGGAAAGACTGAATGTTTGATATTATGGCTCAAAAACCAATTGTGGGCTCAGTTCTACAGCTAGATTAGGCTTCTTATATGGTATTTGTAAAGGGCTATAAAAAAAATCTGCAGGAAGCACGTTCACATCAATTACCTCATTTAATCCTCATACCAACCTAGGCAGTGGATAGGGTAAACGAAATTGTCTCAAGTTTACATACTAGGAAACCTATGTGTAGTTTGGTTATATGATTTCCCCAAGGTCACTGAGCAAGGCAGAGGCAGGGCAGGGACCCCATGCCTTTTCTCTCCAAGACTGCATGAGTTGTATAACCCATTTATTCTAGGATCAAAGAAATATTCAAACTCAAACCTTCACATCCTGCAGTCCAGACACATCCCTCTTTTCTAAGGCACACATTCCTGAAGACAACACCTGTGACCCATTCAAGTCCCTGAGCCTGTACTTGTGCCCCAGGCCCCACCTCAGAGAGAGACCAAGCTGTTTGAAACAGGGAACAAACCCAGCCGCAATGGCTAACATCTATAATCCCAGCACTTTGGGAGGCCGAGACGGGCGGATCACCTGAGGTGAGGAGTTTGAGACCAGCCTGGCCAACATGGAGAAAACCCGTCCATGTGTGGGCGCCTGTAATCCCAGCTACTAGGGAGGCTGAGGCAGGAGAAACGCTTGAACCTGGGAGGTGGAGGTTGCAGTGAGCCAAGACTGTGCCTTTGCACTCCAGCCTGGGCAACAAGAGGGAAACTCCATCTCAAAAAAAATAAAAAAACTTTTGTATACACATACAGAAAAACTTAAGTGTGCAGGTTAATGAAATCTCACAAATTGAATATGCCTGTGTGCCTAGCACCCATATCAAGACATCACACATGGCCAGCTCTTCAGAAGACCCCTGTGTCTCTGCTTAGTCACCATGCCCCTAGAGGGTGACAGTATCCCAAATTCCAACAGGTTAGATTAGTTTGCCTCTTTTCTTCAAAAACAAAACAGAATAAAAAAATTTTGTCGTCGTCCACTTCCTGTTTGAACTTCTTTTCTTTTTCTTTTCATTTTACCTGCTGCTCCCATTCAACCTCTTTTCTATTTTATGTAACTACTGATGGATTTTTGTTCTTTTTCCTTATTTCCCCCTCAAAGGCTAAATGTGTCCATGAGGGTCAGGTTCAAATGATTCGCTTATTGAAAAAAGCCGGGTTTCTTTCTTTTGAGACAAGGTCTTGTTCTGTCTCCCAGCCTGCTAGGCTGACGCAATCTTGGCTCGGTGCCACCGCCACCTCCTGGGTTCAAATGATCCTCAGCCTCCCCAGTAGCTGAAACTACAGGGCTGCACCACCATGACTGGCTAATTTTTTTTGGAGAGGGAGTTTTGCTGTTGTTACCCAGGCTGGAGTGCAGTGGCATGATCTCGGCTCACCACAACCTCTGCCTCTCGGGTTCAAGCTATTCTCCTGCATCAACCTCCCGAGTAACTGGGATTACAGGCATGCGCCACCATGCCCAGGTAATTTTGTATTTTGGTAGGGACAGGGTTTCTCCCTGTTGGTCAGGCTGGTCTCAAACTCCCAACCTCAGGTGATCCACCTGCCTTGGCCTCCCAAAGTGCTGGGATTACAGGCATGAGCCACCGTTCCCGGCCAAATCAACTCTTTTACCTTTAGATTATCAAATAACTAGTCCCCTGCCCATGGGTACTGGATTTTGCTGCCTTTTAGGGCTATGCTTCACCTATGTTCTGGAAACCCACACAAATAATGGGTATTAGTTTTGACAGTACTTTAGCTTGATCTGCTTTATATACTGTCATTGCCTTTGTCACAATTAGTTAATAGAGTCTACTTTTTTTGAGAGAGAGAGAGACTGAGAAAGGGTCTTACTCTGTCACCCAGGCTGGAGTGCAGTGGCCCGATCTCGGCTCACTGCAGCCTTGACCTCCCAGGCTTAGGTGATCCTCCCACCTCAGCCTTCCAAGTAGCTGGGATTACAGGCGCACACCACCACACCTGGCTAGTGTGTGTGTGTGTGTGTGTGTGTGTGTGTAGAGATGGGGTTTCACCATGTTGCCCAGGCTGGTCTCAAACTCCTGGACTCAAGAGATCCTCTCACCTTGGCTTCACAAATTGCCAGGATTACAGGCATGAGCCACCTCACCTAGCCTAGAGTCCACTTTTGAATGTGTCTTAGGACAGCAAAATTCTTATTCATTATGCTGTACTACTTGCATAAGAACAACTGCATTACAATCATCAGAATGATTTATTCTTTCCTAATTACACATACATCATATCTCTATACAAGCAGAATAATGAAAATATATGGCAATTTGTGGAATAGTTTACCTTAACCAGCCTTTAAGTAAGGGACTTCCCAGCTTTTTTGATTACTTACCTTTATCACCCCAAATTTTATCGCTCCTAAAATAAGTATTTGTAAACTACATTATTTACCACTGTATTGGTCACATATTATAAAGCATGCACAGGCCAGGTGTGGTGTCTCACGCTAGTAATCCCAGCACTTTGGGAGGCCGAGGCAGCCTGGGCAACATGGTGAAACCCCATCTCTACAAAAAATAAAACAAATTAGCCAGGTGTGGTGACTTGTGCCTGCGATCCCAGCTACTGGGGAGGCTGAGGTGGGAGAATTGCTTGAGTCCAGGAGGTCGAGGCTATGCTGAGCTACGACTGTGCCACTGCACTCCAGCCTGGGTGACAGAGTGAGACTCTGTCTCAAAGAAAAGCACAAAATAGAAATAAAGGATAAGAGATTAAATGAACTTCTTAAAATTAATTCTAATATTTATTAATGGTGCAATAACCTTTGCTCTCATTTTGATGAGACCAATGACATAAAGTGTGCTTCATTTAAACTAAATTTTGGTTTATGATACAGCTACTTGAACATCTGATTCTAACTTCTCTTTATTTTATACTTGATTTTAAAGACTGATGCCTCACAAAGTATTTACATTTTAAAATAAAGTATATTGTTTGGATGCNTGTGCAGGTTGGTTACCTGGGCATACTGTGTGATGCTGTGGTTTGGGGTATGAATGACCCTGTTACCCAGTCACTGAGCAAAGTACCAGTAGGTAGTTTTCGAACCTTTCCCTTCCTCCCTCCCTCCACTCAATGGTAGTCCCCAGACTTTTTTTATGTGACAATATTATTCTTATTTTTCTAACAAAGCTTTCTTCCTTTTTTTCTTTTAAAGATAAACATGGATTTAATAAGAATCAGATAATTACACTTAGAATCATCTGTTGGGGGGGCTATTTTAAAATACTGGTGTCTGATTTAATTGCTTTGGAGAGGACCTGTGTATAAATATTATTTTTAGAAGCACCCCTGGTGATTCCAGTGTGCATCTGGGAATGAGAACCACTGTTGTAGGCAGCACTTCTCAAGTTGATGTTCTTAAGTGTGGTAACCACAGATGCTAGTTTGCCTTAAGTGAGTCCTGGTGTAATTATTCATGGTACTTCCTGCTATGCTCAGCATCTCCACTTTGGATGATAAATTATATGGCTGCCCTATTCGTGAAAATTATCTGGTAAACTCATTAAAATTTCAGATTATCTAATCTCAGGTCAGAAGATTGAGTTTCTGTAGGTCTGGGGTAAGGTTTGGAGTCTGTATTAAAAACTAGTAAAATTGCCATGAGTTGATTCTAATGCAGGTGATCTACAGACTCCAACTCTTTTTAAAATAGTTTATTTCTTTTAGAACAGTTTTAGTTTCACAGAAAAGATGAGGGAAAATACAGAGATTTCCTATGTGCTCCCTGCCCCTGAACACCCACATCCTGGCTGACTGTGAGAGTCTCACACCAGAGTGGCAGATTTATTACAATTGATGAAGCTACACTGAGGCATCATCATCGTGCAAAGTCTGTAGTTTACATTAGGGTTGAATCTTGGTGTTATGTGTTCTGTGAATTTTGACAAATGTATAATGACATGTATCCACCATTGCTGTATTGGAAAAACGTTTCAGTGCCCTAAAAATCTTCTGTACTCTGCCTATTCATTCCTTCCTCTCCCCTAAAGATTGAAAACCACTGATCTTTTTACAGTCTTCATAGTTTTGCCTTTTCCAGAATATCGTATCGTTGGAATCATACAGTATGTAGCCTTTTCAGATTGGCTTCTTTCACTTAGTAATATGCATTTAAGTTTTACTCCACGTCCTTTCACGGATTCTTAGCTAATTTTTTTTACAGAATGTTCATATAGTTTATCCTTTCACTGAATGAAGAACAATTTTATTTCTTCCAAGTTTTGGCAATTATGAATAAAGCTGCTATAAACATCTATGTGGGGTTTATTTAGTGGACATGTTTTTTTTTAACAAGTTTGGGTAAGTCCCAAAGAGCACAATTACTAAATTCTATGGTAAGAGTATGTTTCGTTTTGTAAGAAACTGCCAAACTCTCTTTCAAAGTGGCTGAACCATTTTCCATTCCTACCAGTGACAAATGAGAATTCCTATTGCTCTGCCTCCTCACCAGCTTTCCATGTTGTCAGTGCTTTGTACATTTGCCATTTTAATAGGTCCCTAGTGGTATCTCCTTTATGTTTTAATTTGCGATTTCTTAATGACATATGACGTTAAGCATCTTTCTATATACTTATTTGCTATCTGTATATCTTTTTAGTGATAGTTTTAAAATAAGGTCTTTTATCTATTTTTTGATCAGGTTGTTCATTTCCTTATTGTTGAGTTTTAAGATATCTTGGTATACTTTGAATGACAGTCCTGTATCAGGTACGTCTTTTGCAAATATTTTCTCTTAGTTTGTGGTTTGTCTTCTCACTCTCTTGACACTGTCTTTTTCAGAGTAGAAGTTTTTAATTTTATGAAGTGCAGCATATCAACTCTTTGTTTCATGGACTGTGCCTTTACTGTTACATCTAAAAAGTCATTGTGACACCCACAGTAATTTATATATTCTCTTGTATTATCTTCTAGGAGTTTTATGGCTTTGCATTTTACATTTGGCTCAATGGTCCATTTTAAGTTAGTTTCTGTGAAGGGTGTAAGGTCTGTTTCCAGATTCATTCTTTTGTACTTGGAGGTCCAGTTGTTCCAGGACCATTTGTTTAAAAGACTATGTTTCTCTATTGTAAATCTTTTGTTCCTTTCAAAGATCAATTGACTATATTTGTGCAGGTTGTTTCTCAGCTTTCTATTCTGTTCCATTGATCTATTTGTCTATTATCCTTAAAGTAAAGTAGTGTTAGGCATTCAACTTTGTTCTCCTTCAGTATGGTCTGTTATTCTGAGTCTTTTGCCTCTCCATGTAAACTTTAGAATCAATTCTCTGATATCCACAAAATAAATTGCCACACTGCCGTTTTAAAACACTGTTTAGGGTCTGAACTTTAAAAACATGTCAAAACCTATAACAGTGTGTTAGATATTGTCAAGTTTTCCATATTCTAGAGAAAGATACTCAAAGGTGAATAATGGACCTGTAATTTAAAATATAGTAATAAATAATAATTAATGAACCTCACAACATCCTATTTTCTCCTATTTGTCCTATTTGATCCCTAAATGACGTAGTGAAGTGGTTATGAATTCTGTTGTGCAAATGAAGAAACTGAGAAATTGAGTAATTTTTTGTAAATGTGTACAGTTAGAAAGTGGTAGAATTTTGATTCAAATTTAGGTTAATGAGCCATAACGCTTTATTATGATTGTGTAATGTCATTTCCCAAGCACTGTTCACTGCTTTAAATCTCAAAAAATCCTTCTGATACAGACTGTAGAAGACCTGCTAATTTAGACAGGTGAAATGGCTTTACCATTTATGATGTTATATTGGTAGTGTAATAAGGCAGAATATGAATATAGATCTTTTAATTCCCTATCCAATATTATGTTCTTCTCTTTTACTTAAGGTAGATTAAATGAGGATCTGTTTGCTTGCATTTAAATTTTAAGGACCTGTGAAAACCACTATACTTTTCTAAAGGAGGAAAAACAAATGTTCACATGTTTTGAGGTAGATAGAAATACCTTATTACATGCTTTGGCAACTCTTTCTGAAGGTTAAAACATATTAGAAAGCCCTATCTCTTCCATTTCTAATAGTGAAGTCACCCTGGCTGGCTCCCCAACTTCTTTGTAACTTATCTCGTATTTATCATATTCAAATCTGCAATCTTGATGCTATTTTCGTGATCATAATTCATGCTCAACAATCTGCTTCCATTCTCAACTCAGCGAGCTGGCAATCAATTTCTTAGTGCTGTTTGAGAAGAAAGCAAAATCTAAAAATGAAGCTATTAATATATTACAAGTAAGTACTAAATCTGTTAGGTAGGGGCTGACAGATCACATTAGAATGTGTGCCCTGAGGCACTGTGAGGCACGAGAAGGGACTTGTGATGCATGACACTATTATTGACCTTTGAGTTACACAATTTATCAGAAAGGAAAAAATAGTTTCCTTTGTGTCGGTAAAAACCAGTAAGTGAGCCTTTTAGTCTAGATTTCCAGGAGAAGCAAATTGGTCATTGTAAAAGTTCACTAATTAGGCTGTTTATTCTCCCAAACAGCAATGGGATTGTTACAACCTGACCCGCATACATTTAGCAGCAGTCCTTGGCTAAATATTACATCAGAAGCCAGGGTAAGAAAAAGACTATATTGTGAGAACTATTAGAAGTGGTTGGCCTACCTTTCAATTGGTGTTTCACACTACTCTGCTTCCCTACTTATCATTATACACACACTATTACAAACTTAAGATTACAACATAATAAACATCATGGCGCTCTGTCACTAATAGAGCACTTCCTCCAATTTATGGATGATACTTAGCTCTAAATTTGATTTATCTGATTTAATCCTTAAAACAATCTACGACCTAAGTTTTTTGTTTTTGTTTTTGTTTTCTTGAGAAGGAGTCTCACTTCGTCATCCAGGCTGGAGTGCAACAACGTGATCTTGGCTCACTGCAACCTCCGCGTCTTCGGGTTCAAGCAATTCTTGTGCCTCAGCCTCCTGGGTAGCTGGGATTACAGGTGTGCACCACCACGCCTGGCTAATTTTTTCATATTTTTAATAGAAACGGGGTTTCATCATGTTGGCCAGGCTGGTATGACCCAAGTATCATTATGCTCATTGTGCTGATATGGAACTTGTGGCTTTGATGATTAAGATGAGTTGCCCAAGTTTGCACAGCTAGTAAATGCCAGAACTGAAACTCAAATCCAAGGGGAAATGGGCTCTAACACTGTATTCCTAACCATTTCTCCGCATTGCAGTGTATGTAAAATGAATGGATAATACTTGAAATTAGTCCCTGACAATTAAGTCTATATGTGATGTATTCAAAACCAATTAAAAGGTCTAGGATCTAATCACTGCCATAGCGCACTCCAGGTAATGCAACAAAGTGTTACCCCTTTTTTGTTGTTCATCACTGTTATCTAAAGAGGCTTATATTCTTTTTTTTGTTTGTTTGTTTTTGAGACGGAGTCTCGCTCTGTGGCCCAGGCTGGAGTGCAGTGGCCGGATCTCAGCTCACTGCAAGCTCCGCCTCCCAGGTTTACGCCATTCTCCTGCCTCAGCCTCCCTAGTAGCTGGGACTACAGGCGCCCGCCACCACGCCCGGCTAGTTTTTTGTATTTTTTTAGTAGAGACGGGGTTTCACCGTGTTAGCCAGGATGGTCTCCATCTCCTGACCTCATGATCCGCCCGTCTTGGCCTCCCAAAGTGCTGGGATTACAGGCTTGAGCCACTGCGCCCGGCCGAGCATGGGTCAATTTTTAAGAAAATTTTCTGTCATCTATAAGACTGTGAGCATGGTTCCTCACTTCAAAAACAGTGACCTCTGATGAGTGCATTGAAATTAATCACTATAAATTCATCCATGTAACCCAGACTACTTGTACCCCAAAAGCTATTGAAATAAAAAAAATTAAATAACAAAAACAATAGCCTGAAACTTTAACTGATGTCTAGACAGTTTAACTCATAATTCATCTGCATGCTTTAAAAGAAAATAAATGTCATTTTCTAAGACCTAGTTTAAGTCTGAAAGCACAAATGAACATATACAAACTGACAAAAATAGGTAACACTTAGCATTCTTTGTGTTCTCCTTACTTTAAGCACTTTACATATTTTAAAATGCATTTAATCTTTATAACAAAAAGCCCCAAAGGGTAGGTACAATTTTTATCTTCATTTTACAAGTGAGGAAATTGAGGTACTGAGATGTTTAGTAACTTACCCAAGGTCACACAGCTAGTAAATAGGGAAGTTGGGATTCTAGTTCAGGCAGTCTGGCTCAAGTCCAAACTTTTTTGTTGTTTGTTTTATTGACACGGAGTCTCATTCTGTCGCCCAGGCTGGAGTGCAGTTGCACCATCTTGGCTCACTGCAACTTCCGCCTCCCAGCTTCAAGCCATTCTCTGCCTCAGTGTCCTGAGTATCTGGGACTACAGGCGCAAGCCACCACGCCCAGCTAATTTTTGTTGTTGTTGTTGTTTTTGGTTTTTTGTAGAGACCGGGTTTCACCATGTTGGCCAGGCTGTTCTCGAACTCCTGGCCTCAAGTGATCCACCTGCCTTAGCCTCCCAAAATGCTGGGATTGCAGGTGTGAGCCACCCACCCGGGCCAGAGTCCAAGCTTTTAACCACAGCTCACACACTGCCTCAGGAAAACAAAAACATTTTTCTCTCAGCTCTATTACAGCTCTTCAATTTCCATGGGTTTAAGTTTAAACATGTAAACACAAATAGATTTCTGGATAAAGACATTCACTAAACTTTTGTTGAACTCATACTGTGTGTAACATACTGTGCCAAGCTCCTGGGGCTGTGATATCCAGATATAGTACCTACCTTCAAAGAGGTTACATCTGGTAGATGTTTCTAGTTTGAGCATAAGTACAATATATTACCATCTTCACATTTATGTGTGGCCTGCATGCAACACAGCAAAATCTGTTGTATTTGCTGTTCAGGGCAGGGACATTACTTGGTGTTTTCCTAATTCACATCAGTTTTCATTTTGGGAACACCAATTATTATTTTTAATCTAAGTACTATTCTTACAAGGAATTCGATATTTTTAGTCATCTTGTTAATATTCTAGTATCGTGCCCAAGGTCATATAGCTAAGCTATATGAGAGCTAGGATTTGAACCCAAGTCTGTCTTTCACCACTATTTTCATGATTCTATGCTTCCTGTCAGGTTTTGCCTAGTTTTTCATTTTTAAAATTGGTTTTCAGAATTTGAAATAATTTGAGATAGCTCACCCATCCCCTTCTTGAAAACCAGTTGTGTTAGTGTTTATTTTCATTCATTGTTATTATTTCTCAATCATTAGGATTAGGATATAGACTGGATATATCCAATTGGATATGGAATTCTACGTATGTCCTTTAGATCAAGCTTATTGTGTTGTTCAACTTGTCTACATATTTACTCATTTTTCATCTGTTGTACTATCAGTAATTGAGAGAGGTATGGTAACTTCTAACTTCCCATTTTGATGGTAGATTTAGTTTTTCCTTTGGTTTTGTAAGTATTTGCATTAACATATTATTCTCATTTTTTTTTTTAGCAATAAATAGGTATAATTGCTAAGTAAGCCATCTTTTCTTTTTTTAACTTTTTTTTATTATACTTTAAGTTCTGGGATACCAGAATGTGCAGGTTTGTTACATAGGTATACACGTGCCATGGTGGTTTGCTGCGCCCATCAACCCGTCATCTACATTAGGTATTTATCCTAATGTTATCCCTCCCCTAACCCCCCGCCCCCGACAGGCCCCGGTGTGTGACGTTCTCCTCCCTGTGTCCATGTGTTCNAAAAAAAAGGAGTGAAAAGCACAAAATGCCTCAGCACCTGCAAACTCTACTTTTGTAGAATCTATTTTGAAAAGGATTGTAGGGAGCCACAACCTTAGTGCAAAATCAGAATTTTGTAAAATTAAGAGCTGATTGTAAATTTCTCATTGTTAGGGAAAAATACAGCTTTGCTTCCATACAATGTTTGAGAATGGACTCAGCAGGCCCTAGGGGATTTTATGTGAGGCATAGATGTGCCGCATGGATGGACAGGTGGGGGTCTAGACCCCAGCTGACTCCTAGGAAGCCTTAGTTGCCCTTTGGTTTTGGAGCCTTGATACTGACTCTACCAGTTTGTCTCCACTCCTATTTTTCTTCTTTTTAATCCTATTTTAAAATTTATGCTATTTTTTGATGTTTTATGCATCTTTGTAAGTCACTTTAAATCCTGTCTGGAACAGTGTATAAATAAATATCCTTTAAACTGATCATATCTAATTACTAACATTTGCTTCATATTTATGCTTGTCAGCCTCCCTCCATGCAGAGAGGTACGGTGACCTTCCATCTAGGCAAGAATACTGATTAGATTTCTCAAATTTCATAGAAAGATGTCAAAACTGCCATATGCTCATATATTTTCCAAAGCATATGGTTAATAATAATTAAAACTAAACAGCTACCAATATTGGGTGCTTACCCTAGGCCAGGCACTATGCTATTCCTTTTACTCATGATGCATGCTTGAATCCTCACAGCCATAGGCAGGAGCTCTTATTATTAATCCTCATTTTTACAAATGGGGAAACAGACTCACGGAGGTTAAATAACTTGTCCAGAGTTAACTCAGGGAAAAAGCAAAGCTGCGATTTAAACCCAGGCAGCTCAGATCCAGTGCTTTTAAGCACAATTCTATGCTATACTGTCCTTAATTAGAAATCTAGCACATCAGAACTCCAAGTCCTAGTAGAAGAGGCCGTACTTGTGTTACAGAACATTCACAGGTCCTGCAGATTTTCTCTCCGTGTTATGTCTTTAATATGCTCCTTTCCATCTCTAGTGCCACTGCCATCTACTCTTGGCTCTTGTTATCTTTCCCCTGGATTTATGCCACAGCCTCCTCAAATCCATATTCTGCAAAATTGTCAGTGTGCCCTAACAAGTCCTTGCCTTACCTAAAACTCTTCAGTGATTTCTGTTGTCAAAGGCTAATTAGCCATGTTTTTTAGCATAGCATATGGAGCACCCGCCAGCCACACGTGATGTGATTCCCCACCTGCCTCTTCTGCATTCTCCCTTACAATTTTTTTTTTTTTTTTTTGAGACAGAGTCTCGCTTTGTCGCTCAGGCTGGAGTGCAGTGGCGCAATCTCGGCTCACTGCAAACTCCGCCTCCCGGGTTCACACCATTCTCCTGTCCCAGCCTCCGAGTAGCTGGGACTACAGGTGCGCACCACCACGCCCGGCTAATTTTTTGTATTTTTAGTAGAGACGGGGTTTCACCGTGTTAGCCAGGATGGTCTCGATCTCTTGACCTCGTGATCCGCCCGCCTTGGCCTCCCAAAGTGCTGGGATTACAGGCGTGAGCCACCGCGCCCGGCCTCCCTTACAATTGAAACCAACCAGCATCATTGTACTACTTGCTTATACCACGTTGCTTTATGCCTCCATGCTTTTGTAAATGCTACACACTTTGCCTGGAAAGCCCTCGTTCTCCTGCTTATCCAGCTGAAACACATTAATTTACAATCAGTTCATATGCTACTGCTGGATATTCTCTTTCTAGTTCCCTTTCCCCAACCTGAATTACGTGCCCTCCCTTGGTATTCTTATAATATATCATGCATATATTTCTTTGGTTACCTTGTTTTTTTTTTTTTTTAAGGATTATTTAGGTGTCTCTGCTACTAAACTGTGAACTCTGTGGGCATGGACTACGCTCTGTTCTTTTCTTCTTAGCCAGCTAGTATATCACTTAGCACATAGTTGGCCCTCCTAACTAGTTAGCATTCTGTAACAGTGCAGAATACAGAGCTCTAGGACAGGGAAAGAAGTAGGATTTGGAAGGCCTGAAACCATGCACACATTCAAAGATAATTACCAGGACAGCAGAGGGAGCTCTTGCAGAAAAGTCTTTGGGGCCAGGTAATTTACATTATTTAACCCAAGAGCCAGAAAGGATTTGGGGAGATGCGAGCTGGGTTCTGAATCCAAAGGGAACTTTGAAACTTCTAAGAAGCCAGACTTAGCAGCTTTATAAGTTGAATCTTCCTTGAATTTGTCTGAGTAGCCTGGAATAGGTATCTAAGACAGATACATTTTAATAAGCATATTTATAGTTTTCTAGGAGAGACATCACCCTAAAATTGAAAGGGGCAGTTGATAAAATAACCAACACAATATCCCAAAGCAAATATTTTATTGACTGTAAGCAATGTTGTATGCTCATGCAAATGTTACCAGTAAGATGTTATCCATTGGCATTTTTGTGCATGGGTGGCTGGATGCAGACAAGGGAATTTTAGGAAGCCCTGCATCCCTGGAAGCTTTCTTTTCTACTTGAGTGTTTTTCTTTTTTCTTTTTTTTTTAAGTTTTGCAGACCACCATATACTCTGGATTTAGTCTCATTTTTCCATNTGTGTCCATGAGGGTCAGGTTCAAATGATTCGCTTATTGAAAAAAGCCGGGTTTCTTTCTTTTGAGACAAGGTCTTGTTCTGTCTCCCAGCCTGCTAGGCTGACGCAATCTTGGCTCGGTGCCACCGCCACCTCCTGGGTTCAAATGATCCTCAGCCTCCCCAGTAGCTGAAACTACAGGGCTGCACCACCATGACTGGCTAATTTTTTTTGGAGAGGGAGTTTTGCTGTTGTTACCCAGGCTGGAGTGCAGTGGCATGATCTCGGCTCACCACAACCTCTGCCTCTCGGGTTCAAGCTATTCTCCTGCATCAACCTCCCGAGTAACTGGGATTACAGGCATGCGCCACCATGCCCAGGTAATTTTGTATTTTTGGTAGGGACAGGGTTTCTCCCTGTTGGTCAGGCTGGTCTCAAACTCCCAACCTCAGGTGATCCACCTGCCTTGGCCTCCCAAAGTGCTGGGATTACAGGCATGAGCCACCGTTCCCGGCCAAATCAACTCTTTTACCTTTAGATTATCAAATAACTAGTCCCCTGCCCATGGGTACTGGATTTTGCTGCCTTTTAGGGCTATGCTTCACCTATGTTCTGGAAACCCACACAAATAATGGGTATTAGTTTTGACAGTACTTTAGCTTGATCTGCTTTATATACTGTCATTGCCTTTGTCACAATTAGTTAATAGAGTCTACTTTTTTTGAGAGAGAGAGAGACTGAGAAAGGGTCTTACTCTGTCACCCAGGCTGGAGTGCAGTGGCCCGATCTCGGCTCACTGCAGCCTTGACCTCCCAGGCTTAGGTGATCCTCCCACCTCAGCCTTCCAAGTAGCTGGGATTACAGGCGCACACCACCACACCTGGCTAGTGTGTGTGTGTGTGTGTGTGTGTGTGTGTAGAGATGGGGTTTCACCATGTTGCCCAGGCTGGTCTCAAACTCCTGGACTCAAGAGATCCTCTCACCTTGGCTTCACAAATTGCCAGGATTACAGGCATGAGCCACCTCACCTAGCCTAGAGTCCACTTTTGAATGTGTCTTAGGACAGCAAAAATTCTTATTCATTATGCTGTACTACTTGCATAAGAACAACTGCATTACAATCATCAGAATGATTTATTCTTTCCTAATTACACATACATCATATCTCTATACAAGCAGAATAATGAAAATATATGGCAATTTGTGGAATAGTTTACCTTAACCAGCCTTTAAGTAAGGGACTTCCCAGCTTTTTTGATTACTTACCTTTATCACCCCAAATTTTTATCGCTCCTAAAATAAGTATTTGTAAACTACATTATTTACCACTGTATTGGTCACATATTATAAAGCATGCACAGGCCAGGTGTGGTGTCTCACGCTAGTAATCCCAGCACTTTGGGAGGCCGAGGCAGCCTGGGCAACATGGTGAAACCCCATCTCTACAAAAAATAAAAACAAATTAGCCAGGTGTGGTGACTTGTGCCTGCGATCCCAGCTACTGGGGAGGCTGAGGTGGGAGAATTGCTTGAGTCCAGGAGGTCGAGGCTATGCTGAGCTACGACTGTGCCACTGCACTCCAGCCTGGGTGACAGAGTGAGACTCTGTCTCAAAGAAAAAGCACAAAAATAGAAATAAAGGATAAGAGATTAAATGAACTTCTTAAAATTAATTCTAATATTTATTAATGGTGCAATAACCTTTGCTCTCATTTTGATGAGACCAATGACATAAAGTGTGCTTCATTTAAACTAAATTTTGGTTTATGATACAGCTACTTGAACATCTGATTCTAACTTCTCTTTATTTTTATACTTGATTTTAAAGACTGATGCCTCACAAAGTATTTACATTTTAAAATAAAGTATATTGTTTGGATGCACTTACTAAAAAATCATGCTCATATTACGTTCCAGGCACCAGTTATGCAAACATTTTATTGCTGTTCCTGAACCTGCTGTCTTTTACATTTTTAACAAATTGAAAAGTTAAAAGGTGAAACATCTTTTAGATAACAAAACTGTATAGTAAGGGAAATATTTCAAACCTACTCTGTATTGTTTATTCTCTATTAAAAAAAACCTTTACATAAAATATTTTAGTGTTTCAATTAATTTAAAGGCTCCTAGTGTCTTGTAGGCATTCTGGGATTGGAAAACATGATTACAAGAAGAAACTTTAGTTACATTTAATATTAAAATGTTTAAAAACATTTTATTGAACTACAATAGACAAATTATATATAAAGTATGCAATTTGACAGATTTTGATATCTGTGTACATCCATGAAACTATCACCAGAATCAAGATATTGAACATCTATCACCTCCAAAAATTTCCTTGTGCCATGTTGTAATCCTTCTTTCTTGTCCCTCTGTACTATTACCCTCCTCACCCCCTGTCAACTCCTGAAACCACTGATTTTGTTTTCTGTCACTATGCATTTTCTAGAGTTTTATATAAATGAAATCATACAGTGTTATTTTTTTAGCCTGGCTTATTTCAGTCAGCATAATCATTTTGAGATTCATTCATGTTGCTGTGTGTATCAGTAGTTCATTCTTCTCTGTTGCTGAATAGTATTCCATTGCATAGGTATACTATAATTTGTTTATTCACTTACCTCTTAGTGGGCATTTGGGTTGTTTCCAGATTTGGGCTATTACATTTCCATGCAAATCTGTGTGGGCATGTGCTTACTTTTTTTTTCTTTTTTTCCCCTTTTGAGGCGGAGTCTCGCTTTGTTGCCCAGGCTGGAGTGCAGTGGCGTGATCTCAGCTCACTGCAACCTCCACCTCCCAGGTTCAAGTGATTCTCCCGCCTCAGCCTCCCAAGTAGCTGGGATTACAGGCACCCACCACCACACCCAGCTAATTTTTGTTTTTGTTTTCTTTTGAGACGGAGTTTCGCTCTTGTTGCCAAGGGTGGAGTGTAGTGGCACAATCTTGGCTCACTGCAACTACCACCTCCCGGGTTCAAGCTATTCTCCTGCCTCAGCCTCCCAAGTAGCTGGGATTACAGGCGCCTGCCGCCACATCTGGCTAATTTTTTTGTAGTTTTAGTACAGACGGGGTTTCGCCATGTTGATCTGTTGATCGACTGGTTTCCAAATTCCTGACCTCAAGCGATCTGCCCACCTTGGCCTCCCAAAGTGCTTGGATTACAGGTGTGAGCCACCGTGTCCAGCCTACATATGCTTTTGCTTTTCTTGGATAAATACCAAAAGTGGAAAGCCTGGGTCATATGGGAGATACATGTTTAACTTTTTAAGAAACTTCTAAGCTGTTTTCCGATACGGCTATACTATTTCACATTCCCATTGTAGTGTATGAGAGTTCCAGTTGCTTCAAATGCCTGCCAACATTTGGTGTATTTGAAATTTTGGTCATTCTAAGAAGTGTGTAGTGATATCTCACTGTGGTTTTAGTTTGCATTTCCCTAATGATTAATGATGTTGAGCATGTTTTCATGTGTTTATTTGCTATTTGTATATCTTCTTTGGTGATATGTTTATTCATATCTTTTGTCTATTTTTAAAATGTGTGTTTTTAAAAAAATTGTAGAGTTCTGAGAGTTCTTTATATATTCTGGATATAAGTCCTTATCAGATATACTAGTTGCAAATATTTTCTTCCAGTATATGGCTTATCTTTTTATTTTCTAATAAAGTTCTTACAAAGCAGAGGTTTTAAATTTTGACAAAGCCTAATTTATCAAGTTCTGGATCACGCTTTTACGTGTCATGTCAGAAATGCTTGCTTTTTTTTTCGTATGGATATCTAGTTTTTCCCGCACTACTTGTTGGAAAGACTGTCATTTCTCCACTAAACTTCCCTTCACCTTTATTAAAAAAATCAAGTGACTGTAAACATAAGGGCTTATTTCCATACTCTCTATTCTGTTCCTTTTATTTATTTGTCTATCTTCATGCCCAATACCACATTGACTTCATTACTGTGGATTTATAGTGTCTCTTGAAATCAGGTTAAGTTTCAGCTTTGTTCTACCATATGTTTTGAACCTCACAATATATCGTTATTTTTCCTTTAAACTGTTGATTATATTTTAAAAGAGATTTAAATAATAAGAAAAAAGTATTTTTACCTACATTGTTACCATTGCATGTGCTCTGTATTTCTTTTTGTAGACCTATATTTCTGTGCAGTACCATTTTCTTTCTGCCTCAAGGACTTCCTTTAACACTTTTTATAGTGCAGGTCTGTTGGTGATTAATTCTTTCAACTTTTGCATGTCTGAAAAGTCTTTATTTCACCTCTGTTTTGAATGATATCTTGCTGCGTGTAGAATTCTATCTAGGTCGATCTTTTTTTTTTTTCTTTCGGTATTTTAGAGACGTCATTCTGTCTTTACACTGCATTGTTTCCAATGATAAATTTGCTTTTATCATGATCTTTGTTCATCTGTATATATATAATGTGTCCTTCCCCAAGACCCCAACCCCACCCCACCCCACCACTCTAGCCTCTTTTAAGATTTTCCCATTATTTCTGGTTTTAAGCAATTTATGGTGTGCCACATGGTATATTTTTCTTTATGTTTCTGGTGCTTAATGTTCATAGAGCTTCTTGGATCCGTGAGTTTATTGTGTTCACCAAATTTGGGCCATTATTTTTGGTGACATCAATGACATGTGTAGAAGGTAGCTTGATGTTGTCCCACAGCTCATTAATTCCTTTTTCTTTTTCAATTTTTTTCTTTCTGCGTTCCATTTTGAATAATTTCTATTGCTATGTCTTCAAGTTCTTAACTCTTTTCTACTGTAATGTCCAATTTGCTGTTAATCCCAACTAGTGTATTTTTCATCTCAGACATTGTACCTTTTATCCGTGGGTTTGATTTGAGTCTTTTTACATCTCCCATGTCCCCTACCTAACTTTTTGAACATATAGAATGTAGTTATAATAACTGCTTTAATGACTTTGTTTACGAATTCTAACATTTGTGTCAGTTCTTGGTCTTTTGATTGATTTTCTCATTATTATGGATCATATTTTCTTGCTTTTGTGCATGCCTGTGAGTTTTTTTTACTGGGTACCAAATATTATGACTTTGACCTTGTTGAGTACTGCATATTTTTGTATTACTATAAATATACTTGAGCTCTGGAATGCACTTAAATTACTTGGATACAGAGTGACCCTTTAAGGTTTTGCTGTTTATATTTGTTAGGCAGGACCAGAGCAGTGCATAATCTGGGCTGTTTCCCGCTACTGAGGCAAGACCGTTCTGAGTCCTTCAGCTCCCGTCCTGTGAATCATGAGGTTTTCCAATTTGGCTGGCGGAAACAGGCACTATTCTTAGCCCTGTGTGAATGACAGGCATTGTTCTTTTGAATCCTTTCAGGTAGTTCTTTCCCTGGCCTAGAGTAATTTCCTCACAGGCATACCATGGGCTAATCACTCCTTTGCTAAATACTTGAGTGAAATCTTCTGCAGGCCTCTGAAGATCTCTTTCTCTTTCTGTGGAGCTCTCTCAGGTCCTCTGTCCTATGAACTCCAGCTACCTGCTTTTTCCCAGACTCTCAGCTCTGTCTCCAGAACTCAGGGAGTTTACTAGGCTCTACCTGGGTTCTTCCTTTCTGTACCATTATCTGGAAAGTCCCTTAAGACAGTAAGCTGGGAAAATCAAAGGGCTTACCTTATTTGTTTCCCATCTCAGAAATCATAGTCCTTGATTGCCTGATGTTCAGCGATTTGAAAACCATTGTTTCATGTATTTGGTGCATTTGTTGTTGTTGTTATTGTTTCAGGCAGGGTGGAAGTTCATTCCACCTTGACATTTTATAATCCCCAATTATGACCAATTATAATTTGTAGCCCAATTTAAATTCTCATCTTTTGAAAAAAGTGTACACACCATCACATTTCTTGACATAGCTAAGTCAGTTCTAAATACCCATGTTCAAAAGTATACAGAATCTGGCATGCAGCAGTATAAATCTCACATCAGTATAAAACTCATTAATCAGTTTCTGTGTAAAACAGTATCATTTTAACAAGAGCAGTTTAATTCAGGCTTCTTGGTTAAACAAATATATTTTGAAAGACTCTGGTTCACTTTTTCGTGTTCAGTGAGGTATAAAATTGTCCATTGTCTTTAGCCTAAACAGCAAAATACTGTTATTATATCACTTTGGCAGGATATGATAATCTATTAGAATGTATTTGCAAAACCATAATATAATTATTACTTATAACTTTAGAGGAATAATTTAATACCAGTTCAGCCTTTTGGCCCTTGAGCATGGGTCAATTTTTTTTTTTTTTTTTGAGACGGAGTCTCGCTCTGTCGCCCAGGCTGGAGTGCAGTGGCCGGATCTCAGCTCACTGCAAGCTCCGCCTCCCAGGTTTACGCCATTCTCCTGCCTCAGCCTCCCTAGTAGCTGGGACTACAGGCGCCCGCCACCACGCCCGGCTAGTTTTTTGTATTTTTTTAGTAGAGACGGGGTTTCACCGTGTTAGCCAGGATGGTCTCCATCTCCTGACCTCATGATCCGCCCGTCTTGGCCTCCCAAAGTGCTGGGATTACAGGCTTGAGCCACTGCGCCCGGCCGAGCATGGGTCAATTTTAAGAAAATTTTCTGTCATCTATAAGACTGTGAGCATGGTTCCTCACTTCAAAACAGTGACCTCTGATGAGTGCATTGAAATTAATCACTATAAATTCATCCATGTAACCCAGACTACTTGTACCCCAAAAGCTATTGAAATAAAAAAAATTAAATAACACAAAACAATAGCCTGGAAAGCCTTTACTGATGTCTAGACAGTTTAACTCATAATTCATCTGCATGCTTTAAAAGAAATAAATGTTCATTTTCTAAGACCTAGTTTAAGGTCTGAAAGCCACAAATGAACATATACAAAGCTGACAAAAATAGGTAACACTTAGCATTCTTTTGTGTCTCCTTACTTTAAGCACTTACATATTTAAAAATGCATTTAATCTTTATTAACCAAAAAGCCCCAAAGGGTAGGTACAATTTTTATCTTCATTTTACAAGTGAGGAAATTGAGGTACTTCGAGATCGTTTAGTAACTGTACCGCAGAGGGTCACAGCAGTAGGTATAATGGGAAAGTTGGGATCTAGTTCAGGCAGTCTGGCTCAAGTCCAAACTTTTTTGTGTTTTTTTATTGACACGGAGTCTCATTCTGTCGCCAGGCTGGAGTGCAGTTGCACCATCCTTGGCTCACTGAAACTGTGTCCGCCTCCCAGCTCCACAGCCATTCTCTGCCTCAGTGTCCTGAGTATCTGGAGCTACAGGGCGGCAAGCACCAAACGCGCCAGTTAATTTGTTGTTGTTTGTTGGTTGTTTTTGGTTTTTGTAGAACCGGGTTTCACCAATGTTGGCCAGGCTGTTCTCGAACTCCTGGCTCAAGTGATCCCACCGTGCCTTAGCCTCCCAAGAGGATGCTGGGATTGCAGGTGTGAAGCCACGCCACCCGGGGCCAGAGTCCAAGCTTTAACCACAGCTCACACACTGCCTCAGGAAAACAAAAACATTTTTTCTCCAGGCTCGTATTACGCTCTTCAATTCCATGGTTTAAGGTTTTAACATGTAAACACAAATAGATTCTGGATAAAGACTTCACTAAAACTTTTGGTTGAACTCATATGTGTGTAACATACTTGTGCCAAGCTCCTGGGGCTGTGGATATCCAGATTAGTACCTACCTTCAAAGAGGTTACATCTGGTAGATGGGTCTAGTTTGAGGGGCATAAGTACCGGGAAGCTATATGTGACCATTGCTTCACATTTATGTGTGGCCTTGCTGCAACACAGCAAAAGTCTGTTGTATTGCTGTTCAGGGCAGGGACATTAACTTGGTGTTTTCCAATTCAACATCAGTTGTTCTTTGTCATTTGGAACACAATATTTATTTAATCTAAGTTACTATTCTTACAGGATTCGATTATTTTTTAAGTCATCTTGTTAATATTCTAGTAGATCGTGCCCAAGGTCATATAGCTAGCTATATGAGGAGCTAGGGATTTGAAACCCAAGTCTCGTCTTGTCCACTATTTTCATGATTCTATGCTTCCTGTCAGTTTTGCCTAGTTTTTCATTTTAAAATTGGTTTTCAGAATATGAAATAATTTGGATGATAGCGTCACCCATCCCCTTCTTGAAAACCAGGTTGTGTTAGTGTTTTATTTTCATCATTGTTATTATTTCTCATATCATTAGGATTAGGATACTAGACTGGATATCAGTCCAATTGGATATGGAATTCTCGTATGTCCTTTAGATCAAGCTTATTGTGTTGTTTCAACTTGTCTCATATTTACTCATTTTTCATCTGTTGACTATCAGTAATTGAGAGAGGTATGTAACTTCGTAACTTCCATTTTGAGGTAGATTTTAGTTTTCCTTTGGTTTTGTAAGTATTTGCATTAAACATATTATTCTCATTTTTTTTTTTTACCAATAAATAGGTATAATTGCATAAAGTAAGCCATCTTTTCTTTTTTTTAACTTTTTTTTATTATACTTTAAGTTTCTGGATACCAGAATGTGCAGGTTTGTTACATAGGTATACACGTGCCATGGTGGTTTGCTGCGCCATCAACCGTTCATACATTAGGTATTCTATCCTAATGTTATCCTCCCCTAACCCCCCACCCCCGACAGGCCCCGGTGTGTGACGTTCTCCTCCCTGTGTCCATGTGTTCTTCATTGTTCAACTTCCCACTTATGAGAGAACATGGCGGTGTTTGGTTTTCTGTTCTTGTGTTAGTTGCTGAGAATGATACAAACCACCTTTTCTAAATATCTTTTTATGGGCATGGGTCCCACAAGGACTGTAAAGAGTCTTATCTGGAGTCTTGACACCTCAGGACTAACACAGAACAGTTGTCCATCTGAGATTCTACACTCATGTTACCTGAGCCGTGATCTTCTTCCCCAATAGATTATCTTGCCTTTTGATTATACACCTGGGACTGAACGTAAATGAAGCTCTTAAGTTTTCTTGGGCTTTGGTTTCTCTCTTAACCCTAGAGCCACAAACTGGGAGTATCTGGAATAGTCATAGCTTTCTAACTTCACACTGGTCTGGTTTTCTTATTATAATTGTAGTTGTTGCCTCCATTATTTCTCCTGAGTTCTAGTTTTCAAAAATATGATGTACTATTTACCAAAAAATATATCCTTGGGTGTTATTGGCAGTATGAAAGCTGTATTTTTTTTTCATATTTTCCTTTTTGAATTTCTAGAGAACATTAGATGCCATTACTGTGGGGGAGTAGTAATGGTAGTTGAGGTAGGAGGCAGGTTTTTCTCTAAGATGTTAAGGATAGATTTAGTACATCTATGATCTCTTCTATGGACATGTGGGGGTTATTTAGAAGTGTCTTTTTAAATTTCAAAAAGGTACCATGATAAGAAATTATCATGGTTTAAATTGATTTCTTATTTAATTTCTTCGAAGTCGAGAGACTGGTCTGTATGGGAAGGATTATTTTTTTTTTAATTATGGAGACTTGCATTACAGCCTAGTACATGGTCAGTTTTGGGGGTAAATATTCTATATGTGCTTAAAATAATGTAATTCTTCAGTTGGATATATAAATTTTCGTATTTCCATTAAATCAAGCTCATTTTGTTGTTCAACTTGTCTATATATTTACTAGTTTGTATCTGTTCGTGCCATTCATAATTGCGACAACAAAGAGGTATATGTTAACCTCTCATTTTGATGGTCGATTTTTCGATTTCTCTCTCTTGTTCCTTTGTATATTTAGTGATGTTTTATTAGTGGATGCATGTTTATTATCTCTATGTAGTGATCTTATCTATCCTTTATAATGCTTTTATTGTCTTTTTTACTTTTAGATATTAATATAGCTACCTCAGCTTTCTTTTGGCTAGCACCTGGTTTATCTTTTCCCATCTTTTTACTTTCAATTTTCCCTTCAATTTATGTTTTAGATGTGTCTCTCATAAATGGCACATAACTGGATTTTTTCCTTTTATCCAGTCTGTTAATCCCTGTATTTCAAAGGGTGAATTTTGCTCATATATGAGTTTCATATTCATTGATATACTTGAACTTGTTTTTACCATTTTACCTTTTGTTTTCTCTTTGTCTCAGTTTTTTCTGCATTTACCTTTGTCTTCTTGCCTTTTAATTTTTGTTCTTAATTTGTTTTTTTCTCCTCGTTACTGATTCTGCAAGATCCCATTGCAAACAAGCTGGCTGTTAACAGGGTTAGTGTTGGAAACAACAGCAACCTACGGTGGAAGGTGGGGCTTGGGGTGGGATATGGCTTTTCTGAAAGGAGTCAGATTGGCAAGTGATGGGGAAGAGGAGGCAGGGAGCTGATAGAGTCCATGGCTTATGGTCTTACAAAAATCTTTGTACAAGTATGAGACAAGCATGTCTGATGGGACTTGAGGGAAGGGAAGTGGGAGTGTGAGATGACTGAAGACTTAAATAGAACCCAAAGGGACTAGGTAAAGAAATTGAACAGGCATAAGTAACAGGATTTATGGGTGACAGTGAGGGTTCAGCTGAGGTTGTAGACCAGGAATTATGGAGAACCTGGGTATGGGAGCAGACAAGGCAGGCTAGAGCATTAGCGCAGGTTTGGGATTTTCATGGGCAGTTGTGGCAGAGGGATGAAGGTATACGGATATGGAAAGTACTGGTGAGAGTGGTTCAAATGTTGAGCCATCTGGAATCCAGGATGGGTATAGAGGGAAGATAGATCAGCAGAAGGCAAGTGGACCAAGAGACAACGTGGAGCTCAAGAGACTGTGGTCTTGATAAGGCTGAAGAACAGATACAGCAAGAGTGAGCTGTGGTTGGAAAGTGAGAATTCTTGAATTTAAGATTTCAGAGGGGGCAGTTCTGGTTGGTCAGGCCCATAATGAAAAAGAAAGGGAAGATGTACAATGTTGGTAGTTCCATTTTCTTAAGATACTATCTTCAAGGATCTTCTTACTTCCCTGGATTTTGATATTACTTGGTCTCATTATTATGCCACCATGCCTTTCTCATCACAGTATTCTGCTGCCTCTCCACAGGCACCAGTTTTTTAATCTGCTATGGTTCTCATTTCTAGTGTGCCTGTGCTATCCTTGCTTTTTAGCTGACAGATAACTGGTAATACCTCTTTTATCCAGGAGCCACTGATTTTTTCGCACAGTGTTTCAGCCGTAATCACACATATGGGAATTCATTTCCACAATGCTTTTGATTTGTCTGTTTAGTATTTTATAGTTGCTTTGGTTATAATTCTGCCTAGACTGAGCCTGTAGAGCACCAACTCTAGTGTCAGATTTTCTGGGCTTGAATCCCTGCAATTTCACTTACTTGCTCTTTATTATTGGGCAAGTTGGCCCAACCTCTTCTGAATCCTCATCTATACAATGGGGTAATAATAGTCACTCACTCTTGGTGGTGTGACAAGGATTAAATTAGTTAATATATGTAAGGTACTTGTTTGGCATATAGTCAATTCTCAATAAAGGATACTGTTGGGGGTGACAATGACAGTGATCGCAATATTGGCAGCATATGCAAAATTACATACCAGATATTGCATTAAGTGCTAGGGCAGATACAGAGGAGAAGATTGAAAAAGTCCTTGTTTTCACGGAGGGTATATATTCTCCTTGGTGATAAGAACTAAGAAGACTTCCTCAAGACTAAGAAAGGGTGTGTGAAAGAGGCTTAACATCTTATAGTTCGATAAAGACCAGGAAATATACAAGTTGAGGAAATATTGCAGGAACCTGTATAGCTTTGCCGTGTTGTTTATTTTCTCCACTGTCTTGTAGGGAATTAGTAAAAAAAGAAAAATAAAAAATAAAAAAGTGAAAGGGGCCTGTTGTGTAGTTTCAAAGGAGAGGAGAGAAGGTAAGTGTGATTCTCATTTCCTTTTTCACTCTCTGTCTACCTTGGGCTCTTTGACTCCCATGACTACCAAATGTATATTTTCAGATACAGTTTTTCTTCCTGAGGTCCAGCCCTGTGTCTCCAACTATTTCCTGGGCCCAGTTACTTGGATATCAAGTATGCAACACTAACTTAATAGGGTTAAAACAAAACTTTTTGCCTTACTTCCAAACCTGTTTCTTTCCTTCTATCTCCTATCGCTATGAGGGCTGTCACTAGCCAGTCAGTTGTTTAATCTAGACATGTGAACTAGGCATCTCTGACTTCACCTTCTTCATCCTCTCTGCTCAGTCAGTCTCCCTATTCTGTCAATTCTACTTCTCAAACCTATTCTGTTTTTTCTTGCTGCCTGGCTAAGGCCTTTATCATTGTACTCCAAACATTGTGATTGGCCCTTTAATACACATTATTTAATTTTTTAAACAACGTTTGAGGTGGGTCGTTTTGTAGATGACAAACGAAAGGGTCAGAAATAAAATGACTTCTGCTGGGCACGGTGGCTCTGCCTATAGTTCCAGCTACTTGGGAGGCTGAGGCAGGAGGATCACTTGAACCCAGGAATTTGAGTCCAGGCTGGGCAACATAGTGAAACTCTGTCTCTAAAATGAAAATAAAATGAAATGAAAATAAAATGA